>NC_042617.1:183477298-183793327 GCF_901001135.1 Rhinatrema bivittatum | reverse complement strand
TTGGAACATGTGAAGAAGGAGGAATCCGGGCAGCGCTCAAAGGTCCAGCCGAAAGAGGACTCCAATGACCGGAAACGGACACCAGATCAATACGGATTTACTCCCAGGGTGGTCATCTGGAGGTGAGGTCCGGTGGCGAGACTGGCTTGAACCCGGAGCTAGGAACAAATGGATACATCAGGATCGAGAAGAACATGGAACACGAAGCCATCAAGACAGGAGCAGACCACGGAAGACCTTGATCAGAGAAGAGGAAATATGGACGACCATAGAATCCGATTCGAAGGCCCCGAGGGACTGAAGCAGAACTCTTTTATAGGGCTGGACAAGGGAACACAGTGATTTCATCTGGTGGGGCCATGGGCTTTTCCCGCCACTGGCCCTTTAAATAAACTGAAGAGGTGCGTGCCCACACCTAGAGGGAGTCCAGGAGAACAGAGGCCTGTGTTGGAGGCTGCGATACAGAAGGCCAGGTTGGAGGTGGCTCCCATGATGTGAAGATGAAGAGGTCAGCGGTGGCAGCTTCCTGCCACTTAAGAGGATGACTGCAGCAGCAGCAGCCGTGAAGAGAGAATCCTGACGGTGTCTCTCCCGCTGCGGAGATGGCAAAGAGGAGGTCCTGCCAGCGGCTCAAGGCCGCAAAGGAGTGGTGTCTTGGCAGTGGCACCAAGCCTCGACACGGAACCAGTGGTGGTGGCTACCTGCCGCATATGACAGCAGTCTGAGGCGGCGAAGGCCGTATCAACGAGGGACCGTGGCAT
Organism: Rhinatrema bivittatum; assembly: GCF_901001135.1. Lineage (NCBI taxonomy): Eukaryota > Metazoa > Chordata > Amphibia > Gymnophiona > Rhinatrematidae > Rhinatrema > Rhinatrema bivittatum. Next base: position 183,792,566 of record NC_042617.1, on the reverse strand, counting down.
CAGAGTGGTGACTGGAGGGCCTGCTCGCGGGATGGGGTCCGCAGGCAGGAGCGTATCAGCGCCCCCTCTTCAGCCTCTTCTCTACTATACCAGCTTGGATCTTGGGGTCCAAACACAGGATAGTCAAAGCTTGGAAGGAGCTGAAATGATAAGGCAAATTAACATTCTGAAGACAACGTGTAACACATGAAACTCAAAAGAAGACATGACCCAGGTTGAACTGGAAGCACTGAAGTAGTAACATCATTTTAAGGGATGGTCCAGTTCAGGTTGTTATTAAATCAGGACATGAGTGAGGAACACCTCCACAGCATTTCTTTCTTGAAAGCAGCCAGATAGTAGATTTAAGGCATCATTTTTGGAATCTTGGATTTAAGATGGTATACCAAGAGAGTGCCAACTTTCAGATTATCACTTGTTTAATTGAACATGTATGAGGAACACCAGGTGGACTAAACAGTCCAAACATTGCTCCGAAGGTGGAAAGCTGATTTTGGGGAAATTTTATACTCTTGATGATAGATGGTACATGGAGTTGCAGTTGACAGGTATGGAGAGATGGACAGGGTTACTGAACACAAACTCTTGTAAAACCAGATGGATGAGTGCAGCCCTTTTAATAAGGTTGAGAAGGAAGTTGCATCTCAGGTATAATCCGAATATTAATGCAGGCTTCCATGTGATAGACGTAATGCTCCACTCTAAATAAAAGCTGTTTTCTAGAATGGGATCTCCAGAATGGCTTGATAGATGGCAAGCTCCAGAAGGCAAGGCTTGGCGACAAAAGGTTCCCTGTATGTACCAGGATCAGTCCAGACAGTGGGTTATCTTCCCCTTCCAGCAGATGGAGTCAGATAGAACTTTGAAAGGATGCTTCCTTATAAGGTAGTGCACCTCTACTAATCCTCTGTATTCTCTTGACTCCAGCAGATGACAGTGGTGGCTTTCTTTCCCCATGAGATGACTAGAAAGATTTTTTTGGAATTTTTCTATTTTCCTCAGCTTTCCTTTCTTTTGGATGGATCAAGTGTAATTAAAAAAAATCTTTGAAATTTTGAATTTTCTGAGGGAATTATTTGAGGAGCTTTCCTGTAGCCTCCGCTCCTGTTTTAGTGGGAGCATTCTATAGCTTGCAGGCAGTACTACTTGCAGCTTTCCCCACCCCTCCCATCTCTGTCGGGGTAAGTTTGTTTTTTATTCCTTTTGACAGGTTATTTCCTCTCTCCTCTCTCCGGGGTGCAAGTTGGTGTGCCGACCTCTCCCCCTGTGGCTGCTATCTGACCCACTGCCCCTGAGATGCGTTTTCCTCTGGGCAGCCGGCACAGAGAGGAGTTATTCCTCTGTACCTCTATCTGTGGGTCGCTGAGGGATAGAGAGAGAGCAGGACTGAAATGGAGCTATTACCCGCTTCTTACAGCTACGAACCTAGTGAGCGTAGGAAGAACAGGCTGAAGCTGAGGTTTTTCCTGCTTCCCACAGCTTTAAACCCTGCCGCTGTTTTCTTGCTGTTAAGAACAGCTGGTTCCCTCGCAACTCCGTCTGGGATCCCCATGCCTTGTTCGATTCAGGTGCGGTGCTTGTGGGAGGAGCCCCGGATGAGGAGGGTCTTCCATGAGGTGATTTGCACAGCTTGCCTTCCTGGTGGGGAGGACCCTCTCAACCGCAGGGCCACTCTTGTTCTCATCTTCTGGCATCCTCGATGCTCAAGGGCCGGCCCGATCCCACTGACCGCAGGAACGGCAGCCATTTGTCTCCAGACTCGGCTGCTCCGGCGCTAACAGGAAAGAGCAGGTTGCTCCTTTTTCATCTCAGCTGCCAGTTTTGACACCCGTTCCACCTCTGGAGCCTTTTCCTGCATCAGGGGATCTTCTTACTCTTCCTCCATCGAGGCCACCTCCGTTTTCCACGGATTTTGTTCTCCTGCTTCACAATGCCTTACCTGGCCAGAATGGGCCAGCACCAGGAATTTCTGGCGGGACCTCCTCCTCCTAAGGTACCCAGAATGGCTGATTCCACTGAGGTCTTGGGAAGTGCCCAGACTGTGGGGGAGTGCCCAGGGTCAGCGGTCTCGTGACCAGGGGTAACCTCTGACCACCTCAAGCGCTCCGAGGGTCCTTTGGTACACCCCTCTGCAGGGGGGTCTGTTCCTCAGCAGGACCCGGATCCGGGTGGAACCTTCAACTTCAGCTCAATTGGAAGGGGATGATCCTAGAGTCTTGCGGACCTTCCAGAGGGATGAGCTGGAACCCCTCATTCCACATATCCTATAGGAATTGGACATTGAGTCCCTCAAGACCCACCTGAGCCTAATCCACCAGCAAAGAAAGGGGACCCCCTTCTGGCTGGTTTTCGTCCGCTGTGTAGGTCCTTTCTTTCCCATCCCACGATCCTTCAACTGTTATCCAGGGAAGGGATTCTCCGGAGACCTCCCTCAAGGTCGGCAGAGCCTTGGATAAGCTATATCCTCTCCGGATGTTTTCCTGGAGCTTCTTAAGGTTCCCAAAATAGATTCTGCAGTCTCAGCGGTGACGAAAAGAACTACCATTCCGGTAACGGGTGGTGCAGCCTTGCGAGATCTTCAAGATCGAAAGCTGGAAGTTTATCTTAAGAGAATTTTTGAGGTGTCCGCCCAAGGGGTCCGGGCGGCCATTTGTAGTTCCTTCGCTCAGCGTGCAGGCCTCCACTGGCTTCAATAGATGTTCAGCTCCCAGGAGTTGCCTCCTGAGGTAGCACTTCAGGCAGACCACCTGGAGGCTGACATAGCATATGGAGCAGATGCTCTATATGACATTCTGAGAGTATTGGCCAGATCTATGGTTTATGCAGTCTCGGCTAGACGTCTCTGGCTTCGCAACTGGTCTGCGGATTCTTCTTCCAAGTCGCAGCTGGGATCCCTAGCCTTCAAGGGCAAGCTACTATTTGGGGAGGATCTGGACCAGATTATCAAGTCCCTCGGAGAGAATAAGGTACACAAACTGCCAAAGGATCGCCCTCGTTCTTCTAGGTCGTTTAATTCCACTAGAAGCTGATTCAGGAATCAACGTCGTTTCCACCAGGCAAGGACTGCAGCTCCTCATCAGCCGTCCTCTCGATCTCAATCCTGAACTCAGTCCTTTCGTGCCTGAAGACAACCCCGCTCTGGTCCTGCCCAGGGGACGTCCTCCAAGTCTTTACAATGAAAGCTATGCCGGGACGTCTCTCCCTTTTCTACGAGGAGTGGGTCAAATCACGTCAGATCAATGGATCCTGGATATTCTAAGACATGACTACGTGTTAGAATTTGCTCGGCCACTAAGAGACAGGTTCTTCTTCTCTCCATGTGGGCCCAGTCCAGAAACAACTCATAGTCCGGCAGACACTCGACAGGCTTCTGGCTCTCAGAGCGATTCGTTTGGTTCCCCCCCCCCCCCCCCCCCCTGGAAGTAGGACAGGGACATTAATCAGTATACTTCCTAGTCCCCAAGAAGGAAGGTTCCTTCTGCCTGATCATGGATCTCAAGATGGTCAAGAGGGCCCTCAAGATTCCCAACTTTCGGATGGAAACCTTGCGCTCCGTGATAGCGGCGGTACACTCTGGAGAATTTTTGGCCTCCCTGGATCTAATGGAAGCTTATCTACACATTCCCATCCTCCAAGCACATCAGCATTTTCTGCGATTCAAGATTCTGGGACAGCATTTCCAGTTCCAGGTTCTTCCCTTTGGTCTTGCGACCGCTCCTCGAACCTTCACGAAGGTGATGATAATAGTAGCTGCCACTCTCCGGAGGGAGGGAGTCTTGGTGCACCCATACCTGGACGACTAGCTCATTCGGGCAAAGTCCTCAGCCCAGTGCCACCGGGCAGTCCACAAGGTGTTGATGCTTCTTCATTCCCTCGGTTGGGTGGTCAACCTCGCCATGAGCAGCCTTTCTCCATCTCAGTCTCTGGACTTCCTGGCGGCGCATTTCGACACAGTGCAGAGCAAGGTATCTCTGCCCCCGGACAGGGCTCATACACTCATAGCTCAGATACAGTGATTCATCAGTCTCTCGCTTCCAACGGCATGGGATTAGCTCCAGGTCCTGGGATCCATGGCTTCCACGATCGATCTGGTCCCCTGGGCGTTTGCACATATGCGTCCCTTACAGCGCGCCTTGCTCTCCCGCTGGAAGCCGGTGTCTCAGGACTTCCAAGCCATCCTTCCTCTCCCGCAGGGAAACAAGGACAGTCTCTCGTGGTGGTTCAACCTGTCTCATCTTCTCCAGGGTGTTCCTTTGGACATCCCAAAATGGGTAATCGTCACGATGGATGCAAGTCTCTCTGGCTGGGGAGCGGTGTGTCAGATGAGTTCTGCACAACGAAAGTGGACGCCATCCCAAGCAACTTGGCCGATCAATCGCTTGGAGACCAGAGCAGTGCATCTGGCATTGAAACGCTTCCTACCTCTCGTCCATCGTCGTGCAGTCCAAATACTCTCAGACAATGCGACCACTGTGGCCTACATCAATCGCCAAGGGGGCACGAGGAGCCGTCATGTCTCTCGGTAGACAGACAGGTTGATGGCATGGGAGGAGACTCACCTCTCCCGCCTAGCGTCTTCCCACATCGCAGGCGTTGACAACATTCAAGCCGACTTTCTCAGCCGTCAACATCTAGATCCCAGAGAGTGGGAACTCTCAGAGGAGGCAGTGAATCTCCTGTTCCACAGATGGGGGACCCCATATCTGGACATAATGGCAACCTCCTGGAATGCCAAGGCAGCTCGGTTCTTCAGTCGCAGAAGACAGTACAGCGCAGTGGGAGTGGATGCCTTAGTCCTCCCCTTGCCCCATCACATTCTCCTCTACATGTTTCCCCCTTGGCCTCTGGTGGGCAAGGTGCTCTGGAGAATAGAATCCCACCAGGGCCAGGTAATTCTGGTGGCACCGGAACGGCCCCGTCGTCTGTGGTTTGCAGACTTGATCAACCTCGCAGTGGACGGACCTCTTTGTCTGGGTCACCTTCCATGCTTGCTACATCAGGGTCCGGTATCTTTCGCCCAGGCCGATCGCTTCTGTCTTGCGTCCTGGCTTTTGAGAGGCGCCAGCTGAGACGGCATGGATACCCAGAGGCTGTTATCTCGACCCTCCTCAAGGCTATAAAGATGTCTACCTCCATCTCCTATATCAGGGTATGGAAATTTTTGAGAACTGGTGTGTCTCCATACCTGTGTCGCCATGGACCGCCTCGGTGGCTCAGATCCTATCTTTTCTTCAACAGGGACTGGACAAGGTTCTGACCTACAACTCGCTGAGAGTGCAAGTCTTTGCCCTAGGCTCTCTACTTCATCAACGAGAGGGAACTTCCCTTTCCTCTCACCCGGATATCATCCGATTCCTCAGAGGGGTGAAGCACGTGAAACCCCCAGTCCACGCTCTTTATCCTTCATGGAATCTCAATCTCGTTCTCCGAATCTTGGTCGGACCACCCTTTGAACCCATGCGTTCCGCGACTCTGAAGGATATCACTCTCAAGACGGTTTTCCTGGTAGCTATCTGTTCTTCCCGCAGAATCTCGGAGCTTCAAGCACTCTCATGCAGAGAGCCCTCCTTCGTTTTATGGATTTGGGAGTTTCCTTGCACACTGTGCCTACTTTTCTGCCCAAGGTGGTTTCCGAATTCCACTTGAATCAGACGGTAGAGTTTCCGTCCTTCTCAGAGGACGCATTGGCAGATCTACACAAGCTAGATGTCAAGCGTATCCTCATTCGCTATCTGTAAGTCACTAATGATTTTCGCTTGTCGGACCATCTTTTTGTTCTCTGGCATGGTCCGAAGAAGGGGGCCAAGGCGTCAAAAACTACCATTGCTTGCTGACTGAAGGAGGCGATCTCGGTAGACTACATTGGAGCAGGTTGACAACTTCCGGCGGGTGTCAAGGCCCATTCTCTTCGAGCTCAGGCTGCTTCCTGGGCGGAGATGCAATCGGTCTCATTCCAGGAGATTTGTCCAGCGGCAACTTGGTAATCATTACATACCTTTGCTCGTCATTATCGTCTACACATACAGTTGCCTACTTTTGGCTCCTTTGGCTCTAGGGTCATTCGAGCAGGGCTTTCTGGGGCCCACCCTACATAGGGAAGCTTTGGTACATCCCACTGTCTGGACTGATCCTGGTATGTACAGAGAAAAGAAAATTATTCCTTACCTGCTAATTTTCGTTCCTGTAGTACCAAGGATCAGTCCAGATGCCCTCCCTGACTGTTTATTGGGTTTGGGATTGCCTCTCTGCTCAAATTTTTCTTCAGTGCCTTTTTTCCTTTGGCTGGTTAATGGTTCATTCTACAAGTTTGTTGTTTGACATTGTTTTGTGCCCATTACACACTGTTATTTGCTACTTAATTCTATTGTTCTTGATCCATCCTGGTTTTCCTCTTTGCTTTGATATACTCCATACTGAGGATTAGTAGAGGGTGCACTACCTTATAAGGAAGCAGCCTTCAAAGTTCTATCTGACTCATCTGCTGGAAGGGGGAGATAACCCACTGTCTGGACTGATCCTTGGTACTACAGGAACGAAAATTAGCAGGTAAGGAATAATTTTCTTATTCCAGCAGAGTCTATTGGATGCTCATTTCCATCATAGGCGGATAATGAGAGCAGATGGTAGCAGAAGTCTTTGTGAAGACAGCTTATAAGAATGGAAACATCTAAAGGCTGGCAAGATTTGAACATACTTGAAGAGCAGTCCTTAGATGGAGCAAGGGGTCCTTCCTGGTGGAAACTGAGCAGAAGAACTGTGCAAGCTTTCCAGAGGAGCCTGAAGGTGGTAATCATGGACCTCTGTTTGGCAGCGAAGACAACATCAGAAGGGTGGATAAACGACAAGTCAAGATCTCCCAATCCGGATTCTAACAGCTGAAAAGCTGTGCAAAAGGCACCAGAAGGGTGGTGGTTTGCAAGCTATGGATTCAAAACAATTTGCCATGTTGAAATTAAGGTAAAGAGGCACAACAAGATGATATCTTCAGGAAATCTGGAATGGAATTAGAAGCTGGAATTCCCACTTGTGCAAAGCAGAGTCGGGATTGTAGCTGTAATTAGTCCCATGACAAGCATCAAGCTGAGTGAAGCATTGACTGAATTGGAACCAGTGGGATGGAGCTAGGCCTAGGGTGCAAGCACCTCCTGCAGGTCGTTCAAATCCAAGGACCTGGAGTTACTGCAGAATTTTAATTCAAATAAGCGTACATTCCCAGAAGTTTGATAATGTTTGGTGAAGAAGCAGAACTTGGTAAGGGTGATGTGGAAACCTGAGCGCAGGTGCCTCCTGAAGATCATATGGAACCCAGGCTGAAACCCACATCTCTGTGAAACCAAACAGAGATGGTCTCTGGAACGAGTGCAGGTGCTTCCTGCTGATCGAAATGAGTTCCAGGACTGGACTGGCTTGAAGATGATCTGGATGCAGGTGCCTCCCAGGATGGTCATCTGGATGCGAGGTCCGGCGGGTGAGACTAGGCTTCAACCCAGAGACAGGAACTAGCGGACACAACAGGATCAGGACTGGAACATAGGATGTCAGGATTCAAGATTCGGAACATGGAACTCGGAACTTGGAACTTGGATTCAAGAGGGTCCGGACTGGAACAAAGAACATCAGGGCATCTGGACATAGAACATCAAATACTTCTGGACTAGGAACGAGTGGACTCGGAACATCAGGACTTGGATGAGGAACATCTAGACTTCTGGACATCAGGACTTCTGGACGAGGAACATCAAGACTTGGAACATGTGACAAAGGAGCAATCTGTGAAGTTCTCAAAGAAGGGTCCAGCTGGAAGAGGACTCCAGTGACCGGAAACGGATGCCAGATCAATATGGATTTACTCCCAGGATGGTCTTCTGGAGGTGAGGTCCAGTGGCGAGACTGGCTTGAACCCGGAGCTAGGAACTAACGGATACATCAGGATCGAGAAGAACATGGAACACAAAGCCATCAAGACAGGAGCAGACCACGGAAGACCTTGACCGGAGAAGAGGAAACATGGACGACCATGGAATGCAATTCTAAGGCCCTGTGGGACTGAAGCAGAGCCCTTTTATAGGGCTGGCCCAGGGAACACAGTGATGACATCATCAGGTGGGGCAGCAGGCTTTCCCCGCCTCTGGCCCTTTAAATAAACTGAAGACATGCGGGCCCGCACTTAGAGGGAGTCCGGGAAATAGAGGCCTGTGGCGGCATCCTGCTGCGATGGAGAAGGCCAGGTTGGAGGTGGTTTCCATGCCGTGAAGATGAAGAGGTCAGCGGTGGCGGCTCCCTGCTGCTTAAGTGGATGACTGCAGCGGCAGTAGCCGTGAAGAGAGAATCCTGGTAGCGGCTCAGGGCCACAAAGGAGCGGTGTCTCGGCGGCGGCACTAAGGCTGTGAAGACAGAGTCAGTCCCGGTGGTTACTTGCCGCATACGACGGGGGTCTGGGGAGATGAAGACCACATCAACAGGGGACCGGCAGCATCAGAGTGGTGAGTGGAGCGCCTGCTCGTGGGATGGGGTCCATGGGCAGGATTGTAACAGGAGGAGAAACAGCCTGAGATAGAGAGAAGTGTCATTGCCACCACCTTTGCAGGAGCTGAAACTGAAACCAGCATCGCTATCCTTGGTATAGGAGACGTGTGGGAGTTGTGGTTCAGGAATCAGTAGAGTCCATAAGTTTCAGGCTACTTCACAAATCTCCTACAATTTTTTGAAAGGTTGAATAAACATGTGGACAAAGATGAACTGGTAGATGTGGTGTATTTGGATTTTCAGAAGCTGTTTGACAAAATCCCGTATGACAGACTTTTAAAAAAACTAAAAAGTCATGGGATAGGAGGTGATGACCTATTGTGGATTGCAAGCTGGTTAAAAGACAGGAAACAGACAGTAGGATTAAATGGTCTGTTTTCACAGTGGATAAAGGTAAACAGTGGAGTGATTCAGGGATCTGTACTTGGACTGGTGCTTTTTAATATATTTATAAATGATCTGGAAAGGAGTACGATGAGTGAGGTGATTAAATTTGCAGATAAAAAGTTATGCAGAGTAGTTAAATCTCAAGCAGATTTTAATAATTTGCAGGAGGACCTTGTGAGACTGGCAGATGAAATTTAATGAAAGAAGTGCAAAGTGATGCATATAGGGAAAAATAACCCTTGCTGTAGTTACACACTGTTAAGTTCTAGGTGACATAGTTGATACTACATTGGAATGTCAGCTCAGTGTGCTGTGGCAATCAAAAAAGCAAACAGAATGTTAGGAATTATTAATAAGGGAATGACAATCTTCTTAGTGTTTGGATAATTGCCAGGTTCTTGTGGCCTGGTTTGGCCTCTCTTGGAAACAGGATGCTGGGCTTGATGGACCCTTGGTCTGACCCAGCATGGCAACTTCTTATGTTCTTATGTTCATGTGACAAATAAAACAATGGATGTCATAACGCCTTTGTATCGCGCCATGGTCAGACCACATCTTGAATATTGTGTGCAATTCTGGTCACCCCATTTGAAAAAAGATATAGTTGCACTGGAGAAAGTGCAGAGAAGGGTGACCAAAATGATAAGGGTCATGGAAAAGCTGCCCTATGAGGAAAGGCTAAGGAAGTTAGGGCTGTTCAGTTTGGAATAGAGATGATTGAGGGGGAATGTGATACAGGTCTACAAAATCATGAAACGTGTTAATGTAAATTGGCTATTTAGTCTCTCAGATAAAAGAAGGACTAGGGGGCACTCCATGAAGTTAGCAAGTAGCTCATTTAAAACAAATCAAAGAAAATTCTTTTTCACTCAGCACATATTTAAGCTCTGAAATTCATTGCCAGAGGATGTGGTGATTACAGAGATTAGTGTAACTTGGTTTAAAAAAAGATTTGGATAAGTTCCTAGAGGAAAAATCCATAACTGCTATTAATTTTAAACAATAGTAGCTTGAGATTTATTTAATGTTTGGGTACTTGCCAGGTACTTGTGACTTGGATTGGCAACTGTTGGAAACAGGATATTGGGCTTGATGGACCCTTGGTCTGACCCAGTATAGCATTTCTTATGTTCTTATGTTCACAATTGATATTAGTGGATAAGCTGGAGTTGCCAGACTCAAGGAAAAGCTACAGGAAGGTCAAAGCTACTGCTGTGATGCCTCCTGAGATCATTACCACCAGGAAGAGAATTCCAACTTTTCTACTCCTGCTGCAGGATACCGGAAGATGACATCAGCATTAGTGTCCTTGGTATGAGAAACATCTGGGAGTTGTGGTCCCAGGACAGTACAGGAGCTGAAGCAACTAGCAGCTGATGCTAGGAAACAAGGCTGGAAGTAGCAGACTTTCATAGCTCATCTTTCCACAATACTTTTCAAACCAAAGATAGCACATTGGGCCACACAGATTAACAGGAATTCTTTCTGGGACTGTGTTTAATTCAATGGGCCGGGTATTTGCAGTGCTGCTTTTTTACAGATAGGGTTGATAACAGTTTGAATCCTTAGTGTTACTGCTTGTTTGCTATATAGAGTTTGAGTGTCTTTTTGCAGGGTTTTGTCTTACTGCACAATAGGGTAGATTTCAAAAGGGTTTACGCGCGTGGCCGGGCCTTGTGTGCGCCGGGCGAATTTTCAAAGGGGCCCAGCCAGGCATGTAAACACTTTACGTGAATAAGTGCCGGGCTTCTTCACCTCCCTGCCTATTCTGGACAGGGAGGTGAAGAACTGAAGTAAGTTATAAAACAAAGAAAAAACCCCAAAACGGTAGGGTTTAGGGGGTGCAGAGGAGAGGGGAAGAGGGAGGGAATTTAGGTAGGGGGAGGGAATTGGGGAAGGCTCGAATGCATCACTGTACGAAAATTGCATGTATTTTTGAAAATCTACCCCAATGTGTCTGGCACTGGCAGTGGAAAGTGTGGATGTTGCTGTTAATGAAGTGACAAAAGAATATGACTTTCTTTTTTTATGGTGAGTTTTAAGGGAAAACATTCAAGGTCCATAGTTGGGGGAATTTCTATGGAGGTGGAGTGTGTTACAGAACTGGAGGTGCAGAATTTATATTGAGATTCTGTCCCTTCCTGTAATAGATTCCAGACTTCACTCTCATGTCTCTAGAAGAATTAGTTGATTGAAACTATCAAATAATTTTTATTAATAGTTTTACTTGAAAGTTGAAATTGGCCACCTTTTTAAAAATTGCACAGAAGGCCCTTGGGACTTCTATAGCCAATTTAAAGACAGGAAGCCATGCTATGGAGGTGGGCATGATGTGAGGAAATGCCTCTTTAGCTTGCCTCCCCTTTACCTTAGCTTCACCCCCGTTGCATCCAAATACTTCTGTCAAGAGACCCCACTGTCTGTATTCTTTGTACTTGGTGAGGGGGTGTACATGTATAGAAACATAGAAATGACGGCAGAAGAAGACCAAACGGCCCATCCAGTCTGCCCAGCAAGCTACGCAGTTTATCCATTTTTTTTTTAATCTTCCCCCCCCCCCCCCCTTTTTCTCCCTCCCACCCGTCACTATTGGCTTCCAGCACCCTCCGGCCCCAATTCCCTTCCACCCCTCCACTAATGCAGAGAGCAGCGCCGTATCCGCATCCCAGTGAACATCCAGCTCAATCAGGGGTAGCAACAGCCGCACCAAGCGGCCACACCCTTGCCCCATACTCTTACCCACCTCTGTTTTGTTTGTTTGTTTGTTTTTTGGGTTTTTTTGTTGTTGTTTTGTTTTTTTGTTTTTTGGAGATGGCAGCCCTCCATCCTTCCGCTCCGTGAAGGTGGAACACAAACCACTGTATGGTTGTGATCTGTCCACTACTAAAAATAGTATATAAGATTCTTAATAAATACCAGCAGCGCTTTCTGCGGCCATGTTTCTCCTTGTCGGTGATGTTTACTCTGTAAATCAGATAAAAAAAACAGTTTTACTAACTGAAAGATGAATTTTTAAACAATGCATGTATCAAAATTAGCTCTTGTGTGCATAAAATAGCACATATGAAGTTACATATTTTCAAAACTGCAAAATACACTCATTAATTGGGGTCCATACATGTAAAAAAGGGGTTTGCTAAGGGCATTTCAGGGTGGGACCAACATTTACGTGAATAAGTTGCTATTTTAAAACCTTCCAAAGTGACAAGCATAAGTCTTTTACTTGTGTGCATTTAGTCCTGCTCAATATCTGGTTTAAGTGACTGAAAACATTTTAAAAGTGAAAAAATGACTAGGTAAAGTGTATGGGTGAAATGGGGGGACTTCAGGCTGAAGAGCCAGGAGGGTCTTTATTAGGGATGTGCATTCGGTCCCTACATATTGGCAATCAGCATCGGATGTGGCCATATTTGTTGTATTCGTGGGGAAGTGAAATGTATCACAATTCCCCACGAATACACGAATCTTCGCCGAATTATTCGGCCGCCTAAAGAAACCAATTTAAACAAACCCCCCACCCTCTTGACCCCCCCCCAAGACTTACCAAAACTCCCCAGTGGTCCAGCGGGGGGTCCGGGAACTGTCCCCTGCACTCACACCCTCGGAGCCGGTTTCAAAATGGTGCCGATAGCCTTTCACCTACTATGTCACAGGGGCTACCGGTGCCATTGGTCAGCCCCTGTCACATGGCCATCGGCGCCATCTTGTGCTCCTACCATGTGACAGGGGCTGGCCAATGGCTGACCAATGGTACCGGTAGCCCCTGTGACATAGTATGGGCAAAGGCTATCGGCGCCATTTTGATTACTGACAGCCGACGGTCCGAGTGCAGGAGATGGCTCCCGGACCTCCGCTGGACCACCAAGGACTTTTGGCAAGTCTTGGGGGACCCTCCTGACCCCCACAAGACTTGCCAAAATTCCAGCGGGGGTCCGGGGGTGACCTCCTGCACTCTGGCCGTCGGATGCCAGTAGTCAAAATGGGGCCGATCGCCTTTGCCCTCACTTGTCACAGGGGCCGACCACAAGATGGCGCCGATGGCCATGTGACAGGGGCTGACCAATGGCACCGGTAGCCCCTGTGACATAGTAGGTGAAAGGCTATTGGCACCATTTTGAAACTGGCTCCGAGGGTGTGAGTGCAGGGGATGGCTCCCGGACCCCCCGCTGGACCACCAGGGAGTTTTGGTAAGTCTTGGGGGGGTCAGGAGGGTGGGGGGTGGTAGTTAATTTAATTTTAGCGAGGGAACGAATTGAAATGGATGTGTTTATGAATCGGGGCGCCATACGGCCGAATGCAATGTATCCGCCCCCCGATGAATCCGAATCCCGAATGCAACATATGGCGACCCTCTGCACATCCCTAGTCTTTATGAGCTGCAGATATTCTGGCTGAACTGGTAGACTAATAGATACAACTGGATATTTCATTGCCAACGAATATTGTAAAATCCCCTGATGTATGTATGAAAGCTGACTTACGGGGGTGGGGGTGGGGTGGATAAGACATCGAATTAACATAAGTAAAATCTACTTTCATATCCTTTTAAAATCTGAAGTACAAATGTAGGGGTATATCATTTTCTCATGCTTATTCGCCTAGGGGCAGATTTTAAAAGCCCTTCGTGCATAAATCCAGCCGGATTTACGCATGCCTATGTTGCATAGGCTGTTAGCGCATGCAAAGCCCCGGGACGTGCTTAAGTCCCGGGGCTTTGCTTGGGGGGGGGGGGGGGTGGGGGGCATACCGGGGCGGTGCCGCATTTGGGGGCATTCCGGGGCCATACGGCCGAATGCAATGTATCCGCCCCCGATGCAAAGGCTCCCTCTGGCAGGACTACTAGCTCTTGAGCTCCAGCAGGGGTCACGGGATACTGAAAGCTGGGGCCCAATCGGATGAGGTGTTGGGACAAGCCCCTTTCCCATGCCCTTTCTTGGAACCAAAGATCCAATCGGATTGCCAGACTGATGAGCCCTTCCAAGATGGCTGGCAGGTCTCAGCCAGCCAGCTCATCTTTAATACGCTCCAATAGGCCTTATTTATAATTGTATTTATTTAGAAACATTTATATTCCATCAAACCACGGATCCTGGTGGATTACAACAAATCATACACAGTTTTAAATCACATCACACAAATACCAACTTACAATTTAAAAATGATAATCTTAAAACAGTAATTTAATCTTCTTTCCCTCCTCCCAACATTTACTCTTTCCCATACATCATAAGTATATTTCTTACAAATTATCCACCTAAACAAAGTACCTCACTCTGCCACAAAAAACTCACTCTGCTAATTCAATAGAAAAAAAGCTAGTGAAAAGTGGGCTCAAAGAATTTTCCTAAAGCGAAGGAGGTCCTTCTCAGTCCTTATTTCATAGGGGAGATCATTCTACAAAGTAAGACCTGTCACCTTAACATTCAATTATGAGATTCTGATAATCAAACTTCTGTAGAAGATGGAATATCTAGCAAAAACTGAGTCGAGGAGTGCAATAAACATTTAAGTTGATAATGCTGTATTACTGATGATGTACTCAGTGGTGTTATCTGTCTCTGACATAGTTGATATGATGGTTAAGCTGACATCACCCATGGGAGCTGGAAAGCCAGGGTGCAGAAGTGGACTGCATATTCTCCAACTGACATGACACCCTGCTGTAACTGAAGGAGTTCCATTGCTGCAGAGGAGGTAAGGCCTGGCTCACTGAAGATGAAATGGAACTCTCTCAAGAAATGATCTAATTTTGTCAGCACTGGGTCATTTCTTTCTCAAAGGGGGGAGGCCCAGGTCAGGGTGGAACCCTCTAACAGTGACAGGATGTTGGTAACCTTGGCCTTATCTGTGGAAAATAGGGCTGCCTGGAGCTCAAAATGCATATGGCATTGATTCCAGAAGCCCCAGCATTTTTTAGCCTCCCCATGGTAGCGTGGTGGTAGTGTTAGCAATGGAATGGGTCTTTGAGACATGGCTAGCTCAAGCGGCTGAAGAACAGTGGGTAAGACTGGTGCAACTGCTGTGGATGGCAAGGTGTCCATTTGGACCACTAGTCTCCCAAGGACCCCGGTCATCTGGACAAGGATATTCTGTTGTTGTTGGATGCACATAGCCATATCCGAGATCATCTGTAGGGCAGCTAGATATTCCAGGTCAATGGCCTCAGCAACCTGTAACGAGCTTGGTATCAGTGGACCCTTAATGCTGCAGCGTGGTTGATGCAACCTAGCAGGCAAGCCTCTAACCTAAGCCTGCTAGGACCAGGTCGATGACTGGCAGACTGTTGGTACAGGCTGGAGCTTCACCTATACCAGCTGCCTCCCCCACAGGTTGAGCCTTTGGATTCAGGCTGCCAGCAAGACTTAGGTGGGCCACTTGGATGCTCAGGTAGACAAGACTCCAAAGACAGACCGTGATCATGGCTGGCGGCAGACAGGAGACACTGGGAACAGGCCAGATTTCAGGGAAATCAGCAGACTAGAGAATACGGAGGCAGGACAAAGGTCGAGGCAGCCAACAGACAAGGTTGTTGTGACCGTCGCTGCCCGACGTCTTCACTCCGCCCTCTTTACCTCTGTGGCGACTCACTCTGGGGTTGAAGGAAGGCTGGCTACCGCGGCGTCTCCCTGCCAACCCTCTCCGGCATCCCCAGACCGGCTTGACGCTGCAAATCCGCCATGTTGCCCTGAAGCCTAGGGCTCGTGCGCGTGTCCTGACGTATCTACCAGCAAGGGCGTGAACCTCAGAGGCATCCCCCTGAGATGACATCATCTGCTTCAGATTTTTATAGGTCTCTGATATTGCTAACAAATCGAGTTATCAAGGTAAAGGTTACGATACCGAAGCTACTCTGCCTCCTCGGACTTACCAGGGGTACCCGCTCCTCGGGGGCCTCACTCTCTCTTTGCTTTTCAGGTTAGAGACGGGAACCGGTACTCGCTCTTCGAGGGCCCACATTCCTGGACTCTCTGCTGATTCACATCTGCCTGGAAGCCATCGCTGCCTACTACCTCAGTGAGTTACCATTGCTCTATCAGAGCTTTTCCTGGAACCAGGGACTCGCTCCTCGAGGGCCTATTCTACTCCACCTCCTGAGCTTCCTTGAGATTATTGTGTGAGTGTTATCATCTAAGTTTCATGAACTCTGCATACCCTGCCTACTCACTATCTACAGTTTCTCAACAGCTCAGCCATCCAGGGATCGCTGTTCCAGTATCTGAGGGACTACAGCCTAGCTAGGCACTTCAGCTCACTACTGCCACCTCTGGTGGTTTCAAATCCTATTTAATAAAAGACCTAGTGTGTGTCTGTCTCCATACTCTGAGCCTAGCCGGAGTTGCTACTCCTCTAGCAACTCCAATAACAGATTGCTAACTCGATCAGTCTAACAATCAACAGATTGCTAACTCCAGCAGTCTACTAAACAACAAAGGTGAAGTCAGATCCAAGGGATAAAGTCAGATCCAAGCAGCAACCAAAGAGCATTAAGGTTTGGACCTGAGATCAGCATCCAGGAGAACAATCCAAGAGACAGAAAAGGAGAGATGGGACAAGACACGGGCACATATGAAGCAAGGCAAGGGTATGCAGGAATACAGAGGAAGGCATGAAGGAAGGGAAACCAGGAAACTGGAATACAGAAACAAGGCAGCATGGACTGAAGGTTCAAGGCATGGCAGGAGACCTGTTGCTGAGGTGTCAGTAGCTCCTCCAAAGGAGCTCTTTATAGGAGGAAGTCAATGTTGTCATCCAAGCTATCCTCCGGCCACAGAACCTTTAAGAGGCTTGATGTTGGGCATGCACGCCTAGAGAAAGGCCAGGGAGAGAAGTCCAAGTGGCATTTTATTTGGGTTCTGGTGGTATTCCTGCCATGGACAAGTGCAGGTGGCATCGGGAGTGAGTGAGGCAGCTCTTGGGGCCATACTGCGAGCCACCGCACATAACATCCAGATAAGTAGTGGCATTTGTTCGGCTATATTGCAATTTATCCGGTTAAGTAGCAGTAGGCCTACATAGCTGGAAACATCTGAATAGCTCTATTTGTCTGTCTTAACTGGCTATGTGCTGCTACCTAGCCAGATAAATAGCCTGAACTTGCATGGCTCATGGTTTTTACATTTGAGAGCGTTTCTATGCACATATGTACTCGTATTTTATAATCTGCACATTAATGAACTTTAGAAAATACTGCAATATTTTACAGTAATTCACATTAAAATCATAATCCCCAGAATTCAGACTAGACAGACTGCTTGTAGCTTACCGCCTCCTCCTTTTGTACATACTCTTGAATTGCAAGGAGTCTCTGAGTTACTGCTTTCTCCTGAGATTTAATAGAAGTGTTCACCAGAATTGTCAGCAATGATAATTTGCTAATTCTTTACTTTTACTCACCTTGCTGCTCTCCTTTGTTGAAAATATCTCAGGATGTTAAAGCCTGTTCTTACAGGCATGGGAGAATTCGAATTTGTAGCTGGAGGGTAGTCAGTGGCTGAAGTGGGGAAATAATATTCTTGGGGATCGCAAAGAGGTTTACGTGGGCTATACCTAACACGTGGTGTTCGGTCAGGCATGGGATAATGGTAATGTGAAGTGGTAGGACGATCAATATATGATTTAGGTTGTTCTAGCTCTGTAATTTCTAGAGCAGGGAAATACACACAGGGATTACCTGTTGGTTTACGTGGGATATATTGTATAGGTGATGTTCGTACCTGCATGGGAGTATGGGACTTTTTAGTGGTAGTATGGTCAATATCTGATTTCGGTTGGTCTGACTGTGTCATTTCTAAAGCTGGGAAATATATGCAAGGTGGAACAACTGCAGGATAGAAATCTCCATAGAAATTACTACTTGGCTCTAGTGGGATGGCTCTCGAAGGATTTTGACACGCAATGGCCTGGGTGTCTGAGGCCCATGGTATTGGCCATGTAAATGATGGGCAGGAAGAAATATTGAGAAGAGCTTGTGAGAAGATCTTAAACCTGTCATCGAAAAAGGTTACATTGATTGGGCATATGAGGCAAGAGAAAGTTTTAGCTGTTAATGAAGGAGATATTTGCAGGGAAGTGAAGGAAGGTATGTTGAGGTGAACTAGGGTGGTAGTAGAATTGATAGAAAGGGGTAAGGCTAGTTGATTCAGCCTACAAAAAAGAAACAAAAAGTTAATGCAGTGTAGTGTACTCTGAAAATACATTGAATAGTTCAGAAAGGACATTTCAGTCCTGCAATAATCTTGTTTAAAATGCAACATTTTACCTCAATTTACTGAATCATATAGTTTACAAGGATTCTCTTATCATTAATTAGCTGAAGGAGCACTTAAAAATGATAGGCAAAAAAGGCTCTTCCTGCAATACCCTTGACTTAGGGGGGTAATATTCAGCCACTGGCAAACTTATCTGGCTAATTTTGGAAGGTTATTCAGCGGTGCAGTCACACCATTAAATTTACCTGATTACCTTAAAAGACAGCGGGATAACTTTATCCAACTAACTTTAGTACATCTATATATTATGAACAGAGTTAGCCAGTTAACTTATCTAGTTAATTTAACTCCTCCTAAAACTGCCCCAAGAATGTCCCATGTTATCTGCAAAATTTTAGCTAGATAATGAGTTTTCTGGCACAGTCAGATGATTCACAAGTTATTCAAATAAATGTCACTGAATATAGACCCCTTAGTGTCCATCCTATGAAAGAGTATGAGAGACACTTGGGGTCAATTTTTGAAACCCCCGCATGCGCATCCATGTGTGCTCAGTTAATGGCACGCACACATGGACGCGCCAATTTTATAACAAGCGCGTTCCGGGAACTGCGTTTCCCTAGGACAGCATCGAATGGCACTGTCCTGGCCTGCCCCCCGCCCCTCCTCTCCCAGACCACGCCAGCCGCATGAGAGTGTGAGACAATGTGAATGACACTGAGCATACTTGTGTGTGAGAATGAGTGCATATGTGACAAAATGTATGACAGTAACTTTTAAACAGCCACACGTGTATACAGGCTGGCACCAATGGACTTTGCCATTTTATAACATAAGCACATGTATGTGCGTATATGTGCATACAATTTTATACAGACCTGCGCATGTGCGCGCAACTCCCTTATCTACCGTGTAAGTTGGGGAAATCTTACAAGGGATGTAAGCTGATGCCGTACCCCGTGTTCCCAGTTTGTTCCTAGTTTGCATGGTTTAGGGATAGGACTTGCAAACCCCTCAAATTTTAGAGTCACATTTCCCCCCTGTTAACCCCACCCTTAAAAGCCAGCTGACTGGGCTCAATTTTTTAATTTTACTACTTACATGTCCTCCATAGCAGAAGTAAATTTGTGTGGCAGGGGACCAATGTATGTCTGTGCGCACAAGTATTTGTGTGCACGTTGTTGCGGTCTCCACCGCTTCCCCTCTATCTGCTGTGCTGGGTGCTCACCTCCGTTGGGGGGAACGCCGCTCCCGCGGCTCCCCTGGGCCTTCTGGGCGTCCGCCATTGCCTGATCGTCTCGCTGCTGCCACGCGCGCGCGCAGGGACGCGCACTATGGACGCACGGCCGCCGGAAGTCTGGCCCCGCCTGGCTTAACGATGTCATGCCCCAAGCCTGATTTAACCAGCGTTCGCCTGCCTACTCATTGCCTTGCAACAAGGGTCGCTACTGTTAGTAGTTCTTAGTTGCGCTTCTACTGTTCTACGTTCCGGTTGACCTCAGCTTGTTCCTGACTCCGCTTCTGCCTGCCGACTGCCAATGACCTCAGCTTGTTCCTGACTCCGCTTCTGCCTGCCGCCTGCCATTGACCTCAGCTTGTTCCTGACTCCGCTTCTGCCTGCCGCCTGCCATTGACCTCAGCTTGTTCCTGACTCCGCTTCTGCCTGCCGCCTGCCATTGACCTCAGCTTGTTCCTGACTCCGCTTCTGCCTGCCGCCTGCCATTGACCTCAGCCTGTGCCCGACTCTGCTCCTGCTTGCCGCCTGCCTCCGACCTTGCCTGTCCCTGAGACTGCTTCTACTGGCTGACTGGCCTGACCGGGGCTCGCCTCCGTTCCTGCTCACCACCCGCTTCAGCCCTACTGCACGCTACAGACTCCAGTCCTGCTTCCAGCTGGTTACAGCCTCCATTACGTTACAGACTCTGTTCCTGTTAACCCGCTGTTCCACTCCACAGCTTACTACAGACCCCAGGCCTGCTCACAGACTGTTTCTATTCTACAAGCTAAAGACTTTAGCTGGCCTTCCAGCTCCCTGTTTTCTGGACTCTGTGGTTTACCCCTTGCCCAGGCCTTCATTCTATTAAGACTGTTACTGTGCACCTAAGTCCCAAGGTTCCAGGACCCTACGGGCTCCTCCTGGGGGGTTCCTGGTTCCCGGGTGAAGACCTTTGCCTGTGGCTCCGCCTCCCGACCTACTCTGCCTTCAGAGTAGTTCGGCTCAAGGGTTCACACCAGGACTGCAGCTCCCAGACTGCAACAGTTTGCAAGGCCATGGACTCGGCGGAGTCTCCCAATCTGCAGACTATCCCTGGGATGGCGCAGCGCATTCAGCAGCAACAACTTTATATTGATACTCTCGCTGCCACTGTGGATCAATTGGCCTCTCGCCTAGAGGCTTCCACTCGTCAAAGGCCTTCTGCACCAGCTGCTATTCCTAATACACAGTTGCCAGCTCCCAGGAGGTACGCTGGGGATAGTAAGTCCTGCTGTGGGTTCCTGAACCAGTGTCAAGTACGGTTCACTCTGCTACCATCCCAGTTCCCCACGGAAGCGGCTAAAGTGGCCTATATCTTTTCCCTATTGGATGGCAAGGCGCTTGAGTGGGCTTCTCCCCTGTGGGAACGCTCCGATCCTCTGCTACAGAATCTTCATGAATTCCTTCTTCAGTTTCGCATGGCCTTTGATGACCCTGCACGTCAGTCCACGGCGGCTTCAGAACTCCTGCACCTATGACGGGGTCCGCATCCGGTAGCGGAGTACATTATCAACTTTCGAACCCTGGCCATGGAACTGGATTGGCAGGATGATTGCTTAAAAGGGATCTTCCTTGAGGGCTTGGCTGGTCGGATTAAGGATGAACTGGCAGGAAGGGAGATTCCTGAGAGGTTGAATGACCTAATGGACATTGCGGGCAAAGTTGACCGCCGTCTTCAACAGCGGGACAGAGAGACTCGGTCGGCTAATAGAAGTCAGCAGCGCCTCCATGCCTCCTCCAGGCCTTCCCTGCAAAGGGCTTCTCCTGCTGTCAGCCCTGCTGCCGAACCCATGCAGCTGGGCAGGTCTCCACTTACTCCGGAAGAGAGGAGCCGTCGGCGCTCTTTAGGCCTCTGCCTATACTGTGGAGGTAAAGGACATTTCCTGTCGTCTTGCACTGAGCGTCCGGGAAACGCCCGTGCCTAGGTTATACCGAGGAGCTACACCTAGGCGCTACCGGATCCGCTCCTCTCTGTACTCTGCCTGTAACCCTCAAATACCCTGGTGGGGAGATCCAGATTCGGGCCTTTGTTGACTCTGGGGCTGAGGGAAACTTTATTGTGGCCGAGCTAGTGACACAACTGGGCCTGCCTACGGAACCATGGAATCCTCCTCTACGCATCTCTTCGATCCGAGGGACCTTGCTGCCCGGAGTTATCTCTCACTCCACGAGACCAGTGACTTTGCAAACAGGTCTCTTTCATTCTGAAGAGATTTCTCTACTCATCCTGGAGCGAGCCGTACATCCACTGGTGTTAGGACTTCCGTGGCTTCGTCAGCACTCTCCTGTCATCAGATGGGATGACTTCCAGCTTGTCAGCTGGGGCCCAGCCTGCTTTGACCGATGTTTACATCTTCCTCGTCCTCCCAACTCCCTGCATCTCTGTTCTTCGCACCTCCTGCCGGAGGCCTACCAAAGTTTCCAAGATGTCTTCTCCAAAGAGATGGCGGAGATCCTTCCAGAACACAGACCATTTGACTGTCCCATTGATCTGGTTCCCGGTACCACACCTCCTCGTGGTCGAGTATATCCTCTCTCCTTGCCAGAGACTAAGGCAATGTCCCAGTACATCTCCGAGAACCTAGCCAAGGGATTTATCCGTCCTTCCCGGTCCCCAGCAGGTGCTGGCTTCTTTTTCGTGGGTAAAAAGGATGGTTCACTATGACCGTGTATTGATTATCGCGGTCTCAACGCCATTACCAAGCGGGACCGCTATCCTCTCCCACTTATCCCGGAGCTACTGGATCGTCTCCAAGGGGCTCGCATCTTCACCAAATTGGACCTTAGAGGGGCCTATAACCTCGTCCGTATTCGTCCAGGGGACGAGTGGAAGACGGCATTCAACACACGTGATGGGCATTACGAGTATCTCGTGATGCCCTTTGGACTTTGTAATGTCCCCGCCGTCTTCCAGCACCTCATGAACGAGGTGCTTCGAGAGATGCTCCATTCCCACGTAATAGTCTACTTGGATGATGTCCTCATATATTCCAAAGACGTAGACTCTCACCGTTAGCACGTTTGCCAGGTGCTTCAGGCCCTCCGGGCCAATCATCTATATGCCAAGCTTGAGAAATGTGTTTTTGAAGCCGAATCCCTACCTTTCCTAGGATATATTATCTCAGCAACTGGCTTTTGCATGGACCCAGAAAAGGTAGCGGCCATCACTAAATGGCCTCAGCCCACGGGTCTCAAAGCCCTCCAACGCTTCCTGGGCTTTGCGAACTTTTATCGACATTTTATCCCACGCTACTCTCACCGTGTGGCTCCTCTTACCGCCTTGACCCGCAAAGGAGCGGATGTTAAACACTGGCCGGATGCTGCCGTTGCGGCTTTCTCTGATCTCAAGGAAGCCTTCCTCTCCGATGTCTGTCTCCGACATCCGGACCCCTCGCGACCTTTCATCGTGGAGGTTGATGCCTCCAGTGTCGCGGTGGGAGCGGTCCTCAGCCAGCACCCTGATTCTGGACAACTCCTTCCTTGCTCGTACTTCTCCCGGAAGTTTTCAGCCGCTGAGAGTAATTACTCCATTGGAGATAAAGAGTTGCTGGCGATAAAACTCGCCTTCGAAGAATGGAGACAGTGGCTCGAAGGATCCTTACACACCACCACTGTTTACACGGATCATAAAAATTTAGAATTTCTGACCCAGGCTCAACGACTGAACCCCCGCCAAGCCCGCTGGGCCTTGTTCTTCAGTCGATTTGACTTTGTCGTACAGTACCGCCCTGCGGCGAAGAATCTCCGGGCCGACGCCTTGTCTCGCACCTCATGTGCCGAGGAAGACAAGGAGCCACCTCAATTCATCTTGGACCCTGCTAAGGTTCGTCTATCTGCTATGACGTCCTCTCAGAAGACCGGACGGTGCTCCCGCGCCGGGACCGCCTGACCGCACTACGCTGGGCCCACAACTCCTTGACTGGAGGACACGCTGGACGAGAAAGGACCCTGGAACTCGTTAACCGGTATTACTGGTGGCCCAACATTCGGCGTGATGTCGCCTCTTACGTAGCTTCTTGCCCAACCTGTGCTCACCAGAAGCCCAATTCTGGCTCCCCATATGGTCTCCTGCACCCGCTTCCGGTTCCCACTGAACCATGGACTCATATAGCTACAGACTTCATTGTTGACCTGCCTCCATCCAAGGGATATACGGTTGTCTGGGTTACTGTAGACCGTTTCTCAAAAATGGTCCATCTTGTTCCTCTGCCTAAACTTCCCTCTGCACCCAAGTTGGCCCACCTGTTCGCCCAACATGTGTTCAGGCTTCACGGCCTCCCCCAGGATATCGTCTCGGACAGAGGTTCGCAATTTGTGGCCCGCTACTGGAGAGCTCTCTGTAAATGCTTCCAGGTAAAGCTCAGTTTCTCCGCAGCCTTTCATCCTCAAAGCAACGGACAGACCGAGAGGATGAATAGGACCTTAAAAGCATACCTCCGGGCTTTCATAAACGAAAGGCAAGACAATTGGTCAGAGCTCTTGCCCTGGGCTGAGTTTGCATATAACAACCAGGTCCATGCTGCCACAGGCAAGTCTCCTTTTCACCTGGTATATGGCAAGCCGTTAAGACCACAGCTCCCGCTAGAGGCTCCCAGTGCCTCACCTGCTGCTCAAGTAACGGCCCAGCAACTCCAGGCCTTGTGGCAAATGACACGAAGACAGCTTCTCCGTGCGGCCGTGAGGGCTAAGCAGACGGCCGATCATCATTGTCAACCAGCTCCTGCATTCCAGCCGGGGGATAGAGTCTGGCTAAGTACGAAGAATCTGCACCTTCGGCTTCCCTGTCGAAGATTTGCACCGAAGTTCTATGGTCCATTTCGAGTCGCTGAACGAATAGGACTGGTATCATATCGGCTCCGGCTCCCCTCTTCTTTCAAAGTACACAACGTGTTCCACACCTCCTTGCTCAAGCCTGTGGTCCTCTCCCGGTACCACCGTACACCTCCGGATCCTGCGGCCACAACCGTTGATGAGGATCCTACCTACCAAGTACGGGAAGTCTTGGACATCCGGTTTCACAACCGCAGATGGGAGTATCTACTGGCATGGGAGGGTTGTGGTGACGAAGATAACACTTGGGAGCCCAGCCGTAACATTCTGGACAAAGATCTCTTGCACCAGTTCCACCGGGATCACCCAGAAAAACCAGGTCCGCTCAAAAGGGGCCGTAAAGGGGGGGTACTGTTGCGGTCTCCACCGCTTCCCCTCTATCTGCTGTGCTGGGTGCTCACCTCAGTTGGGGGGAACGCCGCTCCCACGGCTCCCCTGGGCCTTCTGGGCGTCCGCCATTGCCTGATCGTCTCGCTGCTGCCACACGCGCGCGCAGGGACGCGCACTATGGACGCACGGCCGCCGAAAGTCTGGCCCCGCCTGGCTTAACGATGTCACGCCCCAAGCCTGATTTAACCAGCGTTCGCCTGCCTACTCATTGCCTTGCAACGAGGGTCGCTACTGTTAGTAGTTCTTAGTTGCGCTTCTACTGTTCTACGTTCCGGTTGACCTCAGCTTGTTCCTGACTCCGCTCCTGCCTGCCGCCTGCCATTGACCTCAGCTTGTTCCTGACTCCGCTTCTGCCTGCCGCCTGCCATTGACCTCAGCTTGTTCCTGACTCCGCTTCTGCCTGCCGCCTGCCATTGACCTCAGCCTGTTCCTGACTCCGCTTCTGCCTGCCGCCAGCCATTGACCTCAGCCTGTGCCCGACTCTGCTCCTGCTTGCCGCCTGCCTCCGACCTTGCCTGTCCCTGAGACTGCTTCTACTGGCTGACTGGCCTGACCGGGGCTCGCCTCCGTTCCTGCTCACCACCTGCTTCAGCCCTACTGCACGCTACAGACTCCAGTCCTGCTTCCAGCTGGTTACAGCCTCCATTACGTTACAGACTCTGTTCCTGTTAACCCGCTGTTCCACTCCACAGCTTACTACAGACCCCAGGCCTGCTCACAGACTGTTTCTATTCTACAGGCTAAAGACTTTAGCTGGCCTTCCAGCTCCCTGTTTTCTGGACTCTGTGGTTTACCCCTTGCCCAGGCCTTCATTCTATTAAGACTGTTACTGTGCACCTAAGTCCCAAGGTTCCAGGACCCTACAGGCTCCTCCTTGGGGGTTCCTGGTTCCCGGGTGAAGACCTTTGCCTGTGGCTCCGCCTCCCGACCTACTCTGCCTTCAGAGTAGTTCGGCTCAAGGGTTCACACCAGGACTGCAGCTCCCAGACTGCAACACACGTTTTTGGCCAGACCCTGACATGCCCACCCCCCTTCTAGACAATGCCTATGCTTTGCCCCTTTTTAGAAAGATTGCATTTGTGCAGGCAGTGGATGATACGCACATCTGAGGGTGGATTATAAAACGTGCTCGGTGCACACCGACTCAAGTTGTGTGCGTTTCTTCTGCTTTTGGCGCACGTGTCTTTTAAAATCTACCTATATATGTGTAACACAGAGAGAGTGTTTGAGAGAGACAGTTCATGTGGGTGAATGTGGGAGAGCCTATGCAACAGAGAGATGGAGAGAATCGATATGAAAAAGGGTGGAGAACGTTTCTGCATCTCATTTACATCCTGTAGCCCTCCCAGCACCAAATGAGGCATCCCAGCTCAAGAAGGAGAGCTGACATATAAGCCAGTCATGCCCAATGAGGAAAGTTATCACCAGGTGAGGTAGCCTGAGACAATGAGGAGTGTCACTTCCACCATGCATGAACTGAAGCTGACATGAGCATTTTCATCCTTTGTATGTGGGAGTTGTGGCTTGGTGATCAGAAGAGTTCAGAAGGTGGAAGCTATGCACAATTGATGCAAGAGTACATGCTGGAGACGGCAGAATGAAGGTGAAGGTATAGGAAGGTCACTGCAGCTACTGCAGTGTTGTGTCCATCGCTGCCCGACGCCTCCGCTCCGCCCACCTTACCCCTGTGGTGACTCTCTTCGGGGTTGACGGAAGGCTGGCTGCTGCTGCGTCTCCCTGCAGTCTCTCTCCTGCATCCCCGGACTGGCTTGATGCTGCAACTCCGCCATGTTGTCCTGATGCCTATGGGCGCGCGCGCATGCACACGCATCCCGACTCTTTTACCAGCAAGGGCGTGAACCTCAGGGGCGTCCCCCTGAGATGACATCATCTGCTTCTGATATTTAAAGGTCTTTTGAAACGCTAGCTAATCGAGTTAGCAAGGTAAACGTTATGATACCGAAGCTACTCTGCCTCCTCGGACTTACCAGAGGTACCCGCTCCTTCGGGGCCTCGCTCTCTCTTGTTTTCAGGTTACTGATGGAACTGGTACTCTCTCCTCGAGGGCCTATGTTCCTGGACTATCTGCTGATTCCCTTCTGCCTGGAAGTTATCGCTACCTGCTACATCTGTGAGTTACTACCACTCTCTCAGAGCTTTCCCTGGAACCAGGTACTCGCTCCTCTAAGGCCTAATCCTTTCCAGTTTCTCTACAGCTCAGCCTTTCAGATATATAACAGATTGCTATCTCCTGCAGTCACAGATATAAACAGATTGCTACTCGCAGTCTAACTAACTTCTGATTTATAATATGCAGTGCCTTCTGAGTCCACTACCACCAGGAAGAGAATGCAGACTTTTCTTTCCTCACTGAAGGACACCAGAAGACGACATGAGCATCAACATCCTCAGTATGGGAAACTTCTTGGAGATGAGGCCCAGGGGTCAGAAGGTTCTAGGAGGTGCAGCTGTTTCTGGGGAATAAGGCTGGAAGCAGCAGACCTTTTATAGCTCATTATTCCACAATACTTTTCAAGCCAAAGATAGCATATTGGGCCACCCAGATTGGCAGGAATTTTTCTGGAGCTTTGTCTAATTCAGTCAGCCAGGTATTTTCAGTGCTGCATACTCACAGGTAAGGTTGTTACTGTTTGAGTTCTTGGTGTTACTCCTGGTTTGCTGTATAAAGTTTGAGTGTCTTTCTTGCAGGGTTTTGTCTTACTGCTCAATGTGTCCGGCACTGGCAGTAGAATGTGTGAATGTTACTGATAATGAGTTGACACCAGAATTTGAATTTCTTTTATTGATAGTGAGTTTTAAGAGGAAACATCCCAAGTCCATTGTTGGGGGAATTTCTGTGGAGGTGGAGTGTGTTACAGAACTGGAGGTGCAGAATTTATTTTGAGATTCTGTCCCTTCCTGTAATAGATTGTAGTCTTTACTCTCATTTCTCTATAGAAGAATTAGTTGAATGAAGATATCAAACAATTTTAAGAATAGTTTTACTAGATGGTTGAAACTGGCCAGCTTTTCAAAACATGTGCAGAAGGCACTTTGATCTTTTTCTTAATATACGTTTATAGCCAATTTAAAGGCAGGAAGCCATGCTATGGAGGTGGGCATGATGTGAGGAAATGCCTCTTTAGCTTGCCCCCCTTTACACTTAGCTTCATCCCCTGTTGCCCCCAAATACTTCTGTCTAGAGACCCCACTGTCTGTATTGTTTGTACTTGGTGAGGGGGTGTACATGTAGGGCTGCAATCTGTCCACTAATAAAAATAGTTTATGAGATTGATATTAATTACCAACTGCGCTTTCTGCGGGCATATTTCCTCTCCACAGTTCTGTTTAGTCTGTAAACCAGATAGAAAACACAGTTTTACTCACTGAAAGTTGATTTTTCAAACGATGCATGCATCAAAATTAGCAGATACACAAATATATGCTATTTTCAAAACCACAACATACACCCATAAATCATGGTCTGTAAATGTAAAAAAAAGGGTACGCCAAGGGTGTTCTAAGGTGGGGGCCAACATTTATGCAAAGAAATTGCTATTTTAAAATCTGCCAAAGTGACGTGTGTGCGGCTTTTATTTGCAAATATATCCTCCTGCTTGGTAATTGGTGTAAGTAATCATAAACATCTTAAATGAGAAAAAATGACTGGGTGGAGGGACTAGGGTGAAATATGGGTACTTCAGGCACTTTAGTAAATAGGTCTCTTATAGGGGTGTGCATTCGTTTTGAACTTATAGGTAAAACACAACTTTTTTTTTTTTTTAACTTAAAAAAGTGATGAGGCGAAAACGATCGGATTTCCAACTTATTCAACATAGCTATGTTGAATACGTTGGAAATCGCGATTGTTGATCCTAAATAAAAATTTAAACCCCTCACCCTCCTTAATCCCCCCCAAGACTTACCAAAACTCCCTGGTGGTCTAGCGGGGAGTCAGGACGCCATTTCTGTACTCCTTTGCGAGGAGCACGTGACGTCGGCGTCACGTCGGAGTGACGCGGACGTCACGTGATTCCCCACGCGTTTGACCCCCCCAAGCTGGCCAAAAGTTCCTTTTGGGTCCAACGAGGGTCCCGGAGCGAACGTGCGGGGAATCACGTGACGTCCGCGTCACGTCGGAGTGACGCGGACGTCACGTGATTCCCCGCAAAGGAGTACAGAAATGGCGTCCTGACTCCCCGCTAGACCACCAGGGAGTTTTGGTAAGTCTTGGGGGGGGATTAAGGAGGGTGAGGGGTTTAAATTTTTATTTAGGGAATCGGTGCACGTATGGACATAGACTCAACTTATGGAATTCTCCATATGTCCATATTGACCGAAATTGACCCCCCCCTTTCGACTTATGGACTTATGAACATAAACTTTTGGTCTGCACATCCCTAGTCTCTTATTCCTTGTCTCAGTATGCAACATTTTACAGTAATCCAAAATATACAATGAGCCCCATAACTTAGTCTAGAATAATGAGCTCCATATTCATCCACTGTGTGGCTCTGCTAGTAAGCTGGATAAACTTATTTGGCACCTAGTGCTGTATATTCAGTGGCACACCCATGATTATACCCAGCTATCTTAAAGTTAGCCAGATAAGTTTATCTGGCTAACTTTAGGACAGCTTTACAGGCTGACCACAGTTGGCCTGGTTAAGTTATCTGGCTAATTCTGTATATTGGAATTAGCCAGATAACTTATCCAGCAAACTCAGCTCCTTTCCAGATTGCCTCTTCCCCTGCCCCTGGAATGACCCTGACTTATATGGTTAAATTCTAGCCGGACAAATAGTTATTCAGCTAGTATTTAGTTGAGATGTACATTTATTAAAAATAAATGTTAATTCTGAAATGAATATGCCCCTTTTGTTGCATCTGTGGTCCCAAAAATAAAAGGGACACTTCCTATGAATGAAACATATGTCATTCATTTCATTCGTTTCATTCCTATAGACAATAATGTGGTATGACTCCACAGAGTTCCTCTACCTGCTTTTTACCCCATCCCCACTGCAGGATCATGACTCCACAGAGTGCCTGCTTTGCTCCACTGTAGGGGGATGACTCCCATAACCACCACACGGTCTTGACTGCACTGAGTTTTTACCTCATTTTCCACAAACACCACTGCTGACGCATGACTCCACTGATTTCCCTGTTCTACTTTACCCCAAGAACTATTTGGGGCAAAGCAAGGGAAGTCAGTGGAGTCGTGCCTCAGCGGTGGTGTTTGTAAAAACTCTATGACTGGGGCATGAGTTCCTCTGACTGATTTGCCATAATCACTACCACTGGGCATGACTCCCCTGAGTTCCTCTACCGGCTTTGCCATAATAATGAACTTTGGGCATAACTCCACTGAGTTCCTCAGTCTCCTTTGCTCCAAACAATACCTCCGGGTCTGACATATGATGCTTAATCCTTGCTTACTCCATCCACACTCCCTGGGTCCTGACACTTCCAGCTTCAGCATGCCATGCTGTAACCAGAACTGTTATGGCCTGACATTTCTTGCATCAACCTGTCTTCCTCCAACCACAACCACCAGAGACTGACACAGTTTCAGCCTGCCATGTTCCAACCACAAATCCTGGGGCTTCCCACATCCGCTTTCTATTTGTCATATTCCATCCAGAAACACTTAGGTCTGCCACTTCTACTTGCAGTCTGCCATGTTCCAATGACAGTCCATGGGCTTGAAACTTCCAGTTATAGCATGCGCTTCTCCAAGCATAACCACTGAGTCCTGACTTAACCAGTTTCAGCATGCCATGCTCCAATCACAGTCCCTGGGCTCTGATACTTCCTGCTTCAGCATATCATGCTCCAATCATAACCAATGTGATCTGACACTTCCAGCTTCAGCTTGCCATTCTCCAACTACAACCTCTGGGTCCTGATACTTCCAGTATCAGCATGCCATGCTCCAAACATAACCATTATGTACTGTCATTTCTTGCTTCAGCATGCCATGCTGCAACCATAACCACTGTGGCTTGACATATCTTGCATCAGTCTGTCTTGCTCCAAACCCTGGGTCCTAACACTTTCAGCTTCAGCATGCCATGCTCCAACCACAACCCCTGGGGCTTGCACTTCCAGCTTCAGCATGACATGTTCCAACCATAACCACCATTGCCTGACACCATCTACAGCGTCCCTTGCTCCAACCATAAACACTATGGCTTGACGTATCCTACATCAGCCTGTATTCTTCCAACCACAACCACTGGGGCTTGACATTTCCCATTTCATCATTCCATGCTCGAGCCATAACCACTGTGGCCCTCCAGCTTCAGCATGGTATGGTTCAACAATAGCCACTGTGATCTGACACTTCCAGTTTCAGCATGCCATGCTCCAATCACAGTCTCTGTGGCCTGATACTTCCAGCTTCAGCATGCTATGCTGCCACCATAGCCATTCTGGTCTGACATATCCAGCACCAGCTGGCCTAGCTGTAAACACAACCCGTGGGTCCAATAAAACAAATCGGAAGGCGGTCCCACGTAGCCAAGGCAAAAAAACAACAAAGGGAAAACCTTATGCCGTGGAAAGATTTTATTAATATATTCTATTAGAGAGCCCGACTCCGGCCGAGTTTCGCCAATTAAGGCTGCATCAGGGGATGACTTCTGATGACAGAGAAAGTACATAGACATACTCTTATGTGGTAACAAAGTGTCAAGCCAAATTTCGGTCTTGATCATGCAGACAACTCTCTCTGCTTCACAAACTGACAGTATCAGTGTAGATTCTATAATTATTCTGTTCCCTCTCAAAAGTGTGTTAGCAGATTTTACCTTCTATATCACAACCTCTCAAATGCAAAAAGATCGCTCCTCGCGGTGCTAGTCTGTCACTTCCAGCATTAGTGTGCCATGCTCCAACCAGTATGGCATGCTTAAAGTGGAGTGTCAGGCCCCATTGGATGTGCATGGAATATGGCAGCAGAAATTGGAAGAGTCAGGACACTTTAGTTATGATTGGAAGAATACAGGCTGATTCAGGATACATCAGGCCAAAATGGTTATGATTGGGCATGGCATGATGAAGCTGGAAGTGGCAGACCCCAGGGGTTGTTACTGGGACCTGCATTAGCCTGTCTTGTATCAACCACAACTCCTGGGGCCTAACATTTCCAGCTCCAGCATGCCATGCTTCAACCATAACCACTGTGGCCTGACGTATCCTGCATCAGCCTGTCTTTCTTCAAAAACAAACCCTGTGGCCTGATACTTCCATTTTCAGCATGCCATGCCCCAACCATAACCACTGTGACCTGACTTATCCTGCATCAGCCTGTCTTTTTTCAACAACAAACCCTGTGGCCTGATACTTCCAGCTTCAGCATGCCATGCTCCAACCATAATCAATGTTGCCAGTCACTTCCAGCTTCAGCATCCCATCTTCCAGCCATAACCACTGTGGCCTGACATACCTTGCATCACACTATCTTGCTTCAATCACAACCCCTGGGGTCTGCCACTTCCAGCTTCATCATGCCATGCCTAATCATAACCATTTTGGCCTGATGTATCCTGAATCAGCCTGTATTCTTCCAATCATAACCAATGTGTCCTGACTCTTCCAATTTCTGCTGCCATATTCCATGCACATCCACTGGGGCCTGACACTCCACTTTAAGCATGCCAT
This sequence comes from Rhinatrema bivittatum, assembly GCF_901001135.1. Classification (NCBI taxonomy): domain Eukaryota; kingdom Metazoa; phylum Chordata; class Amphibia; order Gymnophiona; family Rhinatrematidae; genus Rhinatrema; species Rhinatrema bivittatum. Next base: position 183,760,302 of record NC_042617.1, on the reverse strand, counting down.
ACTCCAACCATAACCACTGTAGCTTGACATATCTTACATCAGTGGGTCTTGCTCCAACCACAATTCCTGTGGCCTGACAATTCCAGCTTCAGGATGTTATACGCCAGCCATAGCCACTGTGGCCTATCACCTCCAGTGTCAGCATACCATGCTTTATCCACAATCATGGGAGGCTATGTTTAGAGTATGGCTGGCTGAAACTGTAAATATCAGGCCAGAGTGGTTGACACTTCCAGCTTCAGACTATCATGTCCCGAAGTGCATCACTGGGGACAATTCTGTGTCTTCAACCCCTGGTTCTGAGTCTTCCCTCCTGGAAAAGATTTTAAATTGGTCCATCATTCATACCTCTCCGGGTGTGCATTTTTGCACCTCATTTCCTCCAGGATATACGTTTAGATCCTTCATTCTCTATTCATATGCCTTCCAATACACATCACACAGCATTTTGGTCTTCTTTTTAACAACCATTACCATCTCTATTCTTTTTGAGATACAGTCTTCAGAACTGAACACAGCACAGTTTGCCCGTCCCAGAGAGGTTTTAGCAAGGTCCTGTATAAGGGCATTCTCACCTCCTTTTTCTTACAGTTATCCCTCTTCCTCTGCAGCCCAGCATCCTTCTGGCTTTACCTAATACCTTGTCTCATTGCTTTTACAACTTCAGATTACCAGACGCTAAACCTAGCAATGATGTACCTTGATATAATCAAACAATTACTAAGCCAAATGGAGCTAGTAATAAACATCGAAAAAACAGAGTTTATACACCTAGAACGGAAAAACATGGAACTGATTCAAAACCCCATAAAACTTAAAAATGATCAGCAAGTGGATCTAGCCGAGAAAGCTCAAAACCTAGGAGTAATAATTGACATGGAAATTTAGCCTTAAACAACACATATCACTTAAATTTAGAGAAGGCTACTCCAAACTTATGGTCCTCAGGATTACCATACTCAACAATAAGACCACTACAAGTCCTACAGAACTCTGCTGCCAGAATACTCACTGGCAAGAGCAAAAAAGATCACATCACTCAAACACTGGCCGAGCTACACTGGTTACCAATAGAGCAGAGAGTGCAATATAAAACATTATGCATAATTCACAAACTAATCAATGAAGAAAAAGCAGACTGGTTAAACACAGCGTTTCGCTTACACGTACCCCAGAGAAATCTGAGATCAGCCAATAAAGCTCTACTAACCATCCCCTCAGTAAAGACAGCTAAATTAACACAAGTTAGAGAGCAAGCATTATCCTTGGCTGGTCCAACGTTATGGAACTCATTGCCACTAGAAACAAGATTACAGAGGGATCCAAAACTCTTCAAAAAAAGCTTAAAAACATGGCTATTCAGAAAAGCATTTTACAATGATAGTGGAGAATAAGAAACACAGAACAAGGTTACCAAGATGCGTGGTCGCACATTCTATTCTTTTCTTTTATCTTTTTATATACTCAAATGATAATGTTAGAGAACTTCAGTTTAAGCACATTCCTGTATGATTTACCTATTAATCATATGGATGGACTAGATCCATGTCACCTATCTTATAACTTATATTATATAAGCATGTACTGACTGTTACGGTCCCGGTCGCGATCCGGCCTTCACCTCCTTAGTCCCGTTCCATCTCCGAGAGCCTGCGGCCTGTTTCGCGGCATCCCCACGGAGGGGATGCTGCCGAGAAACCCTTCCTCTATGCCGTCTCCTTAGGCGCGCGTGCGCAGGAGCCGCGCTTATGAAGGCCTTTTCCCGCCACTGAAGGCCCCGCCTTATGCTTGACGTCAGACACTGCAGCCAATGTAAGGCCACCGCGGAGCCCAGAACTTTGCCTTGCAACGGGTTCCTTGCAGTTCCCAGTTGCTCTGAGCCCCGGAGCGTGCTATTGCATTAGCAGCTCCGTTCCTGCCTAAGACTTGCTACGCTTCAGGGTCCAAGTCCTGTCTTTGCTCCTGCCTGGTTCCAGTAACCTGTCTTGCTTCAGTTCCAGCTTGGACCCAGTACCTGTCCTGCTTCTGTTCCTGCTTGGTTCCAGTAACCTGTCTTGCTTCAGTTCCAGCTTGGATCCAGTACCTGTCCTGCTTCAGTTCCTGCCTGATTCCGGATTCCTGCCCGTCTGCTTCAGCTCCAGCCTCTGTGATCTCCTAAGTCCCAGTGGCCGGGCTCCTACGGGCTCCTCCCGGGGGAGCACCGGCTTCCAGGGTGAATCCCCTAAGTCCCAAGCGGCTGGGCTCCTACAGGCTCCTCCCGGGGGAGTACCAGCTTCCTGGGTGAAGCTTACCATCCATCACCTGCCTGGTATCGGCCTCCCGGCCTTCCCTCAAGCAGAGACTGTAGTCCATCTCTCTCCAGTCTCTCGCAGGCCGGCCCAAGGGTCCACTAAAACAGCTTATTCAAAACAGATTGCAAGGCCATGGACTCAACCGAGGTACCAGGACCCCAGAATCTTCCTGGGTTGGCTCTGCAGCTACAACAGCAACAGCAGTACCTGGATGTCCTGGCCGGCTCCGTTGGGCAACTGGCCGCCCGAATGGATGCCAGCGATACTCGTCCTTCGGCTGCTGTGGGCTCGATACCCGTGGACGCAGCCTCACCTGTGACTCAGCTGATGGCACCCGCTTCCTACGCTATAGATAATAGGACCTGCCGAGGGTTCCTGAACCAGTGTTTTGTACGCTTCTCGCTGTTGCCTCAGCAGTTCCCCACGGACTCCATTAAAGTAGCGTACATCCTCTCCTTGCTTGATGGGAGGGCCCTGGTGTGGGCTTCTCCCCTTTGGGAGAGTAATGACTCCTCCCTGGAGGACTTGCAGCAGTTTTTCTCCAACTTTCATCAAGCCTTTGACGAACCGGCCCGCCAGGTCTCGGCTACCTCTGAGTTGCTACAGCTTCGCCAAGGATCCCGTTCCCTGGCGGACTACGCAATGGACTTTAGAACTCTTGCTCAGGAAGTAGGCTGGCAAGACGGCAGTCTCAAGGCTATCTTCTTGGAAGGATTGTCTGGGTGCATCAAAGACGAGATCGCCGCCCGTGATCTCCCGGAGGATCTTAATGCGCTCATCGACATGGCTGCCCGGATTGACCGCTGCCTACAACAGTGAGCCCGAGAGGTACGCACAACAAGACACAGTCCTGCCCATGGTTCCTCACGTCCACCGCCTCCTCCGAGGCCTGCCCGTCCTGATGTTCCCGCCTCTGAACCTATGCAGTTGGGACGTGCCCCGCTCTCCACACAGGAGAGACAACGTCGCCGCTCGATGGGCCTGTGCCTGTATTGCGGGCAAAAAGGCCACTTCCTAGCACACTGCCAGGAGCATGCGGAAAACTCCAGAACCTAGGAGGTCGGGAGGAGCTCCTCCTAGGTTTGCTACAGCTCCTCAAATCACTATACCTATTACCTTGGAATTTCCTGGAGGGTCTTTGGAAACCCTCGCCTTCCTGGATTCCAGAGCCGGGGGTAATTTCATCCAGCAAGACTTGGTCTCTCAGCTGCTGATCCCTATGCAGAAACGAGAGGTTCCGCTTTGAATTACCTCCATTCAGGGAACGCTCCTTCCAGGTCGTATTGTGACTTCCACGGCGCACGGCATTGTCCGCACCGTGGCGATCCACTCGGAGGAGATAGCCTTCCTGGTCCTAGAAAAGGCTGTCCACCCCGTGGTGCTAGGGCTGCCGTGGCTCCAGAAGCACTCACCTATGATTCAGTGGGATACTCTGTAGATCACCAAGTGGAGTCCCTATTGTCCCTCTCACTGTATGAAGGTACCCAAGCCTCCAGCACTCCTGCTTTTGCACTCTGCCCTGGGACCTCCAGCTCCTTATGAGGACTTTAGCGACGTCTTCTCGAAGACCAAAGCAGAGATTCTCCTGCAGCACCGTCCGTACGACTGTGCTATTGACTTGCTGCCCGGAACCATGCCTCCTCGAGGCAGGGTGTATCCCTTGTCCTTGCCCGAGACTCGGGCAATGTCCGAGTATATTACAGAGAACCTGGCAAAAGGGTTCATTCGCCCATCAAAATCTCCCACCGGGGCGGGCTTCTTTTTTGATAGCAAGAAAGATGGCTCCCTGTATCGACTACCGAGGATTCAACGTGATTACGAAGCGGGACCGCTACCCACTCCCATTAATCCCGGAGCTACTTTATAGGCTCCAAGGCGCGAGAATCTTCACCAAATTTGGTTAGAATCTGCCCCGGAGACGAATGGAAGACCGCGTTTAACACCAGGGATGGGCATTACGAGTATCTCGTAATGCCCTTCGGCCTTTGTAATGCCCTGGCGCTCTTCCAGCACATGATGAATGAGGTGCTACAGGATTTACTCAACACCTGTGTGATCGTCTACCTCGACGACGTCCTGATTTACTCCCGTGACCTGCCTACGCATCACCAGCATGTCCGCCAGGTGCTCCAAATCCTCAGGGAGCACAGCCTGTATGCTAAACTTGAGAAATGCAGTTTTGAAAAGGCTTCCCTGCCGTTCCTGGGTTATATTGTCTCGGCAGACGGCTTCCAGATGGACCCGGAGAAAGTCACTGCAATCAGGAACTGGCCACAGCCGAGGGGTCTCAAGGCATTACAACGCTTCCTCGGCTTTGCTAACTTCTATAGGCACTTTATCCCTGGGTACTCTCGTATTGTGGCTCCCTTGACTGCGCTCACTCAGAAAGGAGCCAATGCGATGGACTGGCCTGACCAAGCCTGCCAAGCCTTTGAGGACCTTAAGAATTCCTTCCTGCTAGACACATGCCTTCGCCATCCTGACCCCAGTCAACCATTCATGGTAGAGGTTGACGCCTCGGACCTGGCAGTCGGAGCAGTTCTGTGCCAACACTCCGACACCGGACAACTTTTCCCGTGTTCTTACTACTCACGGACGTTTTCCCCGGCCGAGAGTAATTACTGTATCGGGGACTAAGAACTCCTCGCCGTAAAACTTGCCCTGGAAGAATGGAGATAGTGGTTGGAGGAAGCCAACCATCCCTTCACCATTTACACAGACCATAAAAATCTGTCATTTCTACGCCAAGCCCAGCGCCTGAACCCGAGGCAAGCTCGGTGGTCCTTGTTCTTTGACCGGTTTGATTGTACTCTGCAATATCGTCCTGGTTCAAAAAACATATGCATAGATGCCCTGTCACGGTCCACCGAGGTTGAAGAGACTCCAGAGATGCCTCAGTATATTTTAGATTCCAAGAAGGTGTGTCTTGCCGCTACCTCTGTGTCTTCCGAAGAAAAGATTGTCGTCCCACGCCGCTCCCGAAAGGCCATGCTACTTTGGGCCCATGAATCCCTCACCGGGGGTCATGCGGGTCGCACTGCGACTTTAGACCTCCTTAACTGGTACTATTGGTGGCCGACAGTAAGACAAGATGTTCGTCTTTTCGTAGACTCTTGCCCCACCTGCGCACTACAGAAACCGCTCGTCAGGAAACCAAGAGGATTACTACAACCCTTACCCATCCCAGTGGAGCCGTGGACGCATATCTCCACTGATTTTGTGGTGGACATCCCAGCATCTGCCGGAAACACGGTCATCTGGGTAATAGTGGACCGGTTCTCCAAAATGGCGCATTTTGTTCTTTTGTCGAAATTGCCCTCAGCTCCCGATTTGGCTACCCTGTTCGTCCAACATGTATTCTGACTCCATGGTCTCCATCAAGACATAGTATCTGACCGAGGTCCACAATTCACTGCCCGCTATTGGAAGGCTTTATGCAAGCGCTTCAATATACAACTGAGTCTCTCATCTGCCTTTCATCCCCAGAGTAATGGGCAGACAGAACGAACAAACCGGACTTTAAAGACTTTCCTACGATCCTTTGTAAATGAAAAACAAGATGATTGGGCCAAGCTACTCCCATGGGCGGAGTTTTCTTACAACAAACATACACATTCCGCTACAGGAAGCTCCCCCTTCCTAGCAGTTTATAGGAAACAGCTGAGGCCACCCATACCTTCGCCTGAACCTAGTACGCTGCCTGCAGTGCAGCTTTCCGCCCGCCAGTTACTTGCTCTATGGAAGTCCATCCAAAAGAAGATACAAGAAGCTGCCCGGTCTGCCAAAAAATGGGCAGACAGCCATCGCCAGCCAGCGCCAGTCTACCTCCCTAGAGACCGCGTTTGGCTGAGTACAAAGAATCTGAAACTTCGGATTCCCTCCCGCAGACTCGCCCCCAAATTCTGTGGACTATTATGTATTACCGAGTGTGTAGGGGCTGTTTCCTATCGCTTGCGCTTAACCTTCTCGACGCATGTGCACAACGTCTTCCATGTGTCGCTCTTGAAGCCTCTCATTCTTTCCAGGTACCATCCCCGGGCTCCTGATTCTACAGATCCTTCCGTGCCAGGAGATACCACCTATCAAGTTCGGGAGGTCCTCGACGTAAGATTCCATCAAAGCCAGTGGGAGTATCTAATTGCCTGGGAAGGCTGTGGACCTGAAGATAACACATGGGAGCCTGCCCGCAACATCCTTGATAAGGAGTTGTTGAAGACATTCCATCAAGACCACCCAGGTAAACCCGGGCCTGCTAAGAGGGGACGTAAGAGGGGGGGTACTGTTACGGTCCCGGTCGTGACGGTCGCGACCCGGCCCTCACCTCCTTGATCCCGTTCCGTCTCCAAGAGCCTGCGGCCTGTTTTGCGGCATCCCCACGGAGGGGACGCCGCTGAGAAACCCTTCCTGGACGCCGTCTCCTTAGACTTGCTATGCTTCAGTGTCCAAGTCCTGTCTTTGCTCCTGCCTGGTTCCAGTAACCTGTCTTGCTTTAGTTCCAACTTGGACCCAGTACCTGTCCTGCTTCAGTTCCTGCTTGGTCCCAGTAACCTGTCCTGCTTCAGTTCCAGCTTGGATCCAGTACCTGTCCTGCTTCAGTTCCAGCTTGGTCCCAGTAACCTGTCCTGCTTCAGTTCCTGCTTGGTCCCAGTAACCTGTCCTGCTTTAGTTCCAGCTTGGATCCAGTACCTGTCCTGCTTCAGTTCCTGCTTGGTTCCAGTAACCTGTCTTGCTTCAGTTCCAGCTTGGATTCAGTACCTGTCCTGCTTCAGTTCCTGCTTGGTTCCAGTAACCTGTCCTGCTTCAGTTCTAGCTTGGATTAAGTACCTGTCCTGCTTCAGTTCATGCTTGGTCCCAGTAACCTGTCCTGCTTCAGTTCCTGCTTGGTCCCAGTAACCTGTCCTGCTTCAGTTCCAGCTTGGATCCAGTACCTGTCCTGCTTCAGTTCCAGCTTGGTCCCAGTAACCTGTCCTGCTTCAGTTCCAGCTTGGATCCAGTACCTGTCCTGCTTCAGTTCCTGCTTGGTTCCAGTAACCTGTCTTGCTTCAGTTCCAGCTTGGATTCAGTACCTGTCCTGCTTCAGTTCCTGCTTGGTTCCAGTAACCTGTCCTGCTTCAGTTCCAGCTTGGATTCAGTACCTGTCCTGCTTCAGTTCATGCTTGGTTCCAGTAACCTGTCCTGCTTCAGTTCCAGCTTGGATCCAGTACCTCTCCTGCTTCAGTTCATGCTTGGTTCCAGTAACCTGTCCTGCTTCAATTCCAGCTTGGATTCAGTACCTGTCCTGCTTCAGTTCCTGCTTGGTCCCAGTAACCTGTCCTGCTTCAGTTCCAGCTTGGATTCAGTACCTGTCCTGCTTCAGTTCATGCTTGGTTCCAGTAACCTGTCCTGCTTCAGTTCCAGCTTGGATCCAGTACCTGTCCTGCTTCAGTTCCTGCCTGATTCCGGATCCCTGCCCATCTGCTTCAGCTCCAGCCTCTGTGATCTCCTAAGTCCCAGCGGCCAGGCTCCTCCCGGGGGAGCACCGGCTTCCAGGGTGAAGCTCACCGTCCATCGCCTGCCTGGTATCGGCCTCCCGGCCTGCCCTCAAACAGAGACTATAGTCCATCTCTCTCCAGTCTCCCACAGGCCGGCCCAAGGGTTCACTAAAACAGCTTATTCACAACACCGACACTATAATGGCACTTGCATAGATACATTTTTTTTAACCAAACTAAATATATGTGCCTCTATGTAAACCGTTGTGATGGTGCATTACTAAACGATGGTATATAAAAGATTTTAAATAAAATAAAATAAATAAATAACTTAAATGTTCCTCTTTGTCTGTACACATAATTGTTTTTCCCCTACCATCACATACAGCTATTTTGGATTATTGCAGCCCAGATGCGTGGCTCTGCACTTCTTGGCATCGAATTCTAGCTGCCAAATCTTCAACCACTCTTCAGACTTTCTTCCTTGACTTTTCATTCTCTTTACTTCTTCAGGACTGTCCACTCTCTTACAGATCTTAGTATCCTCCGCAAAAAGAAAAATGTAACCTTCAATCCCCTCTAGAATGTTGCATACAATGTAGAATGTAATGTCTGCTTCTGGAGATGCACACCAGCTCTCAAGTTTAAAGGCAATTTTACTACCATGCTCACATATCTTGCCCATTACAAAACAAAAAGACTCAGGATCCTTATTAATTTAAAATAAACTTTGCAGTCCTTAAAAATGCTACATTTGCTGCCTGCAGAGGTATTTTACAAATGATATAAAAACCTGATAGCACTAGAGCTTTGGGGGTGTTACAGCTACACTTCCTGCTGCGTTGCTATGCTCCTTTCATTCCAGATTTTAAAAAGTATTAACCAATAGGGATGTGCAGAAGGAAAAAAATCGTTTTGATTTGGTTTTTGTTTCGCAGAGACCCAAATTTGTTGCATTAGTTTCATAGGGGGAAAAAACAATTTGATAATTAGCTTTATTCGTTGGCCGTTTTCTCATTAAAGTCAATGAGGGAAGTATTTGCAGCCTATGTTTGGCTGCAGAATTAGGGTTTCTTATCAATTCTGATGAAACTTCTGGGGAGCAATCATCAGAACGAGAAAAGAGCTCCAAGGTACTTAGACTGTGGCAAAGTGGCACCAAAGTGGCATGAATAGCCTAAGGCACTGTAAAGGGGCAAAGGGGTATCAGGAGTGGCAAGAGAGCTTTAACAGAGGTGCAAAGCAGCAGCAAGAGTGTCAAAAACACACCACAGCTTCAAAAGAGAGCACCGATAACAGTTGCATGAATCCTCGAAGGCAGCACGATAGGCAAAGTGGCAAGACAAGTGGCATCAACATCCTCAGCACAATGAAGGGGGAACATAGCAAGCAGAAAGAGTGTCAGAGAAAAACACAAAGCGCCGAGAAAGGGACAAAGCAGCAGAAAGACTAGCACCAACACACTGAAGAACCATGATAGTGGCAAGAACACCACAAGGAGTAGAGTGAGTCATCTGGTGGATGGCAGAGTGGCAGAAAGATGATAGGGGAAAGACAGGCTGGCCACGGGGAGAGTTCCCTTTCCTTTGTGCAGGAAAGTGCTCCCTAGAATGGGTTGGCCCCTAGAGTGTAGCAAGAGCCTTCAAGCGTGGCAAGTGGACATGGAGAAGGTTTCCATGTGAACAGCAGCTCTGGTTCAACATGGGTCAAAGGGTGCAAAGCGATAGGCTGGCTACACCCGGGGAGAGTTCCCTTTCCTTTGCGCTGGAAAGGGCTCTCTAGAATGGGTTGTTGGCCCCTAGAATGGAGCCCAAGCCTTCAAGCATGGCGAGTCGACGTGGAGAAGGTTTCCATGTGAACAGCAGTTCAACATGGGTCAGAGGGTGCTAAGAGATAGGCTGGCTATACCCGGGGAGAGTTCCCTTTCCTTTGCGCAGGAAAGGGCTCCTTAGAATGGGTTGGCCCCTAGAGTGTGGTGGTTCCATTGGTGTCTAGTGAATACTCAGAAGCTATTAACTGTACTTATGCCCTTCAGCTGATCACAAAGGAACGTTAAGAGCTCTCAGAAATAAGAAAATTGCTACTCAAGTCCAAATCTACAATATCAACCTATGTTGACTTGTACCCTACATTGCCTCTGTAAACTATGGGAACACAGAGGATGAACTAGAGTACAACTACCACCAGTTTTCTATAGTACTAGAAACATTAATGTTGGCACCTAAGAAACATCTAGGGAAAATGGCCCATATTATGAAGGTCATGAAAACTATTGAGCACATGAAATATTCAAGCTCCAAGCTGGACAGATAGGCACAGCTTTTGAGGTCAGGCCCTTGTAGGGATGAAAGGCCTGGACAGTGGACAGACAGGCACAGCATTAGAGGTTAAGCCCTTATAGGGACGTATGGCCTGGACGGACAGGCACAGCATTAGAGGTTAAGCCCTTGTAGGGATGTAACGACTGATCAGACAGGCACAGCATTAGAGGTCAACCCTTGTAAGACCAGCGGGGGTACAGGAGCGACCTCCTGCACTCGGACCGTCGGCTGCCAGTAATCAAAATGGCGCCGATAGCCCCTTACTATGTCACAGGAGCTACCGGTGCCATTGGTCAGCCCCTGTCACACGGTAGGAGCACAAGATGGCGCCATTTTTCCCCGTTTAGCTTTTGTTCATTTTTCCAAAAAACTAACTGAGGAAAACCGAACTTTACCCCGAAGCGTCTGACTCAAAAAATGACCCGGTAGAAAAAAACAAAGCTCATCTCTAGCACTTGGATGCGACTGCAACACTGGTTATACAACTGGGGATGACCTTTCTGCTAAATGTGGTTCTGGAGGGGACTTTGTAATTTGGAACTTAAACCTTCAGCAAATGCTTGAAACCCACATTCTCCATTATCTGCAAGTGCTGGTCATCAAGGGCAATCATTTCCCCAATGCTCCTAGTTAAATCTTTTGAGGCTGCCTGCTTCCTTCCCTGGGATAGCATTACCGAACACCACCCCATTTCCTCCGTGGTGGGTTGTCGCTTCTGACACATGGCAGGGGGCTGCTGGCCTGCCATCTGAATGCTAGATGGGGCTGAGGGTATGGGGTAACTCTTCTCCTTTTCAACCACTTTATACCGCCTGGAAAATGGGGTCCCCTGACTGGTACTGTCACCATCCCCAGATAGCAGTACTGTTGGGTGTTGCTTCTGCATATGATGCATCATGCCAAAATCAGTTAGATGTCCCATTTGCTTGCCTCTGCTAATAGCCCAGGCACAGTAATTATACTGAGCAAAATGCGGGTCCTCCATCACTTTAAAGTGGCTCCAGATCGCAGATTTCTTTCGTGATCCCTTCTCTATAGCTTTCGGGGTGGATGCTGGCACTGGAGCTGAAGTAGTGGGTGAACCTTGAGAAGCAATGCCAGGGGCATCAGTCACAATCTGTGCTTGCGCTGACTGCTTTTCCTCCTCATCATCAGTTTCATCTCTCCCTTGCAGCACAGAAGTGGAGGCTAATAGAGATGTGAATCGTGTCCTTGATCGTCTTAACGATCGATTTCGGCTGGGAGGGGGAGGGAATCGTATCGTCGCCGTTTGGGTGTTTAGAGTATCGTGAAAAACGTTAAAATTGTGAACCGGCACACTAAAACCCCCTAAAACCCACCCCCGACCCTTTAAATTAAATCCCCCACCCTCCCGAACCCCCCCCCCCCAAATGCCTTAAATTACCTGGGGGTCCAGCGGCGGTCCGTAGCTAAATCGGGGGAAGGGGGAGGGCAGGAAAACCGGCACACTAAAACACCCTAAAACCCACCCCCGACCCTTTAAATTAAATTAAATCCCCCACCCTCCCGAACCCCCCCCCCCCCAAATGCCTTAAATTACCTGGGGGTCCAGCGGCGGTCCGTAGCTAAATCGGGGGAAGGGGGAGGGCAGGAAAACCGGCACACTAAAACACCCTAAAACCCACCCCGACCCTTTAAATTAAATCCTCCACCCTCCCGAACCCCCCCCCCCCAAATGCCTTAAATTACCTAGGGGTCCAGCGGCGGTCCAGAACGGTCTCCTGCAATTGAATCATGTTGTCTTCAGCCGGCGCTGAACGACCTCCTGCAGTCGATCTCCTGCCGGTGCCATTTTCCATACGGAAAACGATTCGCGGCAGGAAATCGCTCCCGGACCCCCGCTGGACCCCCAGGGACTTTTGGCCAGCTTGGGGGGGGCCTCCTGACCCCCACAAGACTTGCCAAAAGTCCAGCGGGGGTCCGGAACGACCTCCTGCAGTCGAATCGTGTTGGTCTATGGCCGCCGCCATTTTGCGCCGCCATTTTGCAAAATGGCGGCGCAGAATGGCGCCGGCTGAAGACAACACGATTCAATTGCAGGAGACCGTTCCGGACCGCCGCTGGACCCCCAGGTAATTTAAGGCATTTGGGGGGGGGGTTCGGGAGGGTGGGGGATTTAATTTAAAGGGTCGGGGGTGGGTTTTAGGGTGTTTTAGTGTGCCGGTTTTCCTGCCCTCCCCCTTCCCCCGATTTACGATTTTTTGATGATAAATCGGGGCAATTGGTATTGTATCGTGGCCCTAACGATTTTTGATGATTTAAAATATATCGGACGATATTTTAAATCGTCAAAAAACGATTCACATCCCTAGAGGCTAAGACAGAACTAACTAATCCTCCTAAACCTTCTTCAGCTATTACTTCTTCCATTTTTGATGATGAGAATCCCACACAAGATGATTCTTCATCGGAATCAGAAGCAAATAGTGCCTGCTCTACATTTTCAACGCTAAGTCGAGTCTGCTGTAGCACTGCTGCTTTTGGGTCTCACCTTTTTGTCTTGCATGACTCAGCCTCCCCTTCCCTCAACTCCAAAACTACAGGTAAAAAAACAGGTGGTGGCGATGCATCATCTATAAATTTCAGTTTTTTCCAGATGGAACTGCCTCCAGAGATTTTAGATTGGAACAGATCTCTTTTTAACTTTAATGGGGAACTGGCACTGCCTTTTGAAGTGCCTCCTCTGCCAGTGCCTCCTTTGCCAGTCCCGATCACTTGACCACGTCTAGCTTTCCCTGACATCATGGATTTAATGTCACTGCCTACTAGTAACTTGTAACTACTAAAGAGGCCTACTGGGGATTTGGCTTCAGAGAGCACCACTGTCCCAATATATGTGATTCTGCAAAACTGCCCACATGCCCACAAGGCAGTGTCTGGATGTACACTACCTCAGGGACCGCTGTATGTGCACACACCAAACTTGTAACTAATAAAGAGACCTACTGGGGATTTGGCTTCAAAGAGCACCATTGTCCCAGTATATGTGAGTCTGCAAAACTGCCCACTGACGCCCAGTGCACTGCTTTGTTGGCTTAAAAGAGCACAGAGAGATAGTCTGAGTTCAATTAAAAAAACTGCAGTTAAAAACAAAAGCCTGGCTTGCACAGCAGCAAAAATGATGAAATATCTTTTTCAATGGAAAATTCTAACAAACTAGCTAGAAATTGAATATATCTCCCACCCACAACACCCAATCCTGCTTGCATCCTACCCCAGGGGGTAAAATAAGCAGCAAAATGCCACTGCTAGCAGCTTGTCTCAGTGGGACAGACAGAGAGACCATCTGAGATCAATAAAAACAAGTGCAGTCAATAAAAAGCATGGCTAGCTGGCACTGCAACAAAATCGAACAAATATCTTTTTCATTGGAAAATTCTATCAAAGTAACTAGCATCTGAATACAGATTTTAGACACTCTAAAGGCCCAACTAACTCCCTCAGAGGCTTTCTGCTTCAAAATGTACTTGAAAGAGATTTTATTATTTGTTTTTACTATTATGGCAAGCTCTTTTCAAATGCTTTCTTAGCCTGCTTAATTACGTTTTTAGATCTTTTCACGTAGGTGATATATCAAGTTTGAATAAACATAAACATGAACTAACTTGCCAGTGCTTATGCACTTCCCTATTTTCCTCATTTGGATTTGCTTTTCTTTCCATTTCTTTAAAGATGCCCTTTTGGCTTTAACTGCCTCTTTCACCTCCATATTAAACCATGCCAGCAGTCATTTGGTTTTCCTTTGACTTTTTTAATGCATGGAATACATTTTGTGTGGGCCTTGAGGATGGTAATTTTAAACAGTGTTCAGGCCTCCTGCAAGTTTTTAACCTTGTGATTTGTTCTTTTTAGTTTTTTCTAATACATTTCCTCATTTTATTATAGTCTCCCTTTCCATAGTTAAATGCTACTACAGTAGTTGTCCTTAGTATTCATCTTTCAGTGATTATGTCAAATTTTATTACATTATGATCACTGCTGACAAGCGAATATATCACTTTTATCTCTTGCGCAGGTCCTGTGTTCCATTGAGAACCATATCTAATATGGTTCCACCTCTCAGTTCGATAACCATCTACTGCATGAAGCAGTCATTGGTGGTATCAAGAAACTTTACCCCCTTTTGCATGTCCTAAAGTGACACCTACTCATCAAGTCTTCCATTTACTATCCGGTGTAATCTCTATCAACATTTGACAGTCTGTTTCTTCATTCTGGCTGGTGGGTGGTATTATAACTCCACTACTATACTCTTCCCTTTTACCCTTGAACTTTTTATCCATAAGAATTCAAGAGTGCAATTTGTTTCCTGAAAAACTTTTATTCTGCTTAACTCTGCCATCCTTAACATATAGTGCCATCCTTCCACCAATTTTATCTGCCCTTTCATGTCAATATAATTTGTACCGTGGAATCCCAGTATCCTAATGGTTATCCCCCTTTCACCAGGTCTCCAAGATACCTATGATATCTATATTTTTCTTTTGTGCATACATTCTAACTCTCCAGTTTTATTTTTCAAACTTTTGGCATTTGCATGCAGATATTTTAAAGTAGGTTTATGCGTATTTCTGTTTTTATATGTACCTACACCTGTTTATTATCAGATGATGCATGCAGTTTGGAATCATTTTTATCTGTGTGCTCTGTATTTAAATACATTTGGGCTTTTTCAACTTTTACAATTCCTCTCTATCGAGACATTCTAACTTACTTGGTTTGCCAGAATACATTGAAGATACCTTCCTATGAACCATGCGCTGATGAGTGACTGTTGGCTTTCCCCCATGTTCTGCTTTTAAAAGCTGTTCTATCTTCTTTTTTAAATTTAGTGTCAGCAGCCTGGTTTCACTCTGGTTAAGATGGAACCCATCTTATCAGAATAGGTTCCCCCTTTCTCAGAATGCTCCTCAGTTCCTAACAAATCTAAAATCCTATTTCCTGCACCATTATCTCATCCTTGCATTAAGATTCCGGAGCATAAATGTGTGCATTCACTCACATAGGTTTACACGGAATAATAAATGTGTTTATTGTTTACTATTGACAGGGGGGAGGGGGGATCTGGGTGGACTAGGGAGAGTTCAGGAGGGTCTCGATGATCCCAAGGAGAAATGGGTGAACTGGTGGGCTAATTGGTAAAACTGGTAATTTCACTCACATGTGTATTTTTTAAAATACACCGATTTATGCCTGTAAAAAATGACTTTTACAAGTAAATCCTATATTATTTTTGTGTGTACAATATATGCATGTATATTTTTAAAATAGGGGAATAAAGTATATGGTCAATGTATTATGTGGTTTCTACTGATACATGAATGTGTGCAGAAGCCTACATACACAAGTATGTTCCCGCACAATGTACACATTTAGTAAACTGTACAAGAATCATATATGCATTTTATAAAATATTATAGTACTAGCCCTTAAGCCTGTAACAACGGGCTATATTAAAAAAATGTTTTGGTCCATTTTCGGACACTGCACCCATCTACACTTCTTTTCCCTCACTCCCCCTTCCCCTCGCTCCTTCACCTCAGTCACTCATCCCCCTTCCCTCCCCTGCCCCCACTCAAACTCTCTCCCCTCACTCTCACCTTCGCCCTCATTCTCCCTCCCCTCACTCTCACCTCCCAGCTCATTCGCCCTCCCCTCACTCTCATTTCCCCCTTCATTCTCCCTCCCTCAATCTCACTTTCCCCCTCATTCTCCCTCCCACTCCCTCCCCTCACTCTCACCTCCCCCCTCATTCTCCCTCCCACTCCCTCCCCTCACTCTCACCTCCCCCCACATTCCCACTCCCTCCCCTTCCCTCACTCTCACCTCCCCCTCATTCTCCCTCCCCTTAGTCACTCCCCACCTTCTCTCAATCCCCTCCCTCACTCTCATCCCCTCTCTGTCAATCCCCTCCCTGCTCATCCACACCCCCTTCCCTCTCCCTCTTGTGCTCTTCAGCACGGCCTGCTCACGGAGACGGGAGGTCTCAAGGGATCCCTCCCTGGCGCGTACCTCAACTGCTCCTTCCTGCCGCTACATTTCCTCCCGATATCGCCGCCGCTCTGCCGCTGTCACTCCTCCCAGCTATTGTAGCTCGGTTCACCCGACACTCCCATACCGCCGCTCCTGCTCCTCCCAGCGCCATCTTAGTTCCGCTCTGACCGATGTGCTCTCCCGCCCGCGCATGCGCAGTAGAGCTGCTCTCTACTACGCATTTGTGGCATGTCGGTCAAGCTTCATTTATCTAGTAGATATTTGCATACAGCCACATACATGCATATATACTGCCGCATGCTTTTGTTTGATTGTTATCCTAAATCTAGCATCCCAAACCTCTCTCTTGCACCTTCCTGTGTCATTGATACTCACATTTCTCACAGGACAAGCAGGATGGTAGTCCTAACATATGGGTGACATCATCAGGATGGAGCCCAATCATGGAAAACTTCTGTCAAAGTTTCCAGAACTTTGACTGGCCCCAGCATGGCACCAACACTGCAGCCAGCATGGGTCCCCCCTCAGTCTTCTTTTTTCCGCGCAGCAGTAGCCTCGAGGTAAAGGAGCTCTGAAGAGATTCCTAACAGGAATTTTTCTCACGGAATTAATTAAAATTAAATTGCCCCACAGGGGTCCCTACTCTAACTTTTCTTACACCGCAGTACTCCGGTATGTTTTTACTCGTTTTCCGTTGATTACCGTCGAGTTTGGCCCTTGCGACCTACTGGCCATCGACCGTACCACGGCTCAAATTTTTTTCCATGGCCATGGCGTCGGGGTTCTGTCGGTGTCCAGACTGTACTCGCACCATGTCTATCACAGACTTCCATGGAGCCGGTGTAATGTGTTTAGGCCATGAGCATGATGTCCTGACTTGCACCAAATGTTCCCTCTTGACA
Source organism: Rhinatrema bivittatum (assembly GCF_901001135.1). Lineage (NCBI taxonomy): Eukaryota > Metazoa > Chordata > Amphibia > Gymnophiona > Rhinatrematidae > Rhinatrema > Rhinatrema bivittatum. The sequence continues at coordinate 183,743,302 of NC_042617.1, read as the reverse complement.
CCAAAAGGTCGCAAAGCCAGAATGGAGAAGATGGAGCTCCTATTCCGTGCTCAAACCCCGACTCCATCCATTGCATCGACGTCGTTGGAACCGGCACCGTCGACTTTGCGCCAGAATCGACCACCGACCGGTGACCAACTGCCATCGACGTCTTCGCAGTCATCGACACCCTCTACTCCCCCTCAAGATCGAGGGGATCGCAGGGAAAAACATTGCCATTGACATCGTAAGACTCGGACCATCGAGGGAGCGAAATCATTGACCTCGCCACCGTCCGAGCCACCATCGAAGAAGCCCCGACCAGGAAAGGCAGCGACCATTCCTGCGACCGAGGCAACCCTCACCTGATCGGGGTTTGGGAGCCACGATTCTTCCTCTAAATGTGGTCCCTCTGGCTATGCCTCTGCCTCCCTCTTCTGTTCCGGAGCCGGGGCTGCTTGCTCCAGGTCTCCGAGAAGAACTGGACCGGATGGTTCAGGAGGCCATCGACAAGGCAATGCATTGACTTCAGGTTCCTCTGGCACCGACACTGGCACTGATTGTGGAACCGATCATCGACCTGATTACAGCAGCGCTGGCACTGCTGCTATTCAGAATGGAAGCGCTAATGACTGCCCTTCCTCCGATGGATCCTGGGTCTCCAATGCCTCTGATGCCCTCCCCGATGACAGCTTCATCGGGAGGAGAAACACCGTTCCGCATCCCTCCATCGGGTGTGTTGCCTCAGCCATCGATGCCGACGTGTCCCTTGCCATCGATTCCTCCATCGATGCCGATGCATTCGTCAGCACCACCGAGTCATCCATCCATGACCTCGATGCCTGCACCGGTTCCTTCGATGCCATCATCGGTGCCTCCGGTGATTCCTCCGATTTTTTCGGAGCCTAGACCAGGACCCTCAGGTATCCAACCCCCTTCACTTCCTAAAGGACAGTCTGCTGATCCTTATGACACTTGGGGTGATGATACTTCAACAGACACCGATGACTTACCTTCACCACCTTCTCCTACTGAAAGTAGAAAGCATTCTCCTCCAGAGGACCTCTCATTCATAAATTTTGTGAAGGAAATGTCTGAGTTGGTTCCCTTTCAACTACAGATGGAACAGGACGATAGGCATCAGATGATGGAATTACTCCAATTCCTGGATGCTCCCAAAGTGATCACCTCTATTCCCGTTCATCAGGTCCTTCTTGATCTCCTGAAAAAGAACTGGAAAAACCCTGGATCAATTGCTCCAGTATATAGGAAGGCTGACACTACTTATTTAGTTCAGTCAGCCCCAGGCTTTCAAAAATCCCAGCTTGACCACCACTCAGTTGTGGTAGAGTCTGCACAAAAGAAGGCAGGAAGGTCAAAACCCCACTCGTCTACCCCACCTGCTAAGGAACAAAAATCCCTAGACAACATAGGTAGACGAGTATTCCAAGGAGCCATGCTCATCTCCCGAATTGCTGCCTATCAGTTTAATATGACCCAATATAATAGAGTCATCTTTAAGCAGATACAGGACTTCTCTGAGTCCCTTCCAGAACAATTCCAGGACCAGCTACAAACCTTTGTAAACAAAGGATTTGAGGCAGGCAAGCATGAGATTCAAACATCTTATGACATTTTTGATACCTCTACTAGAGTGTCTGCAGCAGCTATTTCGGCAAGGCGGTGGGCCTGGCTCAAGTCTTCTGACCTCCGCCCAGAAGTGCAAGATCGGTTATCTAACCTACTGTCATTTCTCAATTTGGCGAGCCAGCCAGGAGTCGAACCTAGAATCTTCTGATCCGCAGCCATACATGATATATTACAGACATTATTACGAACCGAACCCTTAAGTACTGTAGACCCTCAATTAAAAGTGCATATATGGGTTCGAGATTTAGGCAGCACATGGGCCGCCCTCGTAAATCAAGATGATACCCCAAACCAAGCGGTGGCATTTCTATCCGGATCTTACAGCCCGGTGGAAATGGCACTGCCTGAAATCCCAAAATTACTGACAGCCATTGTTGCTGCAATTGGAAAATGGAGAGCGATCATGCCGTAATGCCCATTAGTATTGCATTGTGATCATTCAATACATCATATGCTAACCACCAGTGAGGCTGCATTGACCGGCACCAGATATGGCAAATACCAGATAGTATTGAATGGCAAAGATATAGAAACTAAACCCCTCACAAAAGCTCAAAATAAATTATTAGATTGGTTTTTCCCTGAATTAACTCCTGTGGTAATTAAGACTACACAGGGCACAAGGGAGGCATCCGTGAAATTTCTAATTGCCGAACATTGCCCCGTAAATCTCTTGGGCCGAGATTTACTTTCTCAATTTGGCTTGACACTAACCTTTAAAATCCCTGTGTCTAAAAGCATCCTCTCCCTGGTTGCTCAAACGAGTAAAGAGGAGGAGGATAGCGAGATCCCTGATGAATGGAACTGGGATAAATTACCATCAGAATTATGGAGCACGGAAGAAGCTCCTTACGGAAAGGCAAAAACAGCCCCTGCTTATCGGATTAAAAAGGAACCGTATGAGCCAGGTCCAAAAATAAACCCTTACCCAATTAACAAAAAATTAGTAGAACCTACTATGCGACAGATTGCTAAACTATTGGAAAATGGTATTATTGAGGAATCACGATCACCTTATAACACTCCTTTGTTCCCTGTACCGAAAGGAGAAAATGATGTTAGAATCGTTCATGATTTACGTGCTTTAAATGAAATAGTAATCCCACAATATCCAGTATGTGCAAATCCATTGACGCTCTTGCAAACTCAACCAATACATAAGTTCAACTCAGTTATTGATTTGTCTAATGCATTTTTTGCCATTCCTCTGCATGCGGCTTCCCGTGATTTGACATCATTTGTATTAGGTGACAAAGCGTATCGGTGGACTAGACTTCCACAAGGGTTTACAGATAGTCCGACTGTATTCTCAAAACAATTAAATAAAGATTTGGAACAATTTCGGAGTAAATTACCCAAATCCGTATCCCTATTTACTTATGTTCATGATATATTACTCTCCACAGACAATAAGCTAGACTGTTGGGAATGGACTTTTAAATTATTACAAGTATTAAGCGAAGCTGGATACAAGTGTAATCGGCAGAAATGCGTACTAGCCAAGACGCAAGTAAATTTTTTAGGTCAAGTAATATCATCCAAAACAAAACATATTACAAGAGATTTATTGTTGGAATTGCAAAAGCAGGAACTTCCCCAAACATTAAAACAACTTCGTGGATTGCTGGGAACCTTTAATTACTGTCGCCAATGGATCCCAGGCTACTCAGCTCGTATTTCTCCTTTATTGCGGCATTTACATGTACCGGCGGGTACTATTTCCAACACACAAATTAATTTAACTAAAGATGATGAAATGTCCATACATGATATATTACAGACATTATTACGAACCGAACCCTTAAGTACTGTAGACCCTCAATTAAAAGTGCATATATGGGTTCGAGATTTAGGCAGCACATGGGCCGCCCTCGTAAATCAAGATGATACCCCAAACCAAGCGGTGGCATTTCTATCCGGATCTTACAGCCCGGTGGAAATGGCACTGCCTGAAATCCCAAAATTACTGACAGCCATTGTTGCTGCAATTGGAAAATGGAGAGCGATCATGCCGTATTGCCCATTAGTATTGCATTGTGATCATTCAATACATCATATGCTAACCACCAGTGAGGCTGCATTGACCGGCACCAGATATGGCAAATACCAGATAGTATTGAATGGCAAAGATATAGAAACTAAACCCCTCACAAAAGCTCAAAATAAATTATTAGATTGGTTTTTCCCTAATACAGAACAGCCTCCAGTAGAACGGAAAGATATCCCCGAGTTGTTGTTAACCCAATTCAGTCCTCTTGAGAAAGGATTGATTTGGTTCACTGACGGAGCACAAAAAGGCCAACAATCTGCATTTGCAGCACTAAACGTAACACCCGAGTTAGAAATAATTACGAAAATACAATATCAGACAGATAAGGGTGTGACTGCACAGGAAGCCGAACTTTTAGCGGTGATAGCTGCTCTAAAGTCGACAGGGCTAAAGGAACACTGTACTATATATACTGACAGTTCATATGTGGTTAGCTCCTTACAATATCATTTACTTAAGTGGAAAAGAAGAGGAATGATTACTGCTACAGGTCAACCTCTACAACATATTCAAGATTGGAAACAAATATTGAAAATATTATCTAAAAGGGAAGGCATAGGTACTGAGACTGCTATCGTATGGACACCTGCACATACAGAACATACAGACTTTGAGGCAAAAGGTAATGATCTAGCAGATAAAGCAGCTTCTGAGGTGCTGTCCGTAAATCTAATGATTATGCAGACCCGTTTTAGTTCAGAATTGACTCACACTCCTTACCCAATGAGTAATGATATATTTCATGAACAACCGAGCGGTGAGGAATTAGAAAAATGGAAATCGCTTGGATGCTACCAAAGAGGAAAAACATGGTTACATCCTAATGGTAAACTTTGTGTCACAACCTCGGAAGTTTTAAGATATTTTGCTGCCTGGCACAGCACCTTGCATTTGTCTGCTACAGCGTTATTAGCAGGAGTTCAGAATAACCATTGGAATCAGAATTTGTACGCTCTGGCTGTACAGATAATTCATAACTGTCTAGTTTGTTCCACTCATATAGCTCGCCGAGGACCTGCTGTGAGCCCTGGTAGCCTACCAATTCCTCAGGGGCCAGGTTTGGAGTGGCATATTGACTACACTGATATGATTGAACCAGTAAAAGGAAAACGGTATGTATTGGTATGGGTGGATGGTTTTTCACATTGGATTGAAGCATTCCCGTGTACTAAAGAAACAGCCCATGTAGTAGTCGATACTTTCATTCGCAATATATTACCTTCACACGGATGTCCCATTAGACTTGTGTCAGATAATGGCACACATTTTAACAATCAAATAATGCGAGAATTGCAGGATATTTGCAATATAATCCACCGCAGAGTGTCAGTTTATAAGCCTACATCAAATGGCTTAGTAGAACGTTATAACGGAATCTTAAAAACGAAACTGAGAGTGTTATTAACAGCTCTAAATAAAACCAAAACAACAAAATTATATACCTGGCTGGATATATTACCATTGGCCTTGATGAATATACGAAATACCCCAGGTATACTTCATGAAATAACGCCTTTCCAATTACAGACAGGGAGAATTATGAACCCCATACAAGCAAAAGCCACTGATACTCCAAGCGAGTATTGGAGTAAAATTCAGCCAATAGTAGCAATGGCTACTGATTTAGTCCAAACCAACTCGAGATTAGCGCCAAAACTGACTCTATCTTCTGTGTTCTCAATAGGTGATCAAGTTTTGCGGAAGATTAACACGCATAAAACTTGGAAGGATCCAATTTACGTCGGACCATTCACCATTACGGGACTAAGCCATACTGCTGCTAAATTGTCTGAACATTCCACCTGGGTACATTTGTCGGATATTCGTACCTATCGCCCCATCATCTGAAAACATGAATAACCGACTTCCCAGTGTATTTCTTGCCTGTGTTTTGCTGTGGTGGTGGAGTACTCCTAGAATCTCCTCTACCTTGGACAATGAATCGTTGAATGAAAGGTTTAAACATAATTTGTGGTTGCGTTTGGCAAACATTACACATGTTACTTCCTTTTGTTTAATGATTAGTTCAGACTTGCATACTATGTTGGGCTCATGTCTCATTCCGGTTTGTAAGGATCCGAACGATATTCACAATGATACTCAATTACCGGTTATTGGGGAAAAATGGACTTATGAATCATCCATAAATTGGGGAAAGGTTACAAAAAATCTGCCTCCAGATGCCTTAGAGCTTTATACTCCGTATGTCGCAAATCTTGAAAATAACACTTGTGCACATATTGTGAACTGTAAAGACCAATGCCGTAAGTTGCCAAAAGGGCAATGGCCCTGTAACAACCCCACAAACATTAGCTATAATTGGGCCCATATAATATTACCGCTTGGATGGTTTTTTACTTGTGGCACCACAACATTTAATTATATTCCAGCTAACGTCAGTGATTGTACCTGTTGCCTAAGTAGATTGGTGCCTATCTTGCCAAGCAAACCTAGCAAGATGAAACAATTATACAAATCTCGTAGGACTCGAGATTTGACTTCCCTCACACCTTCGTGTGATGGAAATGTGTCGTTATTAAATAGACACGAGACTACGGCCTTAGCAATTACTTTAGTTGGTGTACCCGCAATGGCAATGCATGCTGATAACCAAGTGACAAAGCTAGCTTGTAATTTAGCTATATCTATCAATACCACCTCGCACGCTACTGCATTATTAAATCAAGAGCAGACTGCTCTTCGTAATGCTATTATTAATAACCGAGGAGCCATTGATTTTCTATTACTACAACACCGTTATGGTTGTGAAGTTATGCCAGATATGTGCTGCTTTAACCTCACTGACAATTCATTAGCCATTGATCAACAGATAAAAAAGTTGAAAACTTTTGCTGCAAGTATTCAAATTGATGCAGGGTCAAATATATGGGATAGCCTGTGGTCAATCTTTCCGGTAGGATGGATTAGGAGTCTTTGCCAATACACAATAATAATTATAGTGATCCTTGTAGCTGTGTGTTGCTTTATGCAATGTATTCCGAATTTAATCCAAACATTCCAAAGATGCATAATTCCCAAAATAACGAATAATATTACTCATCATGAATCTCATTACGCTGTCATGGCCCCTGCTCATACTGAAACGAATTATGCTGTAATGGCACTTACAAGTATTGAAACTAATTATGATAATGTGACAATAGAAACAGTGATAGAGTAGTTGCTTTAAGATTGTTCCATACACATCATTCTATGACACATAATGTTAGGATAATAGAGGGAAATGGCAAGTGAGTATAGTTAAGTGGGATGTAGGGAAAGTGATGTGCAAAGGTTTGCAGATACCGAAGAACGGCTCAACGTGGTCTCATAAAAAATGGAGGTGAGACAGGGACAAGTCCTGTCTCAGGGAGGATTTGTGAATCTGCTGATGGCCGAAAAACCTTGGGTCAGAAACCTTGGTTTGAACTCACTGGGCAAACAGCACAAGTTGCAAAAAGATCTTACTGTTTCAGCAATTCAAGCTTGAATTGAGAAATTGAATAACAGGAAATAAAATGAGGCCACGCTTCTGGGTACGACCATAAATAAATATCTGTGAAGTCAAGGACGTGCGTACTAGGAACTGATAAGGGGAACAGAAACTAGGCCATGTTGACAGTTGGCAAGATAAGGAAAATGTGACCTGGAATGTAGGTATGGAGCAATAACGAGTAGATTAAGGGCAATAAAAATTCTAGCTTGCAATGCATATTATGAAACCTATAAAAACAGTTGGAAAGGAGAAGTAGTCAAGCAAAGCTGTACTTTGACTGAGGCGTGTACTTAATGTAATGTGAGTATAGCAGTAAGGTGTTTTATATTAATTTGCTTGCCATTTATATGTTAGATACTTTGCTTCCTGTATAGGCCATTTGTAGCCTATACAGTTTTATAACAGTAACCAGATATTAATATAGAATGAAACAATTTTAGACTAATAAAATTTTTTATTGCATTAAGAAGCTCTTGCAATTGGCAGTTTGTTCAGTGTCATTTTCTCTCATATAACAATAGTTAAAGGAGTTTAAAAACACTACCATGTATCGGAGATAATCTGTTTGGGGAACAGATCCAACGAATGGTGGCCGAATTGAAAGACCATCATGAGACTCTCAAACAGCTTTCTTCAATGCCTTCCAACATCTCCTCAAGACAGCCCTTCAGGAAGGACTCTGAGAAGTCGTTTTACCGTCCTAGGAAGGCCTATCCACCACCACCAAGGTCTCACGTTACTAGACCTTATCAAAAGCCTCAGCCTCGCCACTTGGAGAGCAGCAGCCAGATTCCTCTGCCAAGCATACCTGTGGGAGGTCGATTGTGCCACTTTCACAACATGTGGCAGTCAATCACGACAGACCAATGGGTATTGGCAATCATTGCTCAGGGGTACCATCTGAACTTTCATGCCTTTCCACCGAACTCCCCACCTCTACAGATGTGGGGGAAGTCCGACCACTCCACTCTTCTGGATCAAGAGGTCTCCCTCCTTCTCCAGTCAAATGCAATAGAACCTGTTCCGCACTCGCAGCAAGGCCTAGGGTTCTATTCCCGGTACTTTCTGATCCCCAAAAAATCAGGGGGTGTTGGTCCAATTCTGGACCTACGTGCTCTCAACAAGTACCTACAGCGGGAAAAGTTCAAAATGGTAACCTTGGGATTTCTTCTCCCTCTTCTACAAAGAGGATACTGGCTCTGCTCTCTGGACCTCCAGGACGCATACACCCACATTGCGATAACTCCAACTTATCGCAAGTTCCTGAGGTTTATAGTAGGCCCCAAGCACTATCAATACCGCGTGCTTCCGTTCGGCCTAGCGTCTGCGCCATGAGTCTTTTCCAAATATCTCGTAGTTGTCGCAGCTTTCCTCAGGAAAGAAGTGTTCACGTCTACCCCTATCTGGACGACTGGTTAATCAGGGCTCCAACCCAGCAAACTGCTCTGTCGTCCCTCGATTTGAATCTACACACTCTTATTTCACTAGGATTTCTCGTCAAGTACGAAAAATCCTATTTAGTCCCATTTCAAACCTTTTCGTTCATTGGGACAGACTTGGACACCTTGCAGGCAAAGGCATTTCTACCTCAACAACGAGCACTAACTCTGGTGTCTCTCGCTCAACAGTTGCAGTCTCAGAACACTGCAACAGCTCGCCAATTCCTTGTCCTTCTTGGACACATGGCGTCCTCAGTCCATGTCACACCAATGGCCCGCCTGGCTATGAGACTCATGCATTGGACTCTGAGGTCACAATGGATTCAAGTTATACAGCCTCTGTTGACTATTGTCCATATAACCGACTCACTCCGTCTGTCTCTCGCCTGGTGGATAAATCAGACCAATTTCCTCCGGGGATAGCCCTTTCAAATGCCAGATCCTCAAGTCATTCTCACCACCGACGCTTCCAACCTCGGGTGGGGAGCCCATGTGGCCGATCTACAAACACAAGGATTTTGGTCTCCAGAGGAAGCCAAACACCAGATAAATTTCCTGGAGCTTCGAGCAATTCGATATGCTCTCAGGGCTTTTCAGGATTGCCTTTCCAATCAAGTCATCCTGATTCAGACGGACAACTAGGTAGCCATGCGGTACATCAACAAGCAGGGAGGCACAGGACTATCCCTGGCATCTGTCAGTCGGGTCTCAAGACATCGTCCATCAGAATGCATGTCAGCGTGGTAGCCGCCTTCCATAAAAGTGTCGGGGATGTCCCTATATCAGTACAATCCCTCGTAACATGCTTTTTGAAGGGCTTGCTCCACATCAAGCCACTTTTACGTCTTCTGGCCCCTTCTTGGGACCTTAACCTGGTTCTTGGTCGGCTCATGAAACCACCATTCGAGCCTCTTCATTCCTGTGACCTAAAATATCTCACATGGAAAGTGATTTTCCTTTTGGCAATCACTTCAGCTCGCAGAGTTAGTGAGTTACAGGCCCTAGTTACCTATCCACCTTACACTAAACTCCTGCAGGACCAGGCAAGATTCTGCACTCACCCTAAATTTTTACCTAAGGTAGTCTCGGAGTTTCACGTTAATCAATCCATCATACTATCTACCTTCTTTCCCAGGCCCCATTCCAATCCAGGGGAACAGGCTCTGCATACCGTTGACTGTAAACGGGCTCAGCTTTCTATCTAGACCGTACAGTTGCCCACAGAAAGAGCACTCAAATGTTCGTCTCTTTCCACCCTAACAAATTTGGGCAATCTGTGGGTTAGCAGACTCTCTCCTCCTGGTTGGCGGACTGCATATCTTTTTGCTATAAGCAAGCAGGCATTCCTTTTCAAGACCATGTTAAAGCACACTCTGTGAGGGCCATGGCGACTTCAGTAGCACACCTATGATCGGTGCCGCTTCCTGACATTTGCAGGGCTGCCACCTGGATTTCTCTCCATACCTTTGCAGCCCACTATTGCTTAGACAAAGCCGGAAGACAAGATTCCATCTTCGGCCAGTCTGTCCTGCGTAACCTGTTTCCAACGTAACGTACCAACACCCTTCCGCCTACCCGGTGCAGTTCAGGATGCCCTCTACCAAATTCTACCCCAGTTGTTGTGCCTGTTGCACGCCATTGGGTACATTTGGTGCATGTTTGGACATCCTCAGCTCGGTACTCATCCATATGTGAGGACAGCAGGATGTTAGTCCTCACGAAACCTGCCCACCACCCCACGGTGTTGGGTTCGTAACGTTTTGTTACTTTATGTTTCGGCACTGCCTGTAGCTTTCAAATAAGACTGAGGGGGGGACCCCTGCTGGCTGCAGGGTTCGTGCCATGCTGGGCATGCCCAGTAGGGGCCAGTCAAAGTTCTGGAAATTTGACAGACGTTTTCTGTGATTGTGCTCCCTCCTGATGATGTCACCCATATGTGAGGACTAACATCCTGCTGTCCTATGAGAACACCTGTTACAGGTAAGCAACATTTGCTGTACCATGACAGCCAACTCCTTCCCAGCACTTTCTAAAATCTTATCTAGGTGGCATGTGAGGATCACTACTTTTGCACCAGATAGTAAAGTTATCAAGCAATTCTTATGCCCACCAGCCACACAGCTATCTACTTTTCTAATGATCAAGTCACCCACTACAACAGCCATCTTAACCCTTCTCTCCTGGGCACAGACACTGGAGACATCCTTGGTGTGAGAGGATAAAGCATCACCTGGAGGGCAGGTTTAGCTACAGGATCACTTCCTGCCACACCAAGGTGATGGTCTCCTGCTTATTGGCCTTGCTCTTCCAAAGCAGCACAAGAGATGATAGATTGGAGTTGGGACACTCTAATATGATCCTGATGGTCTTCTCTGAATACCTCTCTATCTGCTTCAGCTCCTCCAGGTTTTTCATGCTTGCATCCAGAGACTGGGCTATAGAGAAAAAATATTTCACGTAAAGCCAAAATATTGAACATTTATTATAATTAGATCTTTATTGATACATGCTAAAGATTAAAAGTAAGAAAAAGATGGAGCACTACTTTGTGTATCAGTGGAAATGTCCATATATTTAAGGAGTTTTATTTTCACCCAGTGAATATAGCTGAGTAGCTCCTTAGAGTCCAATATTCAGTGCTATTTGTAAGACTAAGCTCAGATGTGGCCTTCAAATGGTGCCATTAAAGATCCAGCCATATTCAGCCGGATGAGTCCAGGGTGAAGCAGGGACATTCCAGAGCAGTTAGCTATCCAGCTAACTTAGCCCATCATTCATCAAAATGTGTTATGGCGTTAATACTATAACGAATTGAGGGGGGTGGAATTGGGGGAGATATTTGATTGGAATTTAGTTAAATTAGGGGCACTATGGCATGCTATCAACGCTGGAAATAACCACACCTTTTTCCCTGGCCTTAGGCTATGTGATTTGCCTGAAATGGCCAAAATGCAATTTGTGATAGATTTTTGGAATTGCATTGTGGCCATTTCTGAGTGAGAGAGAGAGGGGAGGTGACTTGGTTTGAATGTATGGGGTGACAGAGGGGAGAGAGACTAGTTGGGGTGATGACCAGTGAGAGAGATTCAACCTGGTATGTGTGGGGTGAATTGTCACTCTATTCAGTTAACCCAGTCACCCTCCCCCCATACATACACCAGGATGCCTCTCTCTCCCATGTCACCCCATACAATCACCCCAGTCACTTCCCCTCTCACCAGTCTCATCCCACACACCTAGTCCTGCTGTTATGCAAAAGTATAAATAACCGATTCACATCTATCCATTCTAGACCTCTCATGATTTTAAACACCTCTATCATATCCCCCCTCAGCCATAACCTCTTTAGCCTTTCCTCATAGGGGAGTTGTTCCATCCCCTTTATCATTTTGGTTGCTTTTCTCTGTATCTTCTCCATCACAGCTATATTTGTTTTTGAGGTACAGTGACCAGAATTGTAGACAGTATTCAAGGTGCGGTCTCACCATGGAGTGATACAGAGACACTATGACATTTTCCATATTATTAACCATTCCCTTCCTAATAACTCCTAACATTTTGTTTACTTTTTTTACTTCTGCAGCACACTGAGCCAATGATTTTAAAGTATTATCCACTATGATGCCTAGATTATTTTCCTGTGTGTTAGCTCCTAATACGGAACTTAGCATCGTGTAACTACAGCATGGGTTAATTTTCCCTATATGCAACACCTTGCACTTGTCCACATTAAATTTCATCTGCCATTTGGATGCCCAATCTTCCAGTCTCACAAGGTCCTCCTGTAATGTATCACAATCTGCTTATGATTTAACTACTCTGAATACTCTTGTATCATCTGCAAATTTGATAACCTCACTCATCATATTCCTTTCCAAATCATTTATAAATATATGGAAAAACATTGGTCCAAGTACAGATCTCTGAGGCACTCCACTGAGAAAATTGACCATTTAATCCTACTCTGTTTCCTGTCTTCTAACCAGTTTGTAATCCACGAAAGGACATCGCCTCCTATCCCACGACTTTTTAGTTTTCTTAGAATCCTCTCATGAGGGACTTTGTCAAACGCCTTCTGAAAATCCAAATACAGTACATCTACAGTTTTACCATTATCCACATGTTTATTAATCCCAACCAGGCTGCCTCTCTCTCTCAAGCCACCACCCCAACCAGTGTCGCTCCTATCTGTCACCCCATAAAAGTCAGTCATCCCCTTCACTCCTCTTACCACTCACCACTTCAGTCTTTCTCCCACCTTGTCACTCCCTCTCTCACTAGTCACCCCCCCCCCCCCCCACACACACACACACACATCAGGCTGCTTCTCTCTCACCAGTCATCACCCCAATCAGTCTCTCTTCCACCTGTCACCCCATATATTCACCCTAGTCACTTCCCCTCTCACCATTTACTGCCCCTTCACCCAATCACACAGAGAGACACCAGGGCATATGCCATATGAACAATAATATTCAGCTGAAATAGCGAAAAGATAAGTTTATGGTACTATTTTAAGCAATATACTTTATATTGGATTGATCTTAAATGCATAATAAAAAAATAAAATAAACTGGGACTTAATTAGACCAATGATTACATATAAGGCTGATGGTCTTTAGAAGTGATTAATTACTCTTGCAGATGAAGCCTAGTATGACAGTCTATTTCTACTAAAACTTAATAACTGTGACTTGGTGGTATATTTAATTGAAGTAACTTTCCTAGAAAGCCAGCAGCTGAATACAGGACCTCAAAGAATCAGTAAATACTTACCTAGCTCTAGACCTGCAACTGCCATCTAGAAAATAAGATGAGAGATATAATATTGCATCTGTCTGGCTTTACTCTTTCAACAGCTGGATGTCAGTGCTGTGTATGAGGGAGTGACCGCAATGCCTGAGCATGGATAAAGCATCTCTCTCTTTCCACTAGCAGCTGCTTTCTGCCTTAGAAAGGCAAAATGCCAGGATAATAGTGTTTGTACCCAAGTGAAATGTGAGCAGGGCCAACAAGAAGGGGCAGAGTGGAGCAGTTTCACTAGACTTTGGAAATAGAGGCTTGTAAAACATAAGAATTGCGAGTTATCTCACACTGATGGTGGCTTCCCACAATTGCTGTTGGGAAAATCCATTCTGGGAGCAATTCTGAATAGCCCTTATTGTTTGCAGCAAACATGGGCACTGTAGGCAGGCTGCAACCTTTGAAAACTCAGTTGCTGCAAAGAGCATGCATTAAAGATGCCCACATACCTGCTATTTGTGCAAGTGACCGAGTGCATGCACGTGTGAAAATGGAATGGTGCGTGAACTGTCTTATTCCCCTTAGCTAAACGCGCCAGAGGATGGCCTCTATTTTTACCCATCTAAAAGCATGGACAGTATGGAAGCCTGTGAGTACTTCCCCACATGCTGAATAGATTGTCCCTGCAGAGGCAGTAAACAGTCCTAGAGCCATATGAGGGAACTTCTGAATTCTGCTCAGTACCTGAGTTATCTGTAGATTAGTAAGGGGAGGATGGGAGGGGTACAGGGGCTGTACATCAAAGCGGATTACTTTCAGTTACTATAGGTGTTTCCCTGCCCCACAGGGTTTACAATCTAATTTTGTACCTTAGGGAATGAAAGGTAAAGTGACTTCCTGTTGATTCTAAAGAAACACTGCAGTAGTTAGGTAACCTGAGACTTTATATATTCTACATTCCCCAAGATCACAAGGAGCGACAGTGGGATTTGAATCCTGGTTTCCCTGAGTCATAGAAGAATCCAACAAGGAAGGAGAACAAAACTGTTAATGTCCTTTACAACTTAAAACATTTTTATTGTATGCCAGACAAATGTGCCAGTGTACCAACGTAGGTAACAGAAGCTTCACGGTCCCCACTGCTCTAACCACTAGGCTTCTCCTCCACTCCATATTACACTTCTAAACATGAAAAACGTCTCTCCCTCCTTCTCACCATGAGCAAAGAATCCCCAGTGCTTTCCCTCCCTCCCTCCTTCCTTGGCATTTCTATGACAATGTCCCTTGCTTTCAGTATCCCGGGTGCCCAGTTTACCCTAATGAATAGCTGGCTCTGCACAGCCTCTGGAGATTTTAGCGTTGTCTCTGAAGCCCTGGCAATTTGTCTGCAAGTCTGGAGTCTCTGGACCAAATCCAGAGAGCTCCTAAGTATGCCTAGAGCTCATTGGGGGAAGGGAGGAAAACAGGGCCAGTGCAAGTTTCTGTAGCACCCTAGGCAGAGCAATGTAACACCGCCCACCCCTCAAACCCACCCTGAGTTGGATGCGCCATCTGATAGTGTTAGATATATTGAGTTATGGTCACCCTCTTACAGTGCTCTCTGTCTCTCCCTCTCTATGTCGCAAAAACCTAGCGAGTGCTTTGTGACTGCTGACACTCCTTCTTTCACATTTTGAAAAGGGCACCCTTGTGTGTCCCAGCAGCACTCTCCCGCTGACGCCGCCCTAGGCGGCTGATTAGTCCTGCCTAATGGTCACGCTGGCCCTGGAAGAAAAGGAACTCCCCCTCTCTCCCAGCACTAGGGACACTGCCTGCCCATCTGGATCAGTGCTGGGACACACATGCCTCTCACATTTCAAATCCCACTGAGAGATGACAAGTTCTAAGGACATCAGACATGTCTTTCTCAACTTACCTCAAATTTAGAAAGAGAACCGTGACTCTGATCACCGGCCATGTCCTAATATTTTGGATAATTTGCTGAGCGATCTTCCTTTCACTGTGCCTCTCAGCTACAGAAGATAAGAAAAACAATCTCCACGGAGAGAAACAAATGTTACCTGCTAATGTTCTGGAATTAGAACTTCACCATTGTGACATTCCTCAAAGTCTGCTTTGGTTTAAAGCTGAAAGATGCACAAAGCTCATATAAATCCCCCACTCTCCTCTTAATATGCCTGTACTGTCTTTCTCCTAGAAATGTCTATTTAGTAGTTCTTATGCCCTAGAACATAAGAACTGCTAAATGCATCAGACAAAAAGTTAATCTTGTTCCTCTCTATTATACAGGCCGATGCTCTAGCTTTTCCCCTTATTCAGTAAGGGGTAATAGCGTGTCGAAAACGCACGGCCAACCCCACCCCCCCCAAAAACTAATAGCGCCCGCAACATGCAAATGCATATTGATGGCCCTATTAGTTATTCCCATGTGATTCAGTAAATAAAATGTGCAGCCAAGCCGCACATTTTACTTTCAGAAATTAGCGCCTACCCAAATGTAGGCGTTAATTTCTGCTGACACTGGGAAAGTGTACAGAAAAGCAGTAAAAACTGCTTTTTTGTACACCCTCCAACTTAATATCATGGCGATATTAAGTCGGAGATCCCAAAAGTAAAAAATAATAAAAAAAAAAAAATATAAAATCAGCCCATGGCTTGCGGGTTGGAAACCAGACGCTCAATTTTACCGGTTTCCGAACCCATGGCTGTCAGTGGGTTTGAGAACCGACGCCAGCAAAATTGAGCATCAGCTGTCAAACTCGCTGACAGCCGCTGCTCCAATCAAAAAAGAGGTGCTAGGGATGAGCTAGTGTCCCTAGCACCTCTTTTTACCGCGGGCCCACATTTGAATACTGAATCGCGCACAGCAGATTGGCTTGTGCGTGCGCTTTCCCACAACTTTTACTGTGTCGGCCTGATAGCTGCAAGCCACAAGTGCTATAATGAAGTGTGTAAGGAACCAAAGTATGCATATTTATTTATTTATTTGCAAAATATATAACTTCCATGATCACCGGTTCACTGTGGTTTACATAATTACACTCATAAACAAACATAATGTAAACTACAGTGGACAATACAACAAAATGTCTGTTCCCATTCAATTAGATAATTATGGCAATCCCAATATCAAATGGAAACAACCTTGCCAACACAAGCTCTCTATTACATTGCTTCTCAACCTTCTTAATTTCGTGGCATACTTTGAACTTTATTAAATCCTCATGAAATACTGTAAGAAGTGGTATTGCACCTTCTCAGAAAATTATATAGCGAACACAAAGAGTTGGTGAGACAATCTATTTCTTTATTTTACAGTCTTGCAAGTATGGGTGTCATACAGAAGTAGGCATACCCACCCACAAAGCTAAAAATTCTTACTATTGTACATTTGCTTGTCATTTTACTCCACCCCATCTCAGGATGCTCAACCTAGCTGATGCCTTCATTTCAATGTTATCTCTGCTTCAGGTATCTCTCATGCATTTCAGACTTCCAAATATGGGAATATCATGCTTCTGTGGTCTGCTTCAATTTCTTCTTCTTACATTTTGCTTAAACAATATATTCTAAAGCCAAGTTTCAACTTTCAATTTTAACCTAAAAATTGGATGTACTTTTTCTGTATCCTTCTTCCTGTCTGCCTATAACATTGCTTTTTGGAAACACACACACATGCTGTTCCTAAATTGCAATTTTTCTTGTTAGTTTGTACTGCTATGAAAAAGTCTTTGTTAGAATCAGGTGCAGGGAGGAATGTGGGAAGAAATACAGCCTTACATAAGAACATAAGAGCATGCCATACTGGGTCAGATAAAGGGTCCATCAAGCCCAGCATCCTTTTTCCAACAGTGGCCAATCCAGGCCATAAGAACCTGGCATGTAGCAAACTACTAATTCTATTCCTTGTTACCGTTGCTAGTAATAGCAGTGGCTGCTATTTTCTAAGTCAACTTAATTAATAGCAGTTAATGGATTTCTCCTCCAAGAACTTATCCAATCCTTTTTAAACACAGCTATATTAACTGCACTAACCACATTTTCTGGCAACAAATGCCAGAGTTTAATTGTGCATTGAGTAAAAAAGAACCTTCTCCGATTAGTTTTAAATGTGCCACATGCTAACTTCATGGAGTGAACCTAGACTTTCTATTATCCGAAAGAATAAATAACCGATTCACATCTACCCGTTCTAGACTTCTCATGATTTTAAACACCTCTATCATATGCCCCCTCAGCTGTCTCTTCTCCAAGCTGAAAAGTCCTAACCTCTTTAGTCTTTCCTCATTGGGGAGCTGTTCCATTGCCCTTATCATTTTGGTAGCCCTTCTCTGTACCTTCTCCATTGCAATTATATCTTTTTTGAGATGCGGCGACCAGAATTGTACACAGTATTCAAGGTGCGGTCTCACCATGGACCGATACAGAGGCATTATGACATTTTCCATTTTGTTCACCATTCCCTTTCTAATAATTCCCAAGATTCTGTTGGCTTTTTTGACTGCTGCAGCACACTGAACCGACGATTTCAATGTGTTATCCACTATGACGCTTAGATCTCTTTCTTGGGTTGTAGCACCAAATACAGAAACTAACATTGTGTAACTATAGCATGAGTTATTTTTCCCTATATGCATCACCTTGCACTTATCCACATTAAATTTAATCTGCCATTTTGATGCCCAATTTTCCAATCTCAAAAGGTCTTCCTGCAATTTATCACAATCTGCTAGTGATTTAACTACTCTGAACAATTTTGAATCAACTGCAAATTTGATTATCTCACTCGTCGTATTTCTTTCCAGATCATTTATACATATATTGAAAAGTAAAGGTCCCAATACAGATCCCTGAGGCACTCCACTGTCCACTCCCTTCCACTGAGAAAATTGCCCATTTAATCCTACTCTCTGTTTCCTGTCTTTTAGCCAGTTTGCAATCCACGAAAGGACATCGCCACCTATCCCATGACTTTTTACTTTTCCTAGAAGCCTCTCATGAGGAACTTTGTCAAAAAGTAAAAATTTGTAACTTATCATTAAAATCATCCATTGTACCTGAAGACTGGAGGATAGCAAATGTAACCCCAATATTTAAAAAGGGCTCCGGGGCGATCCGGGAAACTACAGACCAGTTAGCCTGACTTCAGTGCCAGGAAAAATAGTGGAAAGTGTTCTAAACATCAAAATCACAGAACTTATAGAAAGACATGGTTTAGTGGAACAAAGTCAGCATGGCTTTACCCAGGGCAAGTCTTGCCTCACAAATCTGCTTCACTTTTTTGAAGGAGTTGTTAAACATGTGGATAAAGGTGAACCGGTAGATATAGTATACTTGGATTTTCAGAAGGCGTTTGACAAAGTTCCTCATGAGAGGCTTCTAGGAAAAGTAAAAAGTCATGGGATAGGTGGCGATGTCCTTTCGTGGATTGCATTCTGCCTAAAAGAAAGGAAACAAAGAATAGGATTAAATGGGCAATTTTCTCAGTGGAAGGGAGTGGACAGTGGAGTGCCTCAGGGATCTGTATTGGGACCCTTACTTTTCTATATATTTATAAATGATCTGGAAAGAAATACGACGAGTGAGATAATCAAATTTGCAGATGACACAAAATTGTTCAGAGTAGTTAAATCACAAGCAGATTGTGATAAATTGCAGGAAGACCTTGTGAGACTGGAAAATTAGGCATCCAAATGGCAGATGAAATTTAATGTGGATAAGTGCAAGGTGATGCATACAGGGAAAAATAACCCATGCCATAATTACACAATGTTGGGTTCCATATTAGGTGCTACAACCCAAGAAAGAGATTTAGGTGTCATAGTGGATAACACATTGAAATCGTCGTTACAGTGTGCTGCGGCAGTCAAAAAAGCAAACAGAATGTTGGGAATTATTAGAAAGGGAATGGTGAATAAAACGGAAAATGTCATAATGCCTCTGTATCGCTCCATGGTGAGACCGCACCTTGAATACTGTGTTCAATTCTGGTCGCCGCATCTCAAAAAATATATAATTGCGATGGAGAAGGTACAGAGAAGGGCTACCAAAATGATAAGGGGAATGGAACAACTCCCCTATGAGGAAAGACTAAAGAGATTAGGACTTTTCAGCTTGGAGAAGAGACGACTGAGGGGGGGTATGATAGAGCTGTTTAAAATCATGAGAGGTCTAGAATGGGTAGATGTGAATCAGTTATTTACTCTTTCGGATAGTAGAAAGACTAGGGAGCACTCCATGAAGTTAGCATAGGGCACATTTAAAACTAATCGGAGAAAGTTCTTTTTTACTCAACACACAATTAAACTCTGGAATTTCTTGCCAGAGGATGTGGTTAGTGCAGTTAATATAGCTGTGTTTAAAAAAGGATTGGATAAGTTCTTGGAGGAGAAGTCCATTACCTGCTATTAAGTTCTCTTAGAGAATAGCCACTGCCATTAGCAATGGTTACATGGAATAGACTTAGTTTTTGGGTACTTGCCAGGTTCTTATGGCCTGGATTGGCCACTGTTGGAAACAGGATGCTGGGCTTGATGGACCCTTGTTCTGACCCAGTATGGCATTTTCTTATGTTCTTATGTTCTTAAATCATTAAAAAACAATTCACATCTCTATTACACATTAGAGATGTGAATCGGTTCCGATCC
Source organism: Rhinatrema bivittatum (assembly GCF_901001135.1). Taxonomy (NCBI): domain Eukaryota; kingdom Metazoa; phylum Chordata; class Amphibia; order Gymnophiona; family Rhinatrematidae; genus Rhinatrema; species Rhinatrema bivittatum. Next base: position 183,723,298 of record NC_042617.1, on the reverse strand, counting down.
AAATCTTAAAATTTTTATCGCCCAGCCTGATTTGAGTTCTGATTATCAGCTGTGCCCGATCCGATAATCAAAAAACCCTCCCTAACCCTCCTGAACCCCCAAAAAAGGTTTTAAAATTACCTGGTGGTCCAGCGGGAGCGTGGGGAGCGATCTCTCGCTCTCAGGCCATCGGCTGCGTTATTAAAAATGGCGCCGATGGCCCTTTGCCCTTACCATGTGTCAGGGCAAAGGTAGCGCCGGCGCCATTTTGAATATTGGCAAGACAGCCTGAGTGCAGGAGATCGTTCCCGGACGCCCAGGGACTTTTGACCAGCTTGGGGGGGGGACGGGGACCTCCTGACCCCCACAAGACTTGCCAAAAGTCCAGCGGGGGTCCAGCCATTTTGAATACTTGCAATACGCCATTTTGAATACTGGCAATATGGCCCGAGTGCAGGAGGTCGCTCCTGGACCCCCGCTGGACTTTTGGCAAGTCTTGTAAGGGTCAGGAGGTCCCCCCCCCCCCCCAAGCTGGCCAAAAGTCCCTGGGGGTCAAGCGGGGGTCCGGGAACGATCTCCTGCACTCAGGCTGTATTGCCAATATTCAAAATGGCGCCGCACTACCTTTGCCCAGTCACATGGTAAGGGCAAAGGGCCATCGGCGCCATTTTTATTAATGCAGCCGATGGCCTGAGAGCGGGAGATCGCACCCCGCACTCCTGCTGGACCACCAGGTAATTTTAAAATGTTTGGGGGGGGGGGGGGAGGCTAAGGGGGTCATTTTAAAGGGTCGGGTGGGTTTTTTTTATCAGGCCATCAGCGCCATTTATATTAGTAGCAGCCAAAATGGTGCCGATGGCTCGAGAGCGGGAGATCACGCCGGGACCCCCCACTGGACCACCAGATAATTTAAAACATTTTGGGGGGGGTTCGGGAGGGCGGGGGATTTGTTTTGAAGGGTCGGGGTGGGTTTAGGGGTTGTTTTGGTGTGCCAGTTTTCCTGCCCTCCCTCTCCCTCCTCCCCCTCCCCTGATTTACGATTTTTCACGATAAATCGGGGGAATTTCTATTGTATCGCGACTCTAACTATTTTTGACGATTTAAAAAATATCTGACGATTTTTTTAAATCGTCAAAAAACGATTCACATACCTATTACACATACTCCACCCTTCTCAGCTAACATTATATCTAAGCCCATCCTATTTTCCCTGGCCATTCTACTATTGGCATCTAATTGTTCTGCAATTCCCATTACAGCATCCCTTGTGTAATTGGATAAATTACATATATTATTATCAGCAGAGATTTATTAAACTACATTCCTATTGATTGTGGCCCACCAGAAAAGGGTGGATTCAAACCCTGCTGCTATCTGATTCCGGGCTTTGACTTCATCGGGGGCTTCTCTCGATACTCCTATGGAGTCTAAATATATCTTCTTGTCAAAGGATGTCCCTAAAATATCCCTTTTTATTCTTTTGTGCTCTTTATTCTCCCTTTTAAATGCCAGGGTAAATGTAATTGCCAATTGTACTACCGCACAAGTGCCAGTCCAGTTAGTGGACAGTGTAGGTCTTATCACTCTTCCTCCGCAGTATCACCATAAGTTTGCTCTGGCTACTCGCAAATTTGAGTAGTTTCCAACCTCCATTAATTCTGTCACATTCCAGGTTGCAGTAGAGATATCCAATTCTCCCACTTGCTGATTGAACCCTAACCCCCGCCATAAGAGGCAGTGTGGTTCCAAGGATATGGGGAGAATACTGGAGGTACCTGCTGCCCCCTATGTGGCTTCAGGACCAGGAATTTGAGGGCCAGAGACTTACAGGTGGTGTTGTTCCAAGCCATTTTGTCTTGATATAATGCCAAGATACACTTCAGTCCTTCCAGGTTGTTCTAACCAAAATGAAATGGCACTAACTGAGCTTAAGTTTCCTGGAAGCATAGACATAACAATTGCTCTAGTTCAGGATTTTCACAGTGTATTTTATCCATTCCACCCAGGCATTTACCTCCCCATATCTTGTTTCTACCTCAATGGTCTGGGTTAGGTTCTTTATGGTTACTACTCTCACTACCTTGGAGTCATTTAATGGGGGTCTGAATGGTTGAATTTTGGGCATTACTGTGGAACTAGGGGGTTCTTCAAGCAATATCTGGAAGCAGCAGGCTAATGGGTCTTTCCCATTCACTGATATACCCATCCCAAACTTCTTGGTGTGTAATTCCCCTCTTTTTTGGCCCTGGTGACTGTCAAATACATTTGATAATTTTCTTGTCAAAACATTGTGGATCGATTGTGCCTTTAACTATGGAAACTGTCTCAATTATCTGTCTCTGTGTCCAGCAGACACTACCCATCCATCTGCCTCTGTCATCCAGCCCACTTGCTCCCAAGTGGGGCAATATGTATTATAGCACATATACTTGTCACTGTAGTCCATGTAGCCAGCAATGATTCACACAATATATTAAATCTGGTTACAGGGTCCCAAAGAGGGTTATCATCAGGACCGGGATCCCAGCCCAAAAGAATGTTCAAAATATAGTTGTCCATGCAAAATTTCTAGTCTTTTCTAGTGATTCTTATCTTGAGTGGATTATCTGTACTTGTCACTGTCCACTGAGGAGGGTCTGCAAGCGGTTCCACGGGTCCCTAGACTCGAGAATGATGGGTCCACCCTTTCTCTGCAGTCCTCACCATTGTTTCTGTGGTCAAAAGGATTTGAAATGGTTCTTCCCACTTTGGCTGTAACTTGGACTCCTTCCACCCTTTTATCAGCATCCAGTCTCCAGGCCAGAACCGGTGTACCACAAAGTCCAGTAGAGGGGTCTGGACCAATAGCCCCTTTTCCCTTAAATGAGATAAAGAACAAGACAGTGCCAGTATATAATTCTTTAGAAACAGATCCTTTGTTTCAAATACTGGTATTTGCCCAGGCCCTCCCATAGGGTAATCTAAACATCATCTCATAGGGGGATATTCCCAGTTTTAAGTTGTAGTATTATCAAGTTCTCTGTAAAGCATTTTTAAGCTTTGTTAATTTTTATTGTAAACCAATGTGATATTCCCAATGAATGTCGTATATAAAAGTCGATAAATAAATAAATCTTTCCTGGGGTGAGTCCTTACCCATAGCAATGCTAGGGGTAAGCGCTTAGTCCATGGCATCTTAGTTTCTAACATAATTTTAGAAATTTGCTTTTTCAGAGTCTGATTCATCCTTTCCACATTTCCAGAAGATTGTGGGTGCCAGGGAGTATGAAAGTACCAGTTGAGCCTCAATCCCTCCATTACTCCTTGTAGGACCTTGGAGATGAAATGACTCCCCTGATCTGAGTCAATATGTTCGAATGGACCCTACCTTGGGATTATCTGCTCCAAGAGCATTTTCACTACTCCCCTAGCTCTGCAGATATCATATGGAAGGCCTCGACCCATCCGGTGAGATGGTTGATTATTACTGAAAGGAATTTGAGGTTCTTGGATGGGAGCAGTTCAGTAAAGTCTATTTATATACTTTGAAAAGGCCTTAGGCCTGGATCCCCTCCCCCCTGGGGCTGCTTTTCTAAAAATTTTCCTATTGATTTTCTGAAATATGGGACACCTCTCAAAGATCTGTTTAGACACTGTGTAAATACCTATACAACCTGATTTTCTAAGGACTACATCACAAAAAGCTTGAGCATCCCAAGGGCTCCCCTGGTGGAAGATTGCCATAATAAATTCAGGGAATAGCCTTCTTGGGATTTTATCAAAAGGCCAGCTCCATTTGTTCGGCTAAATTCGGTATTAGCCTGGAAAATTCCAGACTTTGAAAATCCCACCCCTTGAGCAGCCCCAACTTAGCCCGAGGACTTTTTATCTGGCTAAAACATTATCTGGATAACTCGAGGGCAGGGTGGGAAGTCTTCCAGGTCAGAGTTCAGCTAAAGTGAGTGCTCAGGCCTAGCCTGTGGCCACCTCAGCATAGCCTCCGGTATGTAAGGTGGCATAAAAGCCTGCAAAACAGACGCTCAGACTCTCTTCCAAAATTATTATATATTTCACAAATTCTTAAAGCTATGGATATTTTGTCTTTGAACATACCCCTCCACAAAAAAAAGATTGTATTGCTAAGCGAGCTAAAATCAGTTATGACAAATTCCTTTGACCTTGCACATATGGAGGACTTAACCTTCCAGATGCCAAATGAGATTTCTATGGGTGTGGTTCTCAGATAGCTATACTTAAGAGGTAACATGGGTGCATGTTTGCCATTTTTATAATTTTGCATGCATTTTATAAATTCAGCTACCCAAGCATACATGCATGCATAATTTTATATCCACACGCACATGTGTGCAAATGCCTGTCTCGAGCACGTAAGTGGGGGTTATTTTACTACATGTGCATGTCAACACCAATACCCATTTCCCCAGGCTGTTCCCAGTTTAATCAGTTAGCATATAGGTCTTCCATACTCCCCTAGCTAGCCTGCCTTTCTTTACCTCTATCTGCCCTGACCCTTAAAACCCTGCTAAATAGGCAAGATTTTAAAATTTTCTTTCTTACACACCATCCATAGCTGAAGTAAAGATACACGGATAGGGACCCCGGCACGTGCTTGAGCGCATAAGTGTTATGCACTGGTGTCTTTGGAAAAATCGGGAACGCCCATGCTCAGGCCATGCGCAGACCATGCCCCGACCCTTTTTCACAAAACATTGTTTATCTGCCTACCAGGAGATATGCGCTTGGCCGTGGGCATTTTAAAATCCATGTGGTCCGTGTGCGTCTGATTCACATGCATATTTCCTGGTTTGCTGTGCGCAAGCCAAGGAAAATCTACCTCTTATTGTTAAAATGAATGTTGGACTCATATGCTACTCTTTTTTCTTTAACACATGTCTTGTGTGTGATCAAATCTGATATTTCTTTAAATTTGCAGACTCACCTTTTATTTCGCCCAGTGTTGCAAATGGGGAAATTTATTAATAAATGGGTAGGGACAATTCATACTACTTATTGATATCTACCCTTTGTGGGCAATACAGATTTTCATTCTGGCGTGGATAATAGATATTTTGCTAAATGGTTTGGTAAAGGTCTGAAAATTGTAGTGGATTTATATTATATTTTTATTTTTATTTGATTTATACTCCACCTTTCAGACACTTCAAAGCAGATTACATTCAGGTATTGTAGGCATTTATAGCTAATAGTGCATTTTACCCATTTAAGCAGTTGCATATGATCTATACACTTCCTCATAATCATTTCTATGCTATTTTAGCCAAAAAAAAACATCCTTCAAAAATTGGAAGAAGGATCCATCTGAAGAAAATAGGAGAAAACCTAAGCATTGTCACATTAAGTGTAAAACATTGATAAGACAGGCAAGGAGAGAATTTGAAATGAAGTTGGCCATAAAGGCAAAAACTCATAATAAAAACTTTTTAAATTATATCCGAAGCAAGAAACCTGTAAGGGAGTTGGTTGGACCATTAGATGACCGAGGGGTTAAAGGAGCTCTTAGGGAAGACAAGGCCATGCAGAAAGACTAAATGAATTCTTTGCTTCCGTGTTTACTAATGAGGATGTTGGGGAGATACCAGTTCCGGAGATGGTTTTCAGGGGTGATGAGTCAGACGAACTGAACAAAATCACTGTGAACCTGGAAGATGTAGTAGGCCAGCTTGACAAACTAAAGAGTAGCAAATCATCTGGACCGGATGGTATGCATCCTAGGCTACTGAAGGAACTAAAAAATGAAATTTCTGATCTATTAGTTAAAATTTGTAACCTATCATTAAAATCATCCATTGTACCTGAAGACTGGAGAGTGGCGAATGTTGCCCCAATATTTAAAAAAAGGCTCCAGGGGCGATCCGGGTAACTATAGACCAGTGAGCCTGACTTCAGTGCCGGGAAACATAGTGGAAACTATTCTCAAGATCAAAATCGTAGAGCATATAGAAAGATAAGGTTTAATAGAACACAGTCAACATGGATTTACCCAAGGCAAGTCTTGCCTAACAAATCTGCTTCTTTTTTTTTAAGGGGGTTAATAAACTGTGGATAAAGGTGAACCAGTAGATGTAGCGTATTTGGATTTCCAGAAAGCGTTTGACAAAGTCCCTCATGAGAGGCTTCTAAGAAAAATAAAAAGTCATGGGATAGTAGGCGATAGGGATGTGAATCGTGTCCTCGATCGTCTTAACGATCGATTTCGGCTGGGAGGGGGAGGGAATCGTATTGTTGCCGTTTGGGGGGGTAAAATATCGTGAAAAATCGTGAAAATCGTTAAAAAATCGAAAAATCGAAAAATCGAAAAACCGGCACATTAAAACCCCCTAAAACCCACCCCCGACCCTTTAAATTAAATCCCCCACCCCCAAATAACTTAAATAACCTGCGGGTCCAGCGGCAGTCCGGAACGGCAGCGGTCCGGAACGGGCTCCTGCTCCTGCATCTTGTCGTCTTCGGCCGGCGCCATTTTCCAAAATGGCGCCGAAAAATGGCGGCGGCCATAGACGAAAAAGATTGGACGGCAGGAGGTCCTTCCGGACCCCCGCTGGACTTTTGGCAAGTCTCGTGGGGGTCAGGAGGCCCCCCACAAGCTGGCCAAAAGTTCCTGGAGGTCCAGCGGGGGTCAGGGAGCGATTTCCCGCCGCGAATCGTTTTCGTACGGAAAATGGCGCCGGCAGGAGATCGACTGCAGGAGGTCGTTCAGCGAGGCGCCGGAACCCTCGCTGAACGACCTCCTGCAGTCGATCTCCTGCTGGCGCCATTTTCCGTACGGAAACGATTCGCGGCGGGAAATCGCTCTCTGACCCCCGCTGGACCTCCAGGAACTTTTGGCCAGCTTGTGGGGGGCCTCCTGACCCCCACGAGACTTGCCAAAAGTCCAGCGGGGGTCCGGAAGGACCTCCTGCCGTCCAATCTTTTTCGTCTATGGCCGCCGCCATTTTTCGGCGCCATTTTGGAAAATGGCGCCGGCCGAAGACGACAAGATGCAGGAGCAGGAGCCCGTTCCGGACCGCTGCCGTTCCGGACCGCTGCTGGACCCGCAGGTTATTTAAGTTATTTGGGGGGGGTTCGGGAGGGTGGGGGATTTAATTTAAAGGGTCGGGGGTGGGTTTTAGGGGGTTTTAGTGTGCCGGCTCACGATTCTAACGATTTATAACGATAAATCGTTAGAATCTGTATTGTATTGTGTTCCATAACGGTTTAAGACAATATTAAAATTATCGGACGATAATTTTAATCGTCCTAAAACGATTCACATCCCTAGTAGGCAATGTCCTTTCGTGGATTACAAACTGGTTAAAAGACAGGAAACAGATAGTAGGATTAAATGGTCAATTTTCTCAGTGGAAAAGGGTAAACAGTGGAGTGCCTCAGGGATCTGTACTTGGACCTGTGATTTTCAATATATATATATATATAAATGATCTGGAAAGGATTATGACGAGTGAGGTTATCAAATTTGCAGATGATATAAAATTATTCAGAGTAGTTAAATCACAAGCGGATTGTGATACATTACAGGAGGACTTTGCAAGACTGGAAGATTGGGTATTCAAATGGCAGATGAAATTTAATGTGCAGAAGTGCAAGGTGTTGCATATAGGGAAAAATAACCCTTGCTGTAGTTACACAATATTAGGTTCCATATTAGGAGCTACCACCCAGGAAAAAGCTCTAGGCATCATAGTGGATAATACTTTTAAATTGTTGGCTCAGTGTGCTGCAGCAGTCAAAAAAGCAAACAGAATGTTAGGAATTATTAGGAAGGGAATGGTTAATAAAACGGAAAATGTCATAATGCCTCTATATTGCTCCATGGTGAGACCGCACCTTGAATACTGTGTACAATTCTGGTCGCCGCATCTCAAAAAAGATGTAGTTGCGATGGAGAAGGTACAGAGAAGGGCAACCAAAATGATAAAGGGGATGGAACAGCTCCCCTATGAGGAAAGGCTGAAGAAGTTAGGGCTGTTCAGCATGGAGAAGAGACAGCTGAGGGGGGATATGATAGAGGTCTTTAAGATCATGAGAGGTCTTGAACGAGTAGATGTGACTCGGTTATTTACACTTTCGAATAATAGAAGGACTAGGGGGCATTCCATGAAGTTAGCAAGTAGCACATTTAAGACTAATCAGAGAAAATTATTTTTCACTCAACGCACAATAAAGCTCTGGAATTTGTTGCCAGAGGATGTGGTTAGTGCAGTTCGTGTAGCTGGGTTCAAAAAAGGTTTGAATAATTTCTTGGAGGAGAAGTCCATTAATGGCTATTAATCATGTTGACTTAAGGAATAGCCACAGCTATTAATTGCATCAGTAGCATGGGATCTTCTTAGTGTTTGGGTAATTGCCAGGTTCTTGTGGCCTGGTTTGGCCTCTGTTGGAAACAGGATGCTGGGCTTGATGGACCCTTGGTCTGACCCAGCATGGCAATTACTTATGTTCTTATGTTTACAAACTAGGAATTATGTTCATATATTGTGAACTCAGTATCCTTGGATACAGAAATAAGAATCTAAATCCTTGGATACAGAAATAAGAATAAGAGGTACAAAAGGCAATCAACTTTCTAATTGGTACAAACTACACATGTACAAGATCTCATTTGAGACCTTGAATGATTTAATAGGTGGGCCTGAGCCGACTGGCCCAGAGCCCATCCATAACTGAAGCTCCACCCCCACCCCACCAAGGATGTCGGCACAAAAGAAAAGGGGGGAGGAGAGGCGCGCGACGACGCAGACGACGGCGGGCGAATGGGCTCGCCTCTCCCCCGCGTGAGCGCGATGACATAGCGCTAGGCCACGCCCCTCGGCGTCGGTGCATGAAGGGAGCGTCGAAGACACGGGCCGATGATGTCATCGGCCCTTTAAAGGGCCGCGTTGGAAGCCAGGAACCCTCCTTTTCGACCAGCATGTGCCGACAAAGCACGATGGCGGTAAGGGAAAACAGCACGATCGGGAGGGGTAGGGACAGCTGCATATGCAGTGGTGGGGGTCGTCCCGATCCACACAAAGGGGAGGATGTTGTAGGGAGTCCACCCATGTGCAGGGAACGCTGAGGGCCGGGGGGGGGGGGAGGGGTTTGTTCCAGACTACAGAGATGAAGGCAGGCTGGAAGGAAACTGGCGATTGTTCCCCCATGCCCCAGGGGCCCTAAGTCAGAATCAAGAGGGAGCCTGACTCCTTATGTGTGCTGGTGGCTGGGGCAGTAAGGGATCGGTCCTATGAGCTAGAGGGATCAGGAGTGTGAATCCAGCTTAGGAAAACTGGGAGGGGGTAAAAGTTGGTACTAGTCAAATTTTTGGATGATCTGGTTCCTTAAAAGGAAGCTCGAAGCATATGTTAAGGAGGGTCAGGTTTGGAGGGATCAGTCTCAGATGGGAGAGGTCGAGGCAGGCGGTCGGATGGGCCCCTTGGCATGTGACCCAAAGCCGCAGGGGCCAGCCCCATTCGAGCGCAGGCCGCTGGGCCTGTATACAAAAAAAAAATGGGGGGAAAGATTTTTTCTCCATAGCGGATGTAGGGTCAGCGCTGAGGGACAGTCCAGGGGTTCCCCGCTTGGGGGGGGGGGGGGGGGGCCCCCGGAAGGGGGAGTAGAGGCAGGCTGGGCATGGTACTCGCAAGCAGACAGGGTGGGGTGGGGATTGTAGAGGAGGTGAGCGGATTCCCACATGGGGAATGGGGTGGTGATCGTGGCAGCAGATGCATCGCAGTTTACATTTTCGGAGAGAGTTAGCATGAGGCGGATTGAAAACTAATCAGAAGGTTCTTTTCACTCAACACACAGTTGGACTCTGGAATTTGCCGGACGACGCGGTTGGTGCAGTGGGCGTAGTGGTCTTGAGGGGGGATTGGATGGGTTCTTGGAGTGCGGATCCATTCCCTGCTGTCGGTCAGGTTGACTTGGAAAATAGACACTGCTATTACAATGCTCCCTACATAGTCTAGTGGCTAGAGCAGCTGGCTTTAAAGCAGGGAGACTAGTGTTCAACCCCCAGGCTGCTCCTTGCGAGCTTGGGTATGTCTTTGGCAACGGTAGCATGGAATAGACTTGGTGACCTGGATGGGCCACAGTTGGAGGCAGGTTGCGGGGCTGGATGGACCCTTGTTCTGAGCCAGTATGGCAGAGGGAGGTTGAAAGTGAGTACTAGTCAAGCTTTTACCAAATGAGACCTGGAGGAGGTAGGCAGAGAGGCAGTTGGGTCGCTGTAGGCTGAGGATTTAAAGGGGACCCTGACGGGTTATCAGAAGTGCCTGTGCCTGTGGCTTGGCCTGGCCGGAGAGGTGTTTAGAGTATCAAGGGCTGTGAGTTTGAATTCAGCTTTGGGAAACAGAGAGAGAAGTTGAAAGTGGGTACTAGGCAGACTTTTTCGGGAGGGGTTGGACCCAGCAAGGTGAAGGTGCCTCAGGTAAAGGAAGTTGAGATGGGCAGTGCAAAGGGCACCTCTGGACAGGAGTGGATGACTCAAGGGGATGGTACAGGGATATGCAGCCCAACACCCTGGGGGGGAGAGCCGGTGCACGGCAGCACACACAAAGCCAAACAGCCAATGGGTGGGGTTGGGAAGGAAAGGGGGTGGACACCCCCCCAGTCTGGAAAAGTCAGCAGGTCCCAGGGTGGGCCGGAAGGCACTTGTGGTAGCGAAGGGCCTGGTGTAGCCTGCAGGGGCAGGGCACATTTATAGGAGGAGGCATAGCTCAGTGGTAGAGCACAGGCTTCACATGTAGGAGGCCCCAAGTGCACCCCCCGGCATTTCCATTCAGGCAAAAATGTTCAATTTTGCCCCTGGTATCCGCAGGCGGACAGACGCGCCGAGGACGTGCGCATGAGCCTTGAATCGGAGGCAGATAGCCTCTGGTGATACACGGCCAGCAAAAAAAAAGGGGGCACGAGGGGCAGCAGGTCTTGGCCCCCTCCTCATCACCTTCAGGACAGGAGGCTGGCCACATAATGTTAAACGGAGCAAAGAGCAGGGGAGGGGTTGGCAGGGACAGTGCTCCCAGCTCCTAGTGGGAACGCTAGGCTGTCGGGCCCATGGCAGTGGGGCTCGAGGGTCTCCATTGAACAACAGGTGATCTTTTCCTTCGTCACGCAAGAGTCATGCCAGAGGTGAGCAGACAGGACCCAAGGGGCGATTGGTGAGTTCCACAGTAATGAGGAAAAAACACAGGAACAAAGGGCACCCGGAAACACAGAAACCAGGCGGACAACAAGGCAAGAGAATGCACGTGGCAGAAAGAATACAAAGGGGAGAGTACCCAAAAAAAAAAAAAGCCACAGAAGATGAGGACCAAGTTGAGAAGGGACAATGACACGAGACCGAGATGAGGGAACTGCAAAACAAGTTAGGTAATGATAACAGTCAGGTCAGCTACAGAGACCAGGACTGACGAGGCCAGGACATCAGGGCCGCAGCAGCACACCTCTGAGATGGCGACGGCTTATGACACATCACGCCAGAGCACTCCTGGAGGCCCACAGCCGCAGGTCACCAAGAGCAAGTATCAAAGGCCTACCCACATCAGGGGATACCCTCGGCCATCGCACCACGGATATGGCAACCACACATACACTTCATGACAGAACATGGGCAGCGACAACGGACATCCAAAAGTGACAGGGGGACGCAACGCTCATGGCTCAAACTTGAGACGGAACCAGAGAGGCCAAGGGGAGTATATACCGTATAGCATTATGAGCAGCCAACACTTCTACCAGCAACATCGGCGAGACTGGCCAGGCAGCGAGTAGCAGCAAGGGGTAACAAAAACCCACCAAGGGCACGGAAAGAAATAATGTCAGAGGAATATCGGAGGCCCATACTAGAGAACAAGAATCTTCGGGCGGAGCTGACGGCACAAGATGGCGCCGGCCATCCATTGCTCCTACCATGTGACAGGGGCTGACCAATGGCACCGGTAGCCCCTGTGACATAGTAAGGGCAAAGACTATCGGCGCCATTTTGAATATCGGCAGCCAACAGCCCGAGTGCAGGAGATCGCTCCAGAACCCCCGCTGGACCACCAGGGACTTTTGGCAAGTCTTGGGGGGGTCAGGAGGGTGGGGGTTTATTCGTTAGTGATACATTATATTCATGGGGGTTTGCCGTACGTTTCGTGACCCCCACGAATACAATGAATATGGCATATACATTGCGGATTGCCAATACATTGCAAACGAATGCACACCCCTATCCCATGCTCTGAAGAGAGATAAATCCCAAAAGCTGGAGAAATACTCGTGCTGGGCACTGATCCTCTCCCTGCTTTGGCTGCTGGGAGAAGGGACCGGTCCTGTGACTGTGCTTGGGGCCCTGGGTGAGTTGTTGGGTGTATCAGCCTTATTGCACCGAAGACAGCCCCTGTTAGGGGTCTCCCCATACCATGCACAAAATCCTCCAGAGAGGACCAAAAGAGGTATCTATTCTTGGTCTCCTAAGGGTGCGTCCTCCTCTGCTCTGGCTATCTTTGATGTTCTTTTCAAATTATCTTTCCCTATGATACTTGCCAATTTATGGTCTTGCCTAGGCCATCTGTTGCTTGCATGCTTGCTGTACCACTCTTCGGGCCCTTCATGCCCTTTTTGGTACTGTATTGCTCCTTCTGGTGCCTTGAGCTTTTGATGGCATTCTTCCTCCTACCTCAGCCCTTGAGATAAAACCTTGCTGCATTGCTCTGCTCCTACTGTTTCTAATTGCCGTCATCGCTGCTGCTGCCACCCCTCCAAACCAGTTTTGGTACCATAGGTTGTTTGCTCCTCTGCTTCAGCTGTCTTCGAGGTTCTTTCCAAATCCCCTTTCCTGACAGTACTTACCAACTCAGGATCTTGCCCTGGCCCCCCCATTGCTTTGAACAATGGCAGCACCACTCCTCAAGCACTTCTTGCCAATCTTGGTAGTGCTTTGATCCTCCTGGTGCCTTGGGCTTCTGATGCCATTCTTACTCCTGCCTCAACTCTTGATGTACACCTTGAGGGGTTTTTCAGCTACTCTTCTTGCTGTGTTGCTCTGCTCCTACCATTTCTGTTTTTAATTGCCAATGCCGCTGCTGCTGCCACTTGGTACATTAATGTGCTTCTTCCTCTGCTCAGGCTGTCTTCAATCTTCTTTCCAAACCTCCTTCCCCATGATAGATGACAACTTTTGGTTTTGCCCTGTCCATACTTTACACAGGCCAATTGGTGTTTATTTACCAACATATAATATGTTGTTATGATACAGTTTATATTTGTCAGGAACCATCTCCTTTGTTTTGGGTGAACGGCCACTGGAGCTGAAATTTCAAATGAATGTACATCCTTATGCAATATTTATTTTATCATGGGTTTGATCCTTTGAAAAAGTGTTACACTGTGCAAAAAAGGTCATAAAATATTCCTATTACTTTGAACAAAGCATACATATTTATATTTATTATTAAATAAGTGCAAATCATTCAGATTTACTAGAGAAATCATTACTTTTATCTTTACTTATGAATCATTAGTGATATATGCAATTTTAGTTATAATTAACGTTCAAGTTTAGCTTATAGAGTTAACTAAATCTGTGAGGTGCTCATTAAAATTACTTATGCTGTTGCCAATTAGAAAAGACTCATTTTCCATAATGATGCATTTTTTTCATATAAACTAGAACTTCAAAAATATTCTCTGTATGAGAAATTTCACAACAGAATTTAGGTTTCCTGTCATTTAGCTTTTACATAGTAGATAATGGCAGATAAGGACCAATGGACCCATCCAGTCTGTCCATTTTCTTCCTCTCTGGTTTTTGCCACTTTCAGCGTTCTACATGTCAAGACTTTATGTGTTAAGTTTTATTAAACTGTCATGGATGTTTAGTTGCCTGAATAAAAGATATGCTGCCACCCAGTGGTTTTAGAGAGAAACTGAATCAGCATTTAGTATACATTTTTGTCTTAACATAGAAGTTTGCAACCTTTGCAATGATTGAGAAGATGTGTTTTGGGAAATTTGGTTCATTGGGTAGGGACCATCAATGGTCTGTCAGCAGCTCTCAGAAAAACTTGCAGCTTCAGATACTTTTCGCTCTCTCTCTCTGAGGCAAGCATTGCTTTTTATATTATATTGCTTTTTACACACTCTGAGGAAAGCATTGCGTTTCCATTACAACTTTAGCACAGTTCAAAGACTTTGTGAGAGTTACTTATTCTCATTCATCTTCCAGTAAATTGTTTTCCCATTTGTTTTTCTCAATGTATGTTTTGAATTGAAGAACTGAGCCTATCTTTGTATACGAAACTCAATAAGATTTTAGCTAATTATATAACCACACAAAGCAGGGACAGCAGAATACATTTTTGTTTTGTTTTGGGTTTTTTTTTTTGGGGGGGGGGGGGGGGTGGGCATTCAGTACTTTCTCTTTGTTTTGTATCCTCTCCCTCCATCTCCATATATTTTACCCACCTACACTTCATGCATCTGCTGAAGTGGACTCTGTCTTCGAAAGCTCATGCCTCAATAAACTGGTTGGTTTATAAGATGCCACCTGCCTCTTGTCATTTTTACTACACCAGACTAACATGGTTATCCCACTAAAGATTATTATAACAATGAGGAGGTGGGGCAAGGGGTTAGAGCCTGAGGGGAATAAGACAGGGCAGGGGACAAGAACAAGGGGGTGGAAATAGGGAGAGAGAGGAGGGGCTAAAGGATAAAGAGTGGGATGAGAGAGGAATGGGGAGAGAGGTGGGATACTGAAGGAGTGAGAGGAGAGGGCTGGAGACAGGGGGAAAGGGTTAATGGCAGGTAAGAAAGAATGGGGGCAGGAAAAAAAGGGGAGATGGCTGAAGATAGAGAAGAGAGACCTAATCCCCTACAAGAAAAATGATGAGGTCTCTGCAGATCTAGCAAAATAGCCACCCACAGAGGAAAAAACAATAAGATCTTGGCAGCCCCAATATAATATGGGTATTTTGTTGGGGCTGCTGAGTCTCTGTCTTTTTTTTTTTTGGAGGTGAGTTGGGGTGAGAGCAAGTGGGAAAGAGAGCAAGATAAGGGGGAGGGATGGGAGCAGGTAGGTTAGAGAGCAGAAGCATGAGGTGTTTAAAATCATGAGAGGTCTAGAACAGGTAAGTGTGAATTGGTTATTTATGCTTTCGGAAAATAGGTCTAGGGGGCACTGCATGAAGTTAGCATGTGGCACATTTAAAACTAATCGGAGAAAGTTCTTTTTCACTCAAAGCACAATTAACTCTGGAATTTGTTGCCAGAGGATGTGATTAGTGCAGTTAGTGTAGCTGGGTTTAAAAAAGGTTTGGATAAATTCTTGGAGGAGAAGTCCATTAACTGCTATTAATCAAGTTGTCTTAGAGAATAGCCACTGCTTTTACTGGCATCCGTAGCGTGGGATATACTTAGTGTTTGGGTACCTGCCGGGTACTTGTAGCCTGGATTGGACACTGTTGGAAACAGGATGCTGGGCTTGATGGATCCCTTGGTCTGACCTAGTATGGCATGTTCTTATGTAAGAGCAGGGGTAAGAAGGAGGAGGAGAAGGTAGGCCGAAAGGAGAGGAGATGTGGGTAAGGGGAGAGAAGGGGTGGGAGAGAGGGGGAGGACAGGCAGGGGTTGAGAGCAGGAGGGGGTAGGGTCAGGAGATAGAAGAAGCTGAAGGGAGAAGAGAGTTTGTGTGTTGAAATGGAAAGGAGGGGCAGGGGGCAAGTGGAGGAGGCTGATGGTAGAGGGGAGGGACTGGGGCCAGGAGAAAAGTCTTCTCCACACTCTCCAGCCCAGCAGTTTCTTCTCCCTGCTCCCAGGCCTCACCTCTCCCCTAATCCTCTTCTTCCCCCTGCCCCACCTTGCTGCTCAGCCCTTAATTCTCTCTCATCCTTGATCTCTTCTACTTCCCCAATCCCCTCTTTTTCTCTGCCCCTACCCTTCCTCCATCCCTACCTCACTCACACTGCTTCACTGTCTCCCCCATGAACCCCTCACCTACATTGGTTTCCCACATCCTTGATCAGTTCACTCCCTCCCACCTCACAAATCCCTCACTCTCCCTGCTTTATTCCCTCCCTACCCTCTCTGTGAACCCGTCTCTCACCTAGGTTCCCCCCATTCCTGATCAGTTTACTTCCTCCCCCCTTCCCACCAACATCTGATTGGTTCATTTCCTCCTTCCCATCCCCGGCTGGTTCTGCCTCTTCCCCTCTCCCCTTCCCCCCAGTAATTGGTCTGTTAATTCACTCCCCCTTCCCCCATTGGCCAGGCAAGTGAGGAGAATGTACCTGGGAAGCTTTAAAGCTATCAACCTCCTTTCTTGTTTCACTGCTGTAACGGTTAGTGAAGGAATAGCACAGTGGGGAGGGAGTAGATTGCACTGTACATCTCTCTCATATGCACCTGCTTCCAGGGCAGGCATGCAGGTGTGCATGAGAGAGGGAAATGCACTGCCACCAATGTTTTTGTTTTGAGAGGGTCCCCAGTCTCCTGTGGCAGTTTAGCCCAAACTGGCCAATTCCATGGGTAGGGCAGTATTTTGCGGTCCTTCCCGCCACCATGGAAATGCAGGAGACTGGAGGTCCTGGTTGTAGGAGCAGGGAGCAGTCTCTGATCCTTTTTGCTTGACAGCCCAAATTTTGATGGGGCCATGGCCCATATAGCACATTCCCTTTCCTCCAGTTCAAACAACTATGGCATAGAATGACATACAGTGGGGACAGAATTACAGACCCTAGTGGTTAGTGCTAACTCAGGTTTCGTAGAAGTTCCTCAATCAGGATCATGTTTCTGTGGAATTGCTGGATCTCGGAATTTTGCAGAGAGAAATTTTGGGCTTGCGGGTAAGGTGGGTTGGAAGAGATAGCCAGTAAGAGAAAATGGAATGGAGTAGATGTTAAACATGGGGAACAGTGACTTGTCAGGGCTGCAAACAGAAAATTGTGGGCAAAGAGCAGACATAAATAACTGAATCCCCCATTCTCTTCTCTTTTCTCTCTTGGTCTCTCCAGGTTCCTCTTCTCTGTCCACCTTTCTTACTTTTTATCTGTGTCTTTCCCCTTGGCAGCAGCAAGAGCATAGTCCTCACAGCCCCAGTGGTGGAGGCGGCCTTGGACATTGTTATTGTTATAGAGACAAGGTAAATCTGATTCTCATGATTGGGATACGACCATCCTGGGCTATAACTTGTTAAGGAAGGTCAGAGAAGACAGAAAAGGGGGAGTAGTGTGATACTTGATCTAGTGCTCATTAATGGAGATAATGTCTCTAATGTCCAGATAGGTGCCCACCTGAGTACTAGTGATCATCAGATGGTATGGTTTATTTTATTTATTTTATTTAGTGATTTTTGTATACCGGCATTCATGTTGATACATATCACGTCGGTTTACAACATAAATCAAATGTTAGTTACTACATTTCCATCCATCTTCAACTCGCTTTTAGCCTCAATAGTTTCACTGCTCTTCAAACATGCTTTCTTACCCTATCCCTACTATCAAAAACCTCTACAATAACTGCTTAAAACTCACCAACCCCACCATTCTCCAGCATAAGCGACTGATCCCCATAATGACCTCCCATTCACTCAATTCCTTGGGCTTTCCATCTTTTCATTAACTCTCTTCAACGCCCAATCCCTCACAAAAAACCCCACATATAGTCAATGACTATCTCCTGGACTCACAAGACATCTGTGCTATCACAGAAACCTGGCTGAAACCACAGATATAGCATTAATCAATCAATTACCCCTTAAACTGTAGGATATTTTCTCAATTCCTAGACTTAAAAAAAGAGGTGGGGGACTTATCTTAGCAGCTAAAAAAGAGCCAAGATTAACCTTACAGAACACAAAACATACTTCCAGACTCGAATTCGCTCTATTCAACTCTAAACAGCTCCAAATCTGCTTAATTTATGCTCCCCCTGGTCTTCTAGACTTGGACCCTTCTCCCCTCATTGAGCTCATTGCCAAATACATCAAAAACGACATCCCAGCCATCATCATGGGAGCTTTAACCTTGACGTCGACGCGATCCCCCACTCCACCAACTGCGCAGCTCTGCTATCTTCCTTTAAGGCTATGGGCGTCACACAAATCGTTAACAGTCCCACGCACAAAGCTGGTCATACCTTGGATCTCATATTCATAAATTCAGGCCTCACCCAAACCTCCCTGCCTCATTGCTCCCCTATTACATGGTCAGACCACCAGATGATCACAACTGACCTCTGCATCAAGGAAAACCCAGCTCCCCCCTTCCCCAAAACTACAATCCATTACAGGAACTCCTGCTCCATGGACGACCTCAGCTCCCATCTATCGACAGAACTTGCTAACCTTGATCTCTCTGATGCAGATGCAGCCCTCGCCTCTTGGCACAATATCACAAACAAGGTAGCAGAAAAAATATGCCCCTTAAAAACAAAAGAGCTAGACCCTTCCATTAAGAACAAAAAACCTTGGTTTACACAGGAATTGAAAAAACTCAAACAAGAACTAAGACACAAAGAACACTTATGGCCAAAGAGACCCTCCACTTCTACACTAACTGAGTACAAAACCTTCATGCACAGCTACAGAAACATCATCCTTCATACAAAAAGAGACTTTTATGCCCACAAAATCCACAATTTCTTCTTTGACGCCAAAGCATTGTTCTCCTATGTCACAGAGCTCACGAAACCCACTTCTTCAGTCATCCCCGACGACCAAGCCCAATCTAAGTGCTCAGAACTTGCACAATTTTTCGAAAATAAAATCCTCAATCTAATAGCCCCTCTGGCATCCTCAAATACAGAACCACCTTCACCCTACACTTCCCCCTTAGGCCAGAAAGTAAACCTAGAATCTTTCGAACCAACCACCTCGCTCGAAATTGAAACTATTCTCAAAAAGATGAAACCCTCCACTTAGAGAATAGCCACTGACATTAGCAATGGTAACATGGAATAGACTTAGTTTTTGGGTATTGCCAGGTTCTTATGGCCTGGATTGGCCACTGTTGGAAACAGGCTGCTGGGCTTGATGGACCCTTGGTCTGACCCAGTATGGCATTTTCTTATGTTCTTAACAATGGGCCAAATTAAAAAGAGCTATTACAAAGGCAACAAATCTATATTTTGAAAAGTAAACAAAAGTAAGAGGAAAATGAAACCATCTAATTGTCAAAGGAGGTGGCTGAAAAAATAAAGGCAAAAAGAACAGCTTTCAAGAAGTATAAAGGATCCCAAAGAGAGGACCACAGAGAAGAATACATGGTGAAGATGAAGAAAGAAATCAGGAAAGCAAAAGGTCAAGGGGAAGAAAGAATTGCCAAAGAGGTAAAGCAAGGTGACAAAGCATTTTTCAGAAATTGAAGGTAACAAAGAGCAATGGGGTAGATTTTATAAATTTGCGCGAGCGCGTACTTTTGTTCGCGCACCAGGCGTGAACAAAAGTACGCTGGATTTTATAAGATATGCGCATAGCTGCGCATATCTTATAAATCAGGGGTCGGCGCGCAAAGGGGTGCACATTTGTGCAACTTGCACGCGCCGAGCCCGGTACACGCTGCCTGTTCCCTCCGAGGCCGCTCCGAAATCGGAGCGGCCTCGGAGGGAACTTTCTTTCTCACCCCCCCCGCACCTTTCCCTCCCTTCCCCTACCTAACCCACCCACCCAGCCCTATCTAAACCCCCCCTACCTTTGTTGCCAGATTTACGCCTGCCGAAAACAGGTGTAAATCTGTGCGCGCCAACGGGCTGCTGGCGCGCCATCACCCAACCCAGGGGCTGGTTCGGAGGCCTTGACCACGCCCCCGGGCCAGTGCCATGGTCCTGCCCCGAAGCGCCCCCTGACCCCGGACATACCCCCTCCCCGCCCCTTTTACGAAGCCCTGGGACTTACGCGCGTTCCGGGGCTCTGCGCGCGCTGGCGGCCTATGCAAAATAGGTGTGCTGGTGTGCGAGTGCCCTGCGCATGTAAATCCGGCTGGATTTATGCGCGCAGGGCTTTTAAAATCCGGCCCAATGTATAGAAAGAGATGAAGAAAAAGCAGAAATATTAATCAAATACTTCAGTTCAGTGTTTCCTAAAAAAAAAAAAAATAATAATCCTGGAGAAGGACCAACGCTGGCTGACAAGACCATAGATGGGAGTGGGGTAGATACAAGGGTACATATTCAAAAGCCATTGAGAAGGATAATGGGAATGTTATCCATCTAAATGGCTTAGCTGCTTATTTAAAAGGCTTACCTGGCCAAATTCTAGCCGGATAACAAATTATCCGGCTAGAATTTAGCCGGGTAAGTCAGGGGTGTTCCTAGGGCAGGAGGTATGTGTTCCGGGGAGGAGCGGAGTTTCATGGTTAACTTAACTGATTAACTCTAGACGCGCCATAGGGCAGGGCTAAAGTTAGCTAGATGCCACATATCCAGCAAACTGTAACTTATCTGAGTATCCGGCTAATTTAACTTGCCGCTTAGCAGTCGAATATTTATCCCAATTATGTTTACAGAAGAGAATGTATGAGAAGAGCTAGGAAAACTGAAAGTGGACAAGGCCTTGGAGACAAATGAGCTATATCCAAGGATAATGAAAGAGCTCAGTGATATGCTGGCAGGTCTGCTGAATGACCTGTTCAATAGATTCTTGGAAACGGGAGTGGTGCCACAAGATTGGAGAAGAACGGTTGTGGCCCCACTTCACAAGCGTAGTAGCAGAGAGGAGGGTAAAACTACAGGCCAGTTAGCTTCACCTCAGTGGTGGGAAAATTAAGGAGAGTCTGCTGAAAGAAAGATAGTGAACTATCTACAATCCTATGGGTTGCTGGACCCGAGGCAGCATGGATTCACCAGAGGAAGTTCCTATCAGACAAATCTTATTTTTTTAATTGGGTGACCAGAGAATTGGATTAAGAAAGAGCGCTCTATGGGATTTACTTGGATTTCATCAAAATGTTTGATACAGTCTTGCATAGGAGTCTCATGAATAAAATGAGAAACACCAAGGTGGTGGAGTGGATTACAAACAGATTGATTGACAGGGGACAAGGTAAATGGAGTCTATTCTGAAGAGAACAGTGTTAAGTGGAGTGCCACAAGGATTGGTTTTGGGACAAATTCTGTTCAATATCATTGTAACATTGCGGAAGGGATAAAAGGAAAGTTTGTCTATTTGCAGATGATACTAAGACCTGCAACTGAGTAGATATGCCTGAAGGAGTAGAGAGAATGAAAAGTGATTTAAGAAAGCTTGAAGAGTGGTTGAAGATGTGGCAGCTCGGATTCAATACCAAAAAATGTAGTCATGCATCTGGGGTGCAATAATCCCAAAGAACTGTATGTGATGGGGGGGGAGGGTGAAAGACTAATGTGCATGGACAAAGAGAGGGACTAATAGTGTCTAGTGAGTTAATGGTAGAAAAGAAATATGACAAGGTGATAGCTAAAGTCAGAAGAATGCTGGACTCTATAGCAATAGAAATATCCAGTAAGAAAAAGGAGGCAATAATGCCCTTGTACAGGTGCTTGGTGAGGCCTCATCTGGAGTGCAGTGTTAAGTTTTGGAGCTTGTATCTCAAAAAAGATAGAAACAGGATGAGATGGTCCAGAGAAGGGTGACCAAAATGATATGGAGTCTTATGGAATAATTATGATGAGAGGCTGAAGGATCTAAATATGTATACCCTGGAAGAGAGGTGATGCAGGGGAGATATGATACAGACCTTCAGACACCTGAAAGGTTTTAATGATGCATGAACTTCAAACCTTTCCCATTGGAAAGGAAACTGTAGAACTGGGGATTATGAAATAAAACTCCAGGGAGGATGACTCAGAACCAACATCAGGAAATATTTTTTCATACAAAAGTTGGTGGATACCTAGAATGCCCTTCTGAAAGAGGTAGTGAGGACAAAAGCAATTAACAAATTCAAAAGGGCATGGGATAAACACTGCAGATCACTAAAGGCTAAGTTGGAAATGAAGGAAAGGGTGAATGGGTAACCTGCATGGTGCAGCAGTTACTACTCTTAACGAAGGCATGGGGATTACTACCCTTAACCAATTAGCCTTGATGCTTTTCACACAACTGCAACATCGCCCCCCATTTCAACATCAGGGGTAAAAAGGGGAATTGGATTCAGAAGACAGCTTATGCTGGGTCCCAACTTCTACAGTCTGAGGCTACTGATACCCAGACATTAGAGAAAAAACACAGGATTACTTCTATGGCCAAGTCCAAAAGCAAAGCACTTTCATGCAGCATTATCTGAAATATCAAGAAGTCTGCTCAGCCCATAAAAATGTTGCTAGCAGTAATTTTGTTATGGGCTTAACAGTTGATTGGTTTGAATTGTAAATATTAGTGCCCTTGACATAAGGCTTGGGAGTAACGGGCACAGAGCAGCAGTTATTACCCTTAACAGAAACATGGGGGTAACCTGCATGGAGTGGCAGTTACTACCATAAGAAACTTATGAGGCAGACTGGATGGACCATGTAGTCTTTATCTGCTGTTTTTACTATGTTACTATATATTAGGGATGTGCAATTGTTTTTGCCGAATTGGAAAATTTCAAAGAAATGGTCCAATTCGGCATGGGTTGGAGTACCCGAACTTCGGGGAAAATGTGTTGTTCGGGTTAGCGTGGGGGGGGCACATTTATTTAAAAAAAAAAAAAAAAAAAACAACCAAACCCACCCCAACCTTTCAAATTTAGTTAATTACAACCCCCACCCTCCAGACCCCCCAAAAACTTGCCTAAAGTCCCTGGTGGTCCAGAGGGAGTCCTGGGAGTGATCTCCCGCTCTCGGGCCGTCGGCTGCCAGTAAACAAAATGGCACCGTGGCCCTTTGCCCTTACCATGTGACAGGGGCCCCTGTCACATGGAAGGAGCAATGGATGGCCTGCGCCATTTTCAAACATGGCGCTGGCCATCCATTGCTCCTACCATGTGACAGGGGCCGACCAATGGCACTGGTAGCCCCTGTCACATGGTAAGGGCAAAGGGCCACTGGCACCATTTTGTTTACTGGCAGCCGATGGCCTGAGAGTGGGAGATTGCTCCCAGGACCCCCGCTGGACCATCAGGGATTTTAGGCAAGTTTTGGGTGGGGGGTCGGGAGGGTGGGGGGGTTGTAATTAACTAAATTTGAAGGGTTGGGTTTTTTTTTTTCGGTGAAAATTGCAGAGAAAAAAACCCTGACTTGTTGGAAAACAAAGTTTTCCACGGGTTGCCTGACCTGTTATAAAAAAAACGATGCACATCCCTACTATATATGAGCATATAAATACATTTTCATATTAAACAAACACATCAGCTCCCATCTACTCCATGTCTTTTACCCAACCTTTCAACCCTTTTCCTGCCACTGCCCTTTCCGACAGTGTCCAATCCAGCTCGCAAGTACCTACCAGATCTGTCTCAATCATATTTAAATTCCATTATAATGGCCTTCACTTCCTCCATGGGTAGGCTATTTCAAGTCTTGACATCTACTTTTATAAGTTTCATACTTAATCCAATTCTCAGGTTTCCTCCCATGGCTTACCCTAATCTTTGTAATAATCCAAACTGCTACCAAAACTAATGAGGTTGTTGTCCAAAACATTCAGTCACCCCGTGTTGATATTAGGGTTATAACCATGACTGCTCTGTGCAGGTTTCCTTTGCCTTCTTGGAAGCATGAACAGAGTCATGCCAGTATTGCTAGGACTGTAACTAACGCTGCTGCATGCAGAGAATTAAATCAACTTCATATTTTAACTTCCAAATTCAATTTGTGAATCTAGAGTTACCAAAGAAAAGAGATTCTTGATCTTTTAATGAAAGTTAAAACAACCATATAAACAAGATACACAATTTACAGAGAAAGGATCAACTTTAATACATTTTAATTAAAAGGTGTGGTATAAAAATAAATGCAAGAAAACATTAACAAAGACTATACAGACAACAGACAGGTACAAGTTTCCTTTCTGGACATGAATACATCAGTGAAATGAAACAGTCTGTGCTAATTTATTGTGCCATACATGTGATGGAATATAGTGTTTGTTTATTAATTTATGCATATTGTCTTTTTTCTTTTTCCAGTTTGTGACTAAGTGTTTTGTAATAAATTGTTTATAGCAGAAGCTTTTCTCATCTTTCACTGTACTTCAGTTTGCAGGAAAATAAGGGATACAGAAATCCAGCTGATATGGAGGACGATGTTAGCAGACATCTTTTAGAATGGAGGCATCAAAAGACTGAGTTCATCAGTTTATAATGCATTGGTATACACAGAAGAAAACAATTCAGGTCCTTGCTCATGCAACATCTTGTCTACTGTCTTCTGATTTTAGGCAATCAATGAGCTGAGCTACAATATGTACTGTATAATGCTTCAGTCTGCATCCATGCTACAAGGTGATTCTTTCAGTAGGACTGTACTAAACTGGTCAACCTCTTGGATGTTTGTGATTTTCCCTGAAGAAAAGAAAAAGATATGAATAGAAAACAGAGACATGATAACTAAAGCTTTAGCTCATTAGCCTTTGTTGCCTCATGTAAGTAAGTTACACTTTGAGTCACTCCAGATCAAAATATATAAACAAGAAAAACCATACTACTGTTTTCAGAAAATGCTTTTACATAATTAATTTACTATTAGTCTTGACCAAATTCAGAATTATCTATTACATAGTTCTCAGAATTTCTCAAGATGTAGTATGTGCCAATTCTAGAGTTCATTGTTTTCAATAAAATATGGATGTAACATTCTGCATAGCACAATCTTCTGCATCAGGTTGGATATAAAGGGGCCGATGCACGCACTGTATAACCCACACTCCGATATGTGTTAAATAGGTGCTAATCCTGCCCCTAATGCAATAGGGGGTGGATTAGCGCCTATTTAACCCACGTCAGA
This sequence comes from Rhinatrema bivittatum, assembly GCF_901001135.1. NCBI lineage: Eukaryota > Metazoa > Chordata > Amphibia > Gymnophiona > Rhinatrematidae > Rhinatrema > Rhinatrema bivittatum. The sequence continues at coordinate 183,698,437 of NC_042617.1, read as the reverse complement.
CGCGGAGTGAATGTAATAGCGCTCATCACATGCAAATGCATGTGAATGAGCCTATTGTTGGCACCATGCGTACGTTAGGAAAGCAGGTGCTGACTTTTCAGCGCCTGCTTTCCGCGATTTATATTGCGTTACCCCAAAAGGTTAAATCATCATATTTTCAACCAGATAAAACGTTCAACAGGCTTAATTCAGTCTGTTGCCATTTTATATATTTAGGGAACAATGACATTTCTCAACCACCAAGGAACCATTTATGATTATCAAAGAATCAATCTATTATCTAGAATCTTCATTTTAGTTCATACCTTCTAACTAAATCAAACCACAGAGAGTGTATATCAGGATGATTGATAAGAGATGAGTTCCATTCATTTTACTTAGGTTGACTTATTGTAGCACCTAGGTTTGGAATCATACTGCAGACATCAAAATCAGAGTGAGGCATATTTTCATTATTTTAAATGATGCCTTAAGTGGAAGAAACATTTAAAATCAGCAAGACTGTTAGTAGACTTGAAGGATAACTTTCAAAGATCTCCGCATGGTCCCATGTGTGCTTATATGGGCGTGCGGAGATCTACTGTAGTATTATATAATCTGCATGAATCTGGACTGTGCAGATTATAAAATACACATTTATCCAGATGCCAACATACATACATATGTTTCATTATGCGCAAATATTTGCAATGCATTGAAAATGATTATTTTGTACTTATTTTATAAACATAATTGCTTCAAAGTGAATCCTCAAAGGAGTTACACATAAAAGTAGAATATTTTATAGTAATTTTGAAAAACCCATTTATGTGCGTAAAATCTATGTGTGTAGAACCTTTTGAAAATTCTGTGAAATTTCAAAGGAGTTGCACACGTAAAAATAGCAATTTCAAAAGACCATTTACGCCTGTAAAACCCAATTTTACGCATGTAAATTCTTTTGAAAATTATCTCCTTATATTTTATGCATGAAAAAAATGTATGGTGCCATGAGTAAATAGGTATGTTTTAAAATATGTGCGAGTACTTGAAATCAATAGTTTGCCAATACCAGATCACCCAGTCTGTCTTCATTTAATCGAGGTTCTTCTACTACTTCACCCTGAACACCCCCCAGTTCATCCAGACCTCCCACCCAAAAAAAGCAGACAACAGATTAGATTGATATCAATTGCACTAGTTAATTAGTAGGTGTAAGGTTGCGTGAATAACTTGCTTAATATTTTCACATAAATATCTTCAAAATCACAACTAACATAAATATCTCTTAGCTCTGCCTCAGAACGCCCCTAGAGTGCCCTTTTTTGTGCAGATAAATCTGTGTAGAAAACAAAAAATGTACACCTACTTTTGATATTTATAATATTGCATGTACATGAATACTAGCTATTTATATACAAAAATGCTAATTTCATGCACGTGACTCCTTTGAAAATGTACTCATTGGAGACTGAGTATGCTGTTTTCAAATTTAAAAAAACTGAATTCATCAGCATTTAGAAATAGCCATTTTTAAATAAATCAGAATAATATGAAATATGTTAATTTTTATATAAAACAATTTTGGAAGACAGTTATAAATCATGTCTTTTTAATGTGATTTTAAAATGTTAATTTTAAAAACTAAAGATAAGTGGTGCTCAGATTGGAACAATAGTAAGGGTTGCTTATGTTCATCAAGCCTTGAGTTTGTTGATGTCACAGTAGGTAACATACAATAGTTTAGTAGGAACATGAAGAAAAAAGAGAATAATTGTAATAACTTTTGAAAGGTTTTGATATCTTTTAAAAAAAATGATTGGCTGTCTAGTAAGAAGCTGGTGAAAGTAAAGATATTTTGTATTCCACTACTTTTACCTGTGAAGCTAATAACCTCTATTCCTAATAGCAATTATAATTTTACTTATCTTTAGCCAGTTTTCAATTGTACCTAATTGGGAAATGTGTGACTGAAAATTGTCCAGAGGTCCATTTTCAGTCACTGCCCATATAGCAAAATTAGCTGGATAAACTATCCGACTAACTTTAGAAACATAGAAGCATATCAGCAGAAAAAGACCATATGACCCATCTAGTCCAATTTATGTAGCCCTTAACTTTGGAAGTATATTCAATTGTCCAGGCCACACTATTGAATATAGCTGGCTATCTTAAAGTTAGCCAGATAGCTTTATCCAACTAACTTTAGGACAGCTCTTTGATGCTACCAGACTTAGCCAGAGTTAGCAGGATAACTTATCCCTAGAACACCTCTAAGTTATCCGGATAAATTTTAGCCAGATAATAGAATATCCTGCTGAAATTAAGCTGGATAAGTGCCCAAATATTCATTTAGCTGGATAACTTCTGAGTAATCCGGCTAAATGCCGCTGAATATGAACCTCCCTCAATCTAGGCAAACAAAATTTGTCGGAATAAATTTAGCTGTCTAGCAATGAAAATTCTTCCTGACGGGTGAAATAAAAAATCTTCCTGGCTCTACCCCTTTCTTGACTAGCTAATTTAAGGAGCACACATTTAGTCAGTCAGAGGGGGTACATTTTTAACTAGTCTGATGTATCGAGCTAATTTCAAAAGCTAGCCAGATAAATCTTTTCTAAATCAATCCCTTAGCAAGAGCATACTGTAGAATTGTGTACGTATACAGTGGTACATCACTAATAGGTATGGGAACAAAGCAAACAATGATGTCAACATCGCCCTCAGACACCTATCTAGACCGAGGCTAACAGAGCAAGTCACTCACTCAGATGCACATACTGATACATATCTGTCGGCCCATAGTTGGTTACAGATGTTCCTGCTCTGTTCCTAATCCACCATCATTGATGTCTGAGCCAACCTGGTCCCTAACTGCTAATGCGGGAGTCAGAGTCCTAACTACACACAGATTATCTACACCTGCCATTATGACACACATCTGTGAGAAGCATATATGATAGCACTTTGAAAGAGGCATTGAGATGGGGCCCCTCAAGCCCTCATGTGGCACTAAATGCTTGTCTTGCAAGAGACCAACACAGAAAGTCCATAAGCTATCATGCCAACCACATACGACCTCTGGGAGCAGTTGGTCTATACATTCAGTCCAGTGGCAGGTTTCAGAATGAGGCAGGATGTAGGCTCCTGAGGTCATCCGCTGACAACACCTTTTCTAGCCTTTATGCTGTACATGGAGCTGATGATTGAGAGTCTCTCAGTACACCTGCCTTGCTGACCACAAACTGTAAAACTGACAAACACCACATCCCAAGTACAGGTGCATTTCTTCAGATGCACACGGATGTCAGGTTGTGACTGAAACTTTTTACTGTCAACCTGTAGCTTTAGATGGGCCTTTATGCTTCACAGCTACTGGTGATTTTTAGGATTTCCAGAGCAGTTGGTCTTCATGTTCAAGGCCCTGCTGGAATTCTATCAAACCTGAGGCACCATCTTACACACATATGAGGGCTAGGACAGGGTCCAAGGGGTAGGTCCGCCAAGCTAAATGATGCAAGCTAGACCAAACTTTGTACACTGTGTTGGCAGTCCTACATGAACACTATTGCAACACATGGCTCTTTTAGACTCACTATCAATCAGAAAACATTAGGCCAGACACATGTATTTGGTGTTATGTTTACTTTGGCTACAATATTTCCACTAGTGCTCCACTGTCAAGATGAAGCATAATAGGCATACATGGATTTTGTTCCACACTGACCCAGAGGACCAGTGAGTAAAAGAAATATGATACGGAGGAGAGCTGCTGCAAACACTCTACTGGCCTCCCTTTCATGGGAGGCCTAACAGGCAAAGTAGCATTCTATGAGGCTTTGCCAAAGATGGCTGCCACTCAGCGTGATCTCCCTTCTTCTGTGGGTGCACATGGGGGATCCTGGGGTAAATAAGGAAGTATCTCCATTTGTATCCCATGGTGTATAGTAAGATTATAGAATACACAAAAAAGCAGCACTATATCTGCTACTCTGGGTGGAGCATACATTAATGCTCCCCAATTTTGTCCAAATAGCAAAATCTACTTTTGAGGCCCCTAAGATGCATGGTTAGAACATAAGGACTCATTGTACCTTATCTCTGCTAGCATGTTGGAAATAGCAATGGGAATGAGAAGCCAGGTTCTGCAAACGTATCCCGCATTTCCAGTGGCAAAGACAGAAGGGATGCATCATTCACACCACTGTCACTTTGAGATATGGCTCGTAACCCACAGCATGTTATAAGACAATAGAAGTTAACCTCTAGCTTAGCATGAGCCTTAAAAGCCAAGTTCCCTACCCTAAGTCCATGCCACCTTTTTCTGTGACACTATATGAAAACTGTAGCACTAGCATAATCTGTCAAATCTACCAGATTAGGAAACTGCATCTGGGGATTATACCAAATGTGTGGCTGCCCCTCACAACCAAGCTAAGGCTACTAGTTCACAGCACTCATCAAATCCTCAAGCTGTACATCAGAGCTGCCACACCTGCCATAGCAGAAAAACCTCTACTTTGTAGTATGAATGCATAAGTGTTGCGGTCCCGGGCCGTGTCCTGGTCCCTCCACCTACCTCGGGGACGGCCCGGGCCGTTTTGGGGCCTCCTCGGGCCCGCAGGGCTTCCAGAACGTCTCTCCCTCCTCGGGAGAGATGCCGACGATCCGCCGCAGCTGGCTCCGCCCCCTAGACGTGCATGCGCGCGCGAGGAGGAGTCCCTCTTAAAGGGGCCAGCGCGGGAAACTCCAGCCCTGCCTCGGATGACGTCAGACGCTATCAGGGTATTTAAACCCTGCTTCTGGACATCTTCAGTGCCTTGCAACGAGGTTCACTCAGTCTCCTGAGTTACTAGTTGCTGCGTTTGGATCTTGGATCGCCTCTTCTGTCTTCTGACCCGGCTTCGTCTCCTAACTACGTTTTCAGCTTCCACTCCTGGTTTTGGTATTGACTTCTGGCTTCTGACCCGGCTCTGTCCCATGACTCTGTCTTCAGCTTCCACCCCCTGGCTTTGATTTGGATCTCGGACTTCTGGCTTCTAACCCGGCTTCGCTCCTGGACTCCGACTTCGGCTTCTTCCACCACCTCAGGTATCCAGTACTCGCTGGCCCAGAGGATTCTCCTAAGTCCCAGTGGCTCGGGCTCTCACGGGCTCCTCCTGGGGGAGCCGCAGGCTTCCAAGGTTGAAGACTCTTCCAGCCTCCTGGGTCCAGCCGTCCTCTTCGTCCACCTCTCTGGACACTGCCCGGATCCTTGGTCACATTTATTTATTTATTTATTTATTTATTTATTTAAGGGTTTTTATATACCGCAGTACGTAAAGAAATACATCACCGCGGTTTACATTTAACAATAACTTAGCAACAGGCTTTACATTGACATTATTAATAGGTATTAAATAAACTAAATTCCATATAACAGTTTTGACGGAAAACAGGCTGAACAGACTGTAGACCATCCAATAAAGTATAACATACAATTAAAATATTGATGTAACTATTAAACCTTAACAAACCAACACAAAAACTAAATAGTATCTAAAACAATACCGGTTCTGAGTGTGGATACAATTTCTATATTGCACCGAAGACATTTCTGTTATTTAAAGCTACTTAATATCATGATGGGTAAGGGTGGGCAGGTAAGGTGAAGAAGGAGATTGAGGAGGGAATGAGGTTAGGGTGGGAAACGGAGCAAGGGAGAGAGGGAAGAAAATAGAATGGCATTTCAGTTAAATGAATATCATTGTGTGAATGCTAGTTCAAATAACCACGTTTTGAGTCCTTGTTTGAATTTCTTATGGCAGGGCTCCAGACGTAGGTCAGTGGGCATCTTGTTCCATAATTTGATTCCCGCTATGGAGATAGAACGGTCTCTTGTGGTCACGTGTTTGATGTTTTTTGTTGGGGGGGCTGCCAATTTAGCTTGATGGATGTGTCTTATGGGTCTCTTAGAGGTATGGAACACAAACTGCTCCGAGAACCATTGCATCTCTTGGTTATAGATCGACTTATGTATGAGGGAGAGAACTTTAAAGGTAATTCTAGAAGCTACTGGGAGCCAATGCAAGAACATGAGAGCAGGTGTTATGTGATCATGGAGATGGGTATTGGTGATTAATCGAGCTGCTGCATTCTGTAACATCTGTAAAGGTTGAATTGTGCTTTTAGAGAGACCCAAGAGTATTGCGTTACAGTCCCGCCTAATTCCAAGAGTATTGCGTTAGTCCCGCCTAATTCCAAGAAGCCCGGGTTCGTACGGGCTCCTCCTGGGGGGACCTCGAGCTTCCAGTGGTGAAGTCTTCTCTAGAGTCTCTTCAGCACCGCCTCCCGGCTGTGACGCTTCCTGTGGGTTCCCACAGTATTCCATCTACCGTCTCAGCCGGCCCAAGGGTCCATGACCGTAACAGTTTGCAAGGCCATGGACCTGGAAGATCTTGCAGGCTTGAAAGCCATCCCGGGGATCGCACAGAGGCTGCAACAGCAGCAAACTTGCCTCGAGTCCCTGATGGCAACAGTGCAGGGACTAGCTGACCGCGTTGGTGGAGTCACTGCTTCCAGTCCCTTGGTAACTGGAGCTGAGACCAATACCGGACCAGAGGCACCCATACAGATGCCAGCACCCTCGCAGATTTCAGGGGACGCAAAGCTTTGCTGAGGGTTCCTGAACCAGTGCTATATTCGATTCAATCTTCTTCCAGCCCAGTTCCCGACGGACCGGGTCAAGACGAGCTATATTATCTCCCTGCTGAACAGGAGACCCTTGGCATGGGCCTCCACCCTGTGGGAGTATCAGGACTCCCGCCTAGCCAATTTGGTACAATTTGTCACCGCCTTTCGGCAGGTCTTCGATGAGTTCTCCCACAGACCTACTACCACATCTGAACTGCTCCAGCTGCGTCAGGCTAACCGGCCTTTGGCTGAACATGCTGTGGATTTCCACACTCTTGCCGCTGAATTGAACTGGGGAAGTGATAGCCTGCATGGCATCTTTTTGGAAAGTCTCTCCCCAAGACTTCAGGATGAGTTGGCGGCCAGAGATCTCCCTGACGACTTGAACGATCTCATTGACCTAGCGGCTGCGTAGACTGCCGTATCCAACACCGGCTCCGAGAGAGGAGGCCTGCTCCCAGACCCGGGACCTCCGGAACCACACCTTCCCGAAGTGGGCACTCCCTTTCTGCCTCTCCGGGGGCTCAAGACACCGAACCCATGCAGGTGGGCCAGGGGCCTATCTCTCAAGAAGAAAGGAGGAGACATTGGTCCTTGGGCCTGTGCCTGTATTGCGGTGGCAAGGGCCATTTCTTTGCCCGCTGTAGCGAGCGTCCGGGAAACGCTTGGACCTAGGAACAGTCAGGGAGCTAACCCTAGGTCACACCACTTCTGCCTCCCCGTGCACCGTTCCGGTGACCTTACTCCTTCCCAAAGGAGAGTTCGATATGCTAGCCCTGAACGACTCTGGAGCCGGGGGGAACTTCATATTCATATTCATATTGGTCCAGCAACTCCAGATTGGTTCAACCCCAAAGACCCCCTCTCCGTGTGTCTTATATTCAGGGGAAACTTCTTCCAGGGACCATCGCTATGTGTACCAAGCCTCTCTTGCTATGCACTGGTATTCTGCATCAGGAGGAGATCTCGTTCCTCATCCTGGAAAAGTCCATGTGTCCAGTCATCCTGGGGCTACCTTGGCTGCGGAAGCACTCTCCTGTAATCTCATGGGACACCCTCCAGGTGGCGTCCTGGGGCCCCTCATGCTTTGACTCCTGTTTGGCTGCTGTCCCATGACCACCAGTACCTCTGCTGACGACTTCCTTGGCACTGCCACCCCACTACCAGGACTACCGCGATGTCTTTTCTAAGGAAAAAGCTGAGATCCTCCCGGAGCACCGCCCCTTCGACTGTGCGATCAACTTGCTCCCGGGTACCACACCGCCACAAGGGCAGGTATACCTGTTGTCCCTTCCCGAGACACAGGCCATGTCTGCATACATCCGGGAGAACCTGGACCGAGGGTTCATTCGACCATCCAAGTCCCTGGCTGGAGCGGGGTTCTTCTTCACAGCAAAGAAGGACGGGTCCCTCCGACCCTGCATAGATTACCGTGGCCTGAACAGCATTACCCGGCGGGACCGGTATCCTTTGCCCTTGATCCCGGAACTTCTGTACAGACTACAGGGGGCCAAGGTGTTCACTAAGTTGGATCTCCGTGGGGCGTATAATCTAGTGAGAATTCGGCCGGGAGATGAATGGAAGACCGCTTTTAACACAAGGGATGGCCACTACAAATACCTGGTCTTGCCCTTCGGTCTCTGCAATGCCCCGGCAGTATTTCAGAACCTCATGAACGAGGTCCTGAGGGAGATGTTACATACCTCAGTAATTGTTTACCTTGACGATGTGCTCATTTATTCCAAATGTGGGATGATGAGGAGATTATTTCTTTGATTTCCTTATTTGAATTAATATTGTATTGGATACAGTGGATTTAACTAGTAAACCAGCTACTAGTGACAGGCTGAAGCTTTGCTGACTTCGCATTTTTCTCAGAGATGCTGGACATTGGAAGAGTGACAAGAACATCTGGAGTGTGTTAAATTAGTCTACATTTGGGTCTGTCTATCAACCGGAGCTGAAGTCCTGGATGTAGTCATTGCTGTAGTCATTGATTGGTTGGGGTCAGAAATAACTCCCAAAGGAACAACTGTTTCTACGTGAAAGAGCCATGCTAATAAGTGATTCTTAGTTGGCTGGGGCTATTCTGGCACAAAACCATATATGACAAGAGAACTTGGTTATTCTGGTACAAAACCATATTTGAGGAAAAGAGCTCCAATTTGTGACCAATCAGAAAAGAACATTTGTCTTGGATGTCACTTGGGACATTATAAAACAGAGTAAAACTTTATCATCGCTTTGGAGGCAGAGAGAGAGAAACACATGCCCAGAAGATATCCTGTATCACAGTGCTAACTTCCCTCCCCACTGTGAGTATCAATAGCCTGGCCAGCTACAACTTACATCGTTAGTATTTGATACAATATTAATCAAGTATAGATATCTGGGAGATTCTCTGCGTTTACTTCATTATCTCTGAAAAGATCCCTAGAGATAACTGGATAAGGAATTATATACTTTACTGTATATTCTAAGTGTATACTAAAGAAACATTAAAAAGGATATAGCAAATCAACTTTTACCAATTTGCTTATTAAAAATTATTATTAAATTGGTGTCTGTGAATTATTCCTTATCAAACTAAAACAGTTACAAATTGGTGGAGAATACAAGGACTTGGAGACACATCGCTACGATGTCTGCCGTGTGCTACAGAAACTCTGAGATAACCAACTCTACGCAAAGTTTGAGAAGTATTTCTTCGAGCAGGAGTCGCTACCCTTCCTTGGGTACATCGTATCCTCCACAGGTTTCCTTATGGACCCGGAGAAGGTTGTGGCGATCAAGGATTGGCCGTAACCACTGGGAGTGAAGGCACTCCAACGATTCCTGGGGTTCCTCAACTTTTACTGGCAATTTATTCCCCACTATTCCCAGATGGTGGCCCCACTGACGGCCCTTACCAGAAAGGGCGCTGACGCTAAGAACTGGCCGCCGACGGCCCTACGAGCCTTCCAGGACTTGAAGAATGTGTTCCTCCAAGACACCTGCCTCTGCCACCCTGACCCTCAATGCCAGTTCATCGTGGAGGTCGACGCCTCCGACATAGCTGTTGGGGCCGTTCTGAGCCAGTTGTCCAATGGAGGCAAACCCCTGCCGTGTTCCTACTACTCACGCAAGTTCTTCCCCGCCGAGAGGAACTATGGCATAGGGGATAAGGAGCTACTGGCCCTCAAACTTGCATTCGAGGAATGGCGCCAATGGTTGGAGGGGGCCCAACACCCAGTAATCGTTTACACAGACCATAAGAACTTGGAGTATTTGTGTCGCACCCAGCGCCTTAACCTACGGCAGACGTGCTGGTCACTCTTCTTCAGCCATTTTAATTTTACTCTCCGTTACCAACCGGCGTCCAAGAACGTTCGAGCGGATGCCCTCTCCCACACGACAGAGACAGAAGATATCACCAACCTGCCTCAGTACATTCTGGACCCGGCCAAAGTTCTTCTGGCAGCATCTGAGGTGGCCCCGCGGGAAAGACTGTTGTGCCCTCTCGTTTCCGCAGGAGAGTGTTAGCGTGGGCCCACGACTCCTTGACCGCTGGACATCCAGGAACAGCCAGGACCCTGGAACGTCTGTCGGAGTTTTGCTGGTGGCCGCAGCTCAAGAGGGATGTCCGACTCTACGTTCAGTCGTGTCCTACCTGTGCCCGGCAGAAACCCTTGCACGGACGCCCCTGGGGGCTCCTTCAGCCGCTGCCCATTCCTATCGAGCCCTGGACACATCTTTCCACCAATTTTATTGTTGATTTGCCTGTTTCAAATGGGAAGACCGTGATCTGGGTCACGGTCGACCGTTTCTCGAAGATGGCACACTTCGTGCCTCTCGCTAAACTGCCCTCGGCGCCAGAATTAGCTACTCTCTTTACGCAACATATCTTCCATCTACATGGACTCCCTTTACACACAGCCTCTGACCGTGGTCCGCTGTTTACTGCAAAATATTGGAAGGCCCTTTTCAGGATGCAACTCAGTATGCAACTCGACTTAACTACAGCCTTCCACCCCCAGGGCAACGGGCAAGCCGAGCGCACTAATAGGACTTTAAAGGCGTTCTTCCGGTCCTTCGCAGGGGACCTCCAGGATGATTGGGTCACCTTGCTACCGTGGGCAGAGTTCTTCTATAACCGCCATAAGCACTCTGCGACCAACCAGTCCCCGTTCCAGTTGGTCTACGGGAACTGCCTTTGACAGTACCGTCCCCGGCAGTCCAACTTACGGCACGACAGTTGCTCAACCTCTGGAGAAACTCCGTCTGATGGCGGCCAAGGCTAAAAGATATGCAGACAGGTCACGACGACTTGCCCCGGCCTTCCTTCCGGGGCAGAAAGTATGGTTGAGTACCAGGAACATCCACTTACGGACTCCCTCTATGCGCCTGGTCCCCAGGTACATTGGTCCATTCACGGTAGTGGAGCGAGTAGGGGCAGTCTCCTACCGGTTACGTCTGCCGTCTACCCTGAGGATCCACAACGTGTTCCACGTGTCTCTGCTCAAGCCAGTGATTCTCTCAGCATTTCATGCCAAGCCTCCCGAGCCCACCATCGCCACTGCTGACCAAGATGTCATCTATACCGAGAAGGATGTCCTGGGCGTTCGGTTCCACCGTTGCCGGTGGGAGTACCTCCTCTCGTGGGAGGGGTACAGTCCAGAGGAGAATTCCTGGGAACCTTCGTCCAATATTCTGGACAAGGGTCTCCTCCACCAGTTTCATCTGAACCACCCGGCTAAACCCAGACCCCCGAGAAGGGGGCATAAGGAGGTGGGTTACTGTTGCAGTCCTGGGCCATGCCCCGGTCCCTCTACCTACCTCGGGGACAGCCCAGGCCGTTTTGGGGCCTCCTCGGGCTTCCAGCGTGTCTCTCCCTCCTCTGGACATCTTCAGTGCCTTGCAACAAGGTTCACTCAGTCCCTTGAGTTACTAGTTGCTGCGTTTGGATCTTGGATCGCCTCTTCTGTCTTCTGACCCGGCTCTGTCCCACGACTCTGTCTTCAGCTTCCACCCCCTGGCTTTGATTTGGATCTCGGACTTCTGACTTCTGACCCGGCTTCACTCCTGGACTCTGACTTCGGCTTCTACCACCACCTCAGGTATCCAGTACTCGCCCAGAGGATTCTCCTAAGACCCAGCGGCTCGGGCTTTCATGGGCTCCTCCCGGGGGAGCCGCGGGCTTCCGAGAGTGAAGACTCTTCCAGCCTCCTGGGCCCAGCTGTCCTCTTCGTCCACCTCTCCGGACACTGCCCGGATCCTTGGTCACATAGGGTCCCGCCTAAGACCAAGAGGCCCAGGTTCCTACGGGCTCCTCCTGGGGGCACCTCGGGCTTCCAGTGGTGAAGTCTTCTCTAGAGTCTCTTCAGCGCCGCCTCCCGGCTGTGACACTTCCTGTGGGTTCCCACAGTATTCCATCTACCATCTCAGCCGGCCCAAGGGTCCACGACTGTAACAATAAGTCCCTGGCTACTCTGCAGTATGTCCTCTAAAGATACAAATTTGCCCTGACAGTGAATATGGTAGGTCCAAAAATGCACAGGCTGCAGCTTCTGGTTTACCTGTTTGATGAGCAGGACAAACTGTGCCTGACATCCTGGCTGATGCATCACAAAATGGCACACCTGATCTGGCAGTGCCAGTAGTGGGGACACTAAAAGGTTGCGATTAACCTGTGAGATTTCTACTGCTCCAAATGGGAGGATTGGAAAAGGCTAATGTTTAAAGTGAATTCATAGAAAATGCGTAGTGGCTGCTCACATAATGCTTTAAGGCAAGTGCATTGTTTGCCTTTTAATATTAGAATGCCTCTCGAGCATGAGAAAGCCAGGCCCTGGTGCAATGATGTGTAGACCTAACTGTACAAGCCATTTGTCATGTCTGTGATGCATAGCTTCCAGAACATTGGGAAAATTAACTATGGCATAAAAGCCTCTCTCCAATTCTATCAAGTCCTGCCTGTCCTGAGGAAATGCTATGTAGCGATTAATGCGGTTAGTTGCAGTTGTTATAACCTGGCCCAGACAGTGGGAAAAGTGGTTTGGGACATTCCCCCAATGATTCCTACTGTTATCTGGAAGGAATCGGATGCCAGGAATTTCAGGGTGGCCAATAGTTTGGTGAGCCCCAGTATAGCGTGGGACCTCTCCTTGACCGGATCCAGATATTCTTAGATTTCTTCATATAATTCCAGGACAGCCTGAGAGCTGAGGTGATACCTGCTAACCACATAATATTTTTGGCATGCCTAGCAATGAAGCTTGTGGAGGAAAGATGTGCTCCCTGTATCTCCTGCAACATGCCTGTCTGTGTGCCAAGCACTGCTATGGGCCAGTGAGTTGTGCTCCAGTGCTGGGACATCCCTAGGAGGGGTTGGAACTTTCCTTGCCTGTTCTTGTGGCTGTTGTTCTTGTTCTTCTCTGTGACGAGCATCCTGAAGCAGCCAGAACCTCTCAACAAGTAAACCTGCCACAAACATAACTGATTTAGGAAGCCAGGTAAGAAAAGGTGTTTTTATTGGCCAAGAAGGGCATTGTAGGTGTGTCTGATAAAAGGCCTTATATTATTGTGCACGATAATAGCCGCGATCTGCGATAATGGTCGCATTTGCGTGCTAAAAACTTTTCCTTTCTACCACAAAAAAAGGTGTCGTTATTTCTGATGTTAAATCCCGCATTAGTGTGTGTTAATCTGCGGAATGTGGTAGGACACCTTCATCTGCATTAAATCCTCCCACTTGAATACAAAAATTAAAATTTGCATGCTAGCTTGCGTTGTGATATTTACTGTGAGTGCAACATGCGTTAGACCCCATTTAATGCATATTAGGGCCCTAACGCATTTTGATAAATGACCCTGTAAGAGATGAAATTACTTGTGAAATTAATGCTGCAACTTTATCCTTATGGAAGCATCTAAAAACTGAATCTTTCCTTCAGACTGAGCTTCCACTTTCTCAATGGATCCTCATAGTCCATAAATGGAGACTCAGGTGATTAATAAAAATCTAATCCACCTGTATCAGGTGAAAACCTCATTCTTTTTCTTTTTTGAAATGAAAAAAACTTTATTTGGGAGTTGTCCTGGAGCTTATGTCCCGCAAGAACTGCAGAAAATGAACCTTCACTAAGTTTCAGTGAAGCATAAAAAGCAAGTGTAAGGAATCTGAAAAACTGGGGAGAGCTCTCCAGTGATTGACATATTAATATCTACATCTGAATCCAATGTCTGATTGACCTCATGAGTTAAAATTGGAGGTTCAGTAATTTTTTCTCTATTTGCCTTTGCTGTACTGAAAATGCAATTTTAATATGGTGGCTGATCTCAGATCGTGTCTCAGAAACTTATGTCTTTACAAAGCGACTTTGAAGATTTGTCAAACCATAACAGGCGCAATAATGTCTGCATCCTTGGTGTACCTGAAGGCCAGGAAGGGTCTTATATACTACCGTTTCTTAGGCAGCTGATACCTGCCAGTCTGGGTCTACAGCTTGATCTCCCATCAGAATCCCTCGCAATTGATGCCTCAAGCCAAGCACCCGCAGCCCATTATCTTAAAGATCTTGAGATACCAGCAAGTTCTTATGATTTTGACTTCTCCCAAGACAAAGCAACCGATTACATTTCACAACATGTGCCTCATCTTTCTTCCAGATTTAGCAAAGACTACCGCCGCCCGCTGGAAGGCTTTTCTAGGCTTGCGACCACTACAGGAAACCGGAGCCCAATATGGCTTGCTTTACCCAGTCAGGATGAGGGTCACGCATAACTACACACGCTGTTATGATGACCCGTCAGTATTGATTGCCAGCCTGGATGGACTGAAACTGACCCCCTGATGGTCACATGAATGCTGATTGATGCTGCCATTTTTTTTCTTCCTTATTTAGCGCTTTCCATATTTGCGTCACAACTCCTGTTAACGTGAAGAGGTAGCCCTGAAGTTTTCTCCTACTTGGCAGATCCTGCCTTGTCATGTTCTCCTGCTTTATTTTTTCTTGTGTTGTCATCTTTTCCCTCTGGCTTTGGATTGGTATGCAGCTGAACACTGGAGGATGAAGTTGTTTGTTGCCTTATTCCCTCCATTTACTGCACGACAGCCTTTCTGGATAGCGGTTCCAACTTGGTGTTTCTTTTTCTTCCTATAACACTGGATGGTATCATGTTTGGCTCCCTTGAAGGACTCATATAATTAGTTAATTTTCCGCTATATATGTGCTTTTTAAAAACATTTCCTGGATGACTGCATAATTCTGTTATATATTATATTGCTGAGGTTGGTGGCATGATAATTCTGGTTTTTTGGGGGGGATTTTTTACTGACTTTCTAATACAAGTTAGAGACAACAATTTTTGAGTTTTCTTTGTCTCTCAGATATAGTTTTGTTTTTTTTTTTTTAACAGAAAACCCATTAGTCCTCTGCAGAATCATTTAAATTACAACAAGTTTGGGTGGATCAGGTCTTTTTTGCTCCTACGGTTTGCAAAAAATTGAGGGGTGGCCATCTTAGTTCACAAAGCCTTGCCTCTGCAACTTGTGCAACAGGAGTCAGCCCCAGATGGTCGATGGGTTGCTGCAGTGGTTGCCATACATAACGTCCATTATGAGGGGGGATTAGGTGAATGCCTGTTTAAAGACCTGGCTCTTTAAACAGGCATTCACCTAATATCGAATTATCCAGTATGTTCCAGCTAGTTCCCAGTAGCCAACTCCCATCCCATTCCAGCTAGTCCCCAGCAGCCAACTCCCGTCTTGATGATAGTGGTTGAATGGAAGATGACTAGATGAATGGTAGAATATTTTTATGAATTTCCACAAAGATTTAGTGAAAAATTTAAATGCTAAATTATAGCACTGGAATATGAAACTGGTGTAGATAAACCAGTTTCTTAATTTTAAAGAAAGGGTAAAGCTAATATAGATAAATTAGTACCTTTACTTAGTTGTCAATGGAAATTTGAAATTTTGCCTGAGATAAATATTAATAGTCTGATATTCTGAATGACTACAAAAAAAATAAGGGATTTTGTAGAATGTGTGAATGAATGAATGGGTTCCTGAGATTTCTGATATTCTTTGCTGATTCCTGAGAAAGAAGATCTGCAAACAACTAAAACACTTACCGCTCTATAACAGGGTGCCATCAAGTTAGGGCGAGATAACATAGTACAAAATTACATCTTTGTGAGATTCCTCACTCCAAATGATGTCAAAGCACATGTTATAAAATCTGGGGTCGGCGCGCAAGGGGGTGCACACACCGAGCCCTAGGGGAGCCCCAATGGCTTTCCCCATTCCCTCTGGGCAGGTGTAGGTTGCGTGCGCTGGCCAAGTGGGCCTTTGGAGGCCTCTGGCCACGCCCCTGCCCCGCCCCACCCCTTTTTTCAAGCCCTGGGACATACGCGCGTCCTGGGGCTTGCGTGCGTCGCCGAGACTATGCAAAATAGGCTCGGCGCACGGTGGGGGGGGGGGGGGGGGCGAAGCGGGGGGGCGGGCCTGCGAAAGCCGGCAGCGATCGCACCACCACACTGTTATCGCTGCCGGCTTTCGCAAACCAATAGTGCCACCGTGATTGGTGGTGCTATTGGGCGCGTTACTGGCAGCGATAAGGGTTCTTACCTTTTTGCCGCCAGCGATGTCTCCGCCGCTCCCACTCTGGTGATGCCCCGACTCCTCCCCTTCTGGTGCCGACGCCGCCCCAACTCCACCTCGATCTAGATATCGCACGCGAAAAGGGACTTTTTGTGTGCGATCCCGTTAGAAAATGACCCCCTAAGCCTCAGTTTTATTACACCAGTCCATTAAGAGATGTAAATCTATTTAATTTGGGATATATACAAAGGTATAGCAAATGTTGCTTACCTGATGTAACAGGTGTTCTCACAGGACAGCAGGATGTTAGTCCTCACAAATGGGTGACATCGAGGATGGAGCCCAACCACGGAAAACTTCTGTCAAAGTTTCAGGAACTTTGACTGGCCCCTACTGGGCATGCCCAGCATGGCACTAACACTGCAGCCAGCAGGGGTCTCCCTTCAGTCTTGTTTTCAAAGCTACAGGCAGTGCCGAAAAATAAAATAAAGGAACCCAACACCGCTGGGTGGCGGGCGGGTTTCGTGAGGACTAACATCCTGCTGTCCTGTGAGAACACCTGTTACATCAGGTAAGCAACATTTGCTTTCTCACAGGACAAGCAGGATGGTTGTCCTCACAAATGGGTGAGTACCGAGCTGAGGATGTCCTGACTTGCACCAAATGTACCCAACGGTGTGCAACAGGCACAACAACTGGGGTGGAATTTGGTGAAGGGCATCCGCACCCAACCGGGAGGTGGAAGGGTGTTGGTACATCAAGTTGGAAAAAGGTTACGCAAGACTGATTGGCTGAAGATGGAATCCTGTCTTCCAGCTTTATCCAAACAATAGTGGGCTGCAAAGGTATGGAGGGAACTCCAGGTTGCAGCTTTGCAGATATCAGGAAGCGGCACCGATCGAAGGTGTGCTACTGAAGTCGCCATGGCCCTCACAGAGTGTGCTTTAACACGGTCTTGGAAAGGAATGCCAGCTTGCTCGTAGCAAAAGGAAATGCAGTCCGCCAACCAGGAGGAAAGAGCCTGCTTACCCACAGGTTGTCCTAACTTGTTAGGATGGAAAGAGACGAATAATTGAGTGCTCTTTCTGTGAGAAACTGTACGGTCTAGATAAAAAGCTAGAGCTCGTTTACAGTCTAGGGTATGCAGAGTCTGTTCCCCTGAGTTGGAGTGGGGCCGGGGAAAGAAGATAGGTAGTATGATGGATTGATTGATATGAAACTCCGAAACTACCTTAGGTAAAAATTTAGGGTGAGTGCGGAGCACCGCCCGGTCCTGCAGGAGTTTAGTGTAAGGCGGATAGGTAACTAGGGCCTGTAATTCACTAACCCTGCGAGCTGAAGTGATAGCCAAAAGAAATAACACTTTCCATGTGAGATATTTTAGGTCACAGGAGTGTAGAGGTTCGAAAGGTGGTTTCATAAGGCGACCAAGAACCAGATTAAGGTCCCAAGATGGGGCCGGAGGACGTAAAGGTGGCTTCAAATGGAGCAAGCCTTTAAGAAAGCGTGTTACCAGGGGTTGTACTAAGATAGGGACACCCCCGATACCTTTATGGAAGGCGGCTACCGCACTGACATGCATTCTAATGGAAGAGGTCTTTAAACCTGATTCTGATAGATGCCATAAATAGTCCAAGAACTTAGAGATTGGACAGGAAAGGGGATCAAGGGACTGAGAAGTGCACCATGATGTGTACCGTTTCCATTTGTATGAGTAAGATTTCCTTGTAGAAGGCTTCCGTGAAGCTATCAGGACACGAGAAACTGAATCTGAAAGGTTGAATGGCTGAAGGACTAACCTTTCAACATCCATGCCGTCAGGGACAAGGCTTGGAGGTTGGGATGGAGGATGCATCCATCGTTTTGAGTGAGCAGATGCGGGTCCTTTCCCAGGGGAATGTGCCTGCGGATGGAGAGATCCCGGAGTATGGGAAACCACACTTGGCGTGGCCAGTGCGGCGCTATGAGGATCATGGTTCCCCTGTCCTGACGCAGCTTCACGAGAGTCCTCGACAGAAGAGGAAGTGGAGGGAATGCATAGAGCAGACCGGTTGTCCACGTGAGGGAGAATGCATCCCTGGGCCGAGAGTGCTGGCTCCGAATGAGAGAGCAGTAATTGTCCACTTTGTGGTTCTGAGGGGACGCAAAGAGGTCTATGTGGGGATAACCCCACTTGTGAAACAGAGAGGTCGCTACCAAAGGATTGAGAGACCATTCGTGTGGTTGGAAGACACGGCTCAGCCGGTCTGCCAATACATTGTCTACTCCCAGCAGGTAGGTGGCCTTGAGGTACATGGAGCGGGAGAGGGCTTCCGCCCAAATCTGCGCAGCTTCCTGACATAAAAGGAAGGAGCCTGTGCCTCCCTGCTTGTTTATGTACCACATGGCCACCTGGTTGTCTGTCTGAATTAAGATTGTGTGATTCGAGAGGCAATCTTGAAAAGTCCTGAGAGCGTAGCGGATCGCTCGCAGCTCCAGGAAATTTATCTGGTGTTTGGTTTCCTCTGGTGACCAGAATCCTTGAGTTTGTAGATTGTTTACATGGGCTCCCCAACCGATGTTGGAAGCGTCGGTGGTGAGGATTAGCTGAGGATCTGGTGGAAGAAAAGGCAAACCCTGTAGGAGGTTGACTTGATTGGTCCACCAGGGAAGAGACAGACGGAGTGCATCGGTGATGCGAACAATGGAGGACAGAGGCTGAACAGCTTGGGTCCATTGGGATCTCAGAGTCCACTGCATGACTCTCATGGCCAGGCGGGCCATGGGAGTCACATGAACCGAGAAGGCCATGTGTCCCAGTAGAACTAGGAATTGGCGAGCTGTTGACGTTTGTTGAGACTGTAGTTGGCGAGCTAGGGACACTAGAGTCTTTGCCCGTTGATAAGGAAGGAAGGCTTTTGCCTGTAAGGTGTCCAAGTCTCCCCAATGAAGGATAAGGTCTGAGATGGGACTAAGTAGGATTTCTCGTAATTGACAAGAAACCCTAGAGAAAGCAGAGTTTGAATTGTTAGAGTCAGGGAAGACCGAGCTATTTGCTGGGTTGGGGCCCTGATTAACCAATCGTCCAGGTAGGGGTAGACATGGACACCTTCCTTCCTGAGGAATGCTGCTACCACGACAAGGCATTTGGTAAAGACTCGTGGTGCGGACGCCAGGCCGAAAGGTAGTACACGATATTGGTAGTGGTTTCGGCCTACTAGAAAACGCAGGTATTTGCGATGAGATTCTGTGATCGCAATGTGGGTATATGCGTCTTTCAGGTCTAGAGAGCATAGCCAATCCCCTCTTTGCAGCAGAGGGAGCAATGAGCCCAGGGTTACCATCTTGAACTTCTCCTTGGAAAGGTACTTGTTCAGGGCCCGTAGGTCCAGGATTGGACGAAGTCCCCCTGACTTTTTTGGTATCAGGAAGTACCTGGAGTAGAACCCGAGACCTTGCTGTAAGGGAGGAACGGGTTCTATAGCGTTTGACTGTAGGAGAAGAGAAACTTCCTGCTCTAAAAGAACAGAGTGATCGGTAAGTCTCCACGCCTGCAAAGGTGGGGAGTCGGTAGGAAGGGATAGGAAGTTGAGATGGTAACCCTGTGCAATGATTGCTATCACCCATTGATCTGTGGTGATTTGATGCCACTTTTCTAGGAAGTGGCACAGCCGCCCTCCTACCGGTATGGCTGGAAGAGGGGTTTAGCAACTGATCTCTAAGTGAAAGTCAAAAACCCGCCGCAGGGCCCGGTTGTGGAGCTGCTGCAGGTTTTTGTTTACGGGCCTGGCGAGGCTGAGTCTTATGGTAAGACCGTGCAGGCCTAGATTTTGTTGATGGGGGATAATACTTTCGTGGCCTAAAGAAGGACTTTTTGGAGTCTTTCCTAAACGGCTGTTTGGAAGGCAAGTCAGAAGGAATGGATGAGAGCTGTTTTAGTGTCTCATGATGATCCTTCAATTCAGCAACAATTTGTTGAATTTGCTCACCAAACAAATTATCCCCTAGGCAGGGTAAATCAGAGAGCCTGTCCTGAACTTCTGGACGAAGGTCAGATGATTTAAGCCAAGCCCAACGTCTGGCAGAGATGGCCGTAGCAGAAATTCTAGTGGAAGCATCAAAGATGTCATAGGCTGTTCGTATTTCATGCTTCCCAGCTTCAAACCCTTTATTTAGAAGGGATTGAAGTTGTGGCTGGAACTGCTCAGGCAAGGCATCAGTATATTCCTGCATCTGTTTCAGAATGACCCTATTATATTGAGTCATATAAAGTTGATAAGAAGCTATTCTGGAAATCAGCATAGCTCCATGATATACCTTCCTACCTATACTGTCTAGGAATTTGTTTTCCTTAGTAGGAGGAATGGAAGAGTGTGGCTTTAGTCGCTTAGCTTTCTTTTGAGCTGATTCTACGACTACTGAATGATGGTCTAACTGAGGTTTTTGAAACCCAGGTGCTGACTGTACAAGATATGTAAATGGATGGCAGAGTTTAACCATTCTGTTTTGTTTCCATAAAGTATGTTATGAAGAATGCAAGCTACCTTATAATGTACGTGAAAAGTAATGGGCAGCCAATGTAACGAGATTAGGATGGGGGTGATGTGATCACATTTCTTTACTCCAGATAACAGTTTTGTAAAAGCTGCAATGGTCTTGTCGTACTGTGAGGCAGGCCAAGCAACAAGGCATTACAATAGTCGATATTAGATAATATCAGGGCTTGTAGAACTGATCTAAAATCTTTCAGGTCCAGGAGGGGTTTCAGCTTTCTAAAGGTAAGGAGCTTGAAGTATCCATCTCTTATTTTCAATGCAATGTGCTTTTTTAATCCTAGTTCAGTATTCAAGGTGATACCCAGGTCCCTAACGAATGTGGATGTTTTTATCTTAGAAATGCTGCTGAGACATATTGGTGGTATTTCTGTTTCCATACATTTTCGTTCTAAAATTAATATCTCAGTTTTCTTTGTGTTAAGAATAAGTTTCAGAGGTATAAGTAATTGATTAATAGCACTTAGATACATAGCAACGGTTTTGAGAGAATGTTCTATGGATACCTCTATAGGGACAAGGAACTGTATGTCATTGGCATATATATAAAAATTGAGGCCTAGCCCTGAGAGAAAATGGCAGATTGGTAACAGATAAATATTAAAAAGTGAAGCAGAAAGCGTTGAGTCTTGCAGCACTCCAGTTTCTAAAGGAAAAGTTTTACAAAAACATTTATACAACCAATGTTTTATCATGTGGAGAAATAATTTCTTTATAGCTGGTTTGAAAAAGCCACAATTAGGAAGAGCACAAAAGGCATCTTCATCATATTTGAAATAAAGCTTGAACACCAAGACTTTGTCCACTACAGAACTAATAGGCTCTAGTAGGGTAGCCCAAGTTGGAATATCGTCAAGGGAAGCCTCAAAAAAGGCTGACAGAACTCAACTATCTGTAGTGATAAATATGTCAAGTGCCCCTCCTCAATATTCTCCTCCTGTCTCACAGATGGAATGCAAAGAAAGCATTTTGGAAATTGAGATGTCTGTCTTGCTAGAAATATTTAACATTTCTACATTTCTTGAACAGGGGGAGACAATAGCTTAGTCCTTGGAAAGTTTAACAGCCGTAGATTTTTAATTCTGGCAACATTTTTTAGAGAATCCAGCTTGTTATACAGACTTAGATCATCCATTATGCAAGCCACCCTAGAGGCTTGTGGAACAGAGACTTACATTTTGATGTTGGCTACCAGATCTTCAACTTCGCCTAATCTCTTATCATGGTTCCTCCAACTTGTCTGCCATTATTTTTTAAAAGCACACAATTGGAAAACAGAATCCAAAATCTAGCTGCTGGTTGGCTAGCAAAGTTATCCAGATAAATATGTCTGGATACTTTGCAGGGGTAGTCAGTGGTGCAGGCACACTGCTGAATATACCCAGCTATCTTAAAGGTTAGCTAGATAAGTTTATCCAGGTAACCTTAGGACATCTTTTCAGTTCTTAAGAGCACAAAACCATTTTGAAAATAATTCCACCAAAACTACCCCTGAAAATGTATTCACGAACAGATTAATTTTCTAATGTATGTGCATAAATCCAAACCCCTTCCCAACTCATTCCCCAGGAACACCTCCACCTAGTCTGGGTAAACTCAGATGCAAACACGACATATAAGTGTAAGTTTACCAACATATTATGTGGGAAATTTTGTAAAGAACCACTTTTGTTTATAAAATAGTGTTTTACATACAGAAATCCCTTTGAAAATTTGCCCCTTAATCCTCCTGTACAGTACAGAATGTTGAAAGGATGTATAAACCTGTGAGAATCACAGTGCCATTTGTAGGAAATCCATATTAGCTCAATTCAAAGAAATGGAGCTGTCATGTTTCCTAAAGACAGTCAGCTTTTCAGTGGTAAATCCTAAATACATAGGGGTAGATTTTATAAAAATACGCCCGCACAGGTGGGCGTATTTTGCACCAGGCACAAACAAAAGTACGCCGGATTTTAATAGATGCGTGTGTAGCCGCGCGTATCCTTTAAAATCCGGGGTTGGCACGCGCAAGGCTGCCCAAAATCAGCAGCCTGCGCGCTGAGCTGCGCAGCCTGCCTCCATTCCCTCCACCCCCCCGCACCTTCCCCTCCCTAACCCACCCCCCAGCCCTATCTAACAATCTAACACCCCCCCTACCTTTGTTGCACAAGTTATGCCTGCCCGAGGCGTGCCATAGTCCGATCCGGGGGCCGGTCCGGAGTCTGCGGCCACACCCCTGGAACGCTCGCGACGACGCGACACGCCCCTGACACACCCCCAATGACACGCTATCCACGACACGCCCCCGACATGCTCCCTCAGGAAAGCCCCGGGATCCTATGCAACATAGGCTTGGCGCGCGCAGGGGGAGCTTGGGCCAGGTTTTCGGAGGGTATGCATGTATCCCTTTGAAAATCTGGCCCATAATGAGGTGAATTTTCAAAAGATGTGCATGTAAAATGACATATACGTGAATATATGGTATTTTAAAAACCACAATATACACGTGTACATCAGGGACTATGATGTAAAAAAGAGGTGGGCTGGGGCATTCCAGGGAGAAGCCAACATTTATGTGCATGTTGCTATTTTACAACCTGCCAAACTGATTAGCATAAGTCTTTTACTTGCATATATTTACTCCTGCCCAATATCTGGTGTAAGTGATCATAAATATCTTAAAAGTGAAAAAAATGATTTGGTAAGGGAGCAGGGTAAAATAGGAGGACTTCAGGCTAAAGATCCAGGAGGGTCTTCAGGAGCTGCAGATGGACTGGAAAACTGGTAGACTAACTGGTAAAACTCATTATTTCATTGCCGCATGCATGTTATAAAATCCTCTGACTTACTGTAGGTGTATAAAAGCTGACTTAAGAACATTTGCCATGCTGGGATAGACCAAGGGTTCATCAGGCCCAGCATCCTGTTTCCAACAGTGGCCAATCACAAGTACCTGGCAGGCTTCCTAAATTCAATAGATTCCATGCTGCTTATTCTATGGACAAGTAGTGGAATTCTCCAAGTCCACTTTAATAATGGTTTCTGACTTTTCTTCCAGGTTTGGAACTTGTCTAAATCTTTTTAAAATCCAGCTACACTACCAGCTTTTACCACATTCTCCAGCAACAAATTCCAGAGTTTAATTATGCATTGAGTAAAAAAGTATTTTCTCCTATTTCTCTTAAATGTTTATTTAAATTTTATTTTAGATTTTTACATTCTGCTTTTTGGCACTTCAAAGCAGATTACATTCAGGCACTGTAGGTATTTCTCTATCCCCAGAGGGTTTACAATCTAACAGGGTCAGTCATCAAATTATGATGGGCGTTATAACTACTGCATTGCGCTCTGAACATTGAAACTAGAGAAAGGGGAGGAGTCTGGGCAGGGTTTAGGGAAATTAGGGGCCTGTAGCAGCCACAGCAGCAAGAACACACCACCACAATGTGGCCACAAGCTCACTATTGCCCCCCCCATCCCATTTTTTTTGTCCACAGATCATCATTCCACTGTATTTATAGCAGAAGGATGAATCCAGACCTCAGTTTGTACCTGAGGCAATGGAGAGTAAAGTGACTTGCCCAAGGTCACAAGGAACAACAGTGAGACTTGAACCCCACTTCATAGCTTGCTGCACTTAACCACTCCACTAACTTAGTCACTTTGTTGTATGTCCCCTTGTCTTTGTATTTTTTGAAAGCGTAAACAACTGATTCACGTTTCTCTATCATATCTCCCCTCAGTCGTCTATTCTTCAAGCTGAAGAGCCCTAACCTCTTTAGCCTTTCCTCATAGGTGAATTATTCCATCCCCTTTATCATTTTGATCACCTTCTCTGTACATTTTCTAATTCCAATAAATCTTTTTTGAGATGTAGTGACCTGTACACAGTATTCAAGATGGAGTCGAACCATGAAGTGATATAGAGGCATTATGATATTCTCTATTTTATTCTCCATTCTTGCCTAATAATTGTTAGCATTTATTTGCTTTCTAAAAGGACGGATGGGTCTTGTACCCAGCCGCCTGGGGTAATATGGGTGCTCAGTTCAGACAGTTGGAGCGGAGGGTGAGTGTTGGGGGGGGGGGGGGGGTGTTGATTAATGACTGGCAGTTTCAGTCAGTTAGGGCAGGGGTTGTTTGGCTGGTTTGAATGTAAACTGTGGTTAGACAGGGGAGCAGATTGGTTCCTGGGTGCTAGGGTGCAAGGAAAGGGAGAAGAGTTTAGGGGAAGGTTGGTACATTGGCAGAGCTGAGTTTACTTGTCTGCTATCATTGCCAGTGCTGCATCCCACCCTCCCGCCCTTATTATTGTTAGGGGGGAGTTTTTTCTTGATCAGGAGGGGGAGGGGGTGTTAAGCAGTTTGGTGTTCAGCGGTAAACTGAATAGTTTGTTGACTTGACCGATGGTCATGTCTGGAATTCTGGGATGGCACAATTGGGTGCAGTTGTTCCATGCATGGCTTTTTCCTGGGCTGAGGCAGGGGTCTCCATACATGGCTCCTTGCTGGGCTGAGGCGGAATCGGCTATATTGAAATGCTGGTAACCTGCAGGCTGGGTAGCCTGGTAGTGTTCATCTTGTTGATTGGTGGAGGATGATCACTGTGGGTTAGTTATTTTCGGTGTGCTACGGCCCATATGATTTCATTCAGATGTCAGTGTGTTTTATTGTGTTTGATCTCTTTTGTAAGAGGGCAGATGCAGGGAGATGTGTAAGTCCTGGCTACTCATATTATTGGCCACCACCATACACTGGGCAGAGGATTTCAACATATTATCCATGATAATGCCAAGATCTTTTTCTTGGGGTGGTGACTGCCCATGCAGAACTTTGCATCAAATAACTATAATTTGGGTTCCTCTTCCCTATATGCATCACTTTGTACTTGTCCACATTAAATACCATATGCCATTTGCATCCCCAGTCTCCCTGTCTCACAAGATCCTCTTGTAATTTCTCACAGTCTTCTTGTGATTTAACAACTTTGAATAATTTTGTATTATCAGCAAATGTGACTATCTCACGCGTTATTCCCATCTCTAGGTCATTTACAAACATGTTAAACAGTAACGGTCCCAGTACAGATCCCTGGGGCACTCCGCTAGATACCTTTCTCCAATGAGAAAATTGACTACGGGGGATAAATGCGTATAAATAACACAAATAAAATCTATTTGCATATCCCTTTAAAATTTGAAGGATAAATATACAAATATATAATTTGAACACACTAATCCAGATAAACTTCAAATTATTGGGCTAAGTAGCGTCTTCACTGCTGGTTAAAGGACACATTGTCAGTATGATATAGTTTCTGCTTGTACGCTCAAGTCTATACTAAGCAACTGCTTGTGACACAATTTGCTTGTTCAAGTTTTGTTTTTAAATACCGTGTTTATTTTGGGTTGGAAGAAGAGGAGGAGGCTGCTGCTGCCACCAGTTGTTCTTCGGTGGTGGTGAGGGGGGGGGGGGGGGGGGGGGGGAGAGAGTCAGTAAGTGAATGAGCATATGTGATTGAGACCCTGTGTGGGTGTGTGAGAGAGACAACATGTATGTAAATGTATGATTGAAAGCCTGTGTGTGAGAAAGCACATGTGTGTGTTTCACTGAGTACCAGTTTATGTGAAAGAGAGCATGTATGTGTGTGATTGGCAGTCTGTATGTGAAAGCAAGATACAGCATGTGTATGTATGATTAAGAGCCTGTGTGTTTAAGTGAGAGAGAGAGAGCATGTGTAAGTATGATTGAGAGCCTGTGGAGTAGATTTTAAAAGCCCTGCGCGCCGGCGTGCTTATTTTGCATAGGCTGCCGGCGCGCGCAAAGCCCCAGGACGCGCATAAGTCCGGGGCTTGCTAAAACGGGCGGTCCGGGGGCGTGTCTGTGGTCTGGGGGCGTGTCTGAGGTCCGGGGCGGTCCAGGGGCGTGGCTGAGTGCTCCGACACAGCGGCCTGTGTCGGGACCTGGCCAGCCAGCACGCGCAAGTTACGCCTGCCAACTCCATCGAACAAGGTAGGGGGGATTAAGGTAGGGCCGGGGGGATGGGTTAGATAGGGGAAGGGAGGGAAAGGTGGGGGGGGGACAAAAAAAAAAGTTCCCTCCGAGGCCGCTCTGATTTCAGAGCAGCCTCGGAGGGAACGGAGGCAGGCTGCACGGCTCGGCGCGCGCAGGCTGCCGATTTTGCGCAGCCTTGCGCGCGCCGACCCCAAATTTTAAAAGATACGCGCGGTTATGCGCGTATCTTTTAAAATCTGGCATAGTTTTCTTCGCGCTGGTTGCATGAAAAAAAGTATGCGCGTGCGCTGTTTTTTTAAAATGTACCCCTGTGTTTATAAGTGAGAGAGAGAGAGCATGTGTATGTATGATTGAGAGCCTGTGTGTGTGTGATTGAGAGAGAAAGAGAGAGCACATGTGTGTATGATTAAGAATCTTTGTGTGAAAGAGAATATGGGGTAGATTTATAAATGTACGCCCGCGCGCACTTTTGTTCACGCACCAGGCGCGTAGCCACGAGTATCTTATAAAATCCGGGGTTGGCGCGCGCAAGGGGGTGCACATTTGTGCACCTTGCGCGCGCCGAGCCCTGCGCACGCTGCCTGTTCCCTCCGAGGCCGTTCCGAAATCGGAGTGGCCTCGGAGGGAACTTTCCTTTGGCCTCCCCTCCCCTTCCCCTACGTAACCCACCCCCACTGCTCTATCTACACCCCCCTACCTTTATCGTGAAAGTTACGCCTGCTCGCCGATTGGCCACCGCCGCGCGATTCTCCGGCCCGGGAGCAATTTCGGAGGCCTCGGTCACGCCCCCGAAATGCCCCCGGGCCGGAACCATGCCCCCAACACACCCCCCGGAACGCTCCGAATGTCGCGCCGCCCCCGACACGCCCGCCTAGCAAAGCCCCGGGAATTACGCGCATCACGGGGCTTGTGCGCGCCGCCGAGCCTATGCAAAATAGGCTCGGCACTTGCAGGGCAGTTTTGAAAGGGTTACGTGCATAACTTATGCGCGTAACCCTTTTAAAATCTACCCATATGTGTGTGTATAATTGAGAGCCTGCATGTGTTTGTGAGAAAG
This sequence comes from Rhinatrema bivittatum, assembly GCF_901001135.1. Lineage (NCBI taxonomy): Eukaryota > Metazoa > Chordata > Amphibia > Gymnophiona > Rhinatrematidae > Rhinatrema > Rhinatrema bivittatum. Next base: position 183,670,615 of record NC_042617.1, on the reverse strand, counting down.
AGAGAGCACGTGAATAAGTGTGTGACTGATCCTTTGTGTGTGAGAGACACAGCATGTATGTAAGTGTGTGATTGAGAGCATGGGTATATATGATTAAGAGCCTGTGTGTATAAGTGTGAGAGAGAGCATGTGTGTGTGATTGAGAGCCTATGTATGTAAGTGAGAGATAAAGATATTGCATGTATGTAAGTATGTGACTGAAAGCCTGTGTGTGTAAGTGTGAGAAAGATAGAGAGCATGTGTGTAAATGTGTGATTGAGAGCCTATGAAAGTGAGGGAGAGAGAGAGCACTGCATATGTGTGTGACTGAGAGGAGAAAGTTGAAAGCAAACTCCATTCCCTTCTCTTCCCCTCCCCCTGCTAATTCATAACAATCTCATAGTACCTGGAAATCAAATGCTCCCAGGTATGGAGAGCAGAACATTTTTTAATGCTTTTTCAAGTGAATTTTCAAAGGCCTACATGAGTAAAAACCGGGGTTTATGTGCATGGCTGGGCCTTGCGCACCTTTTACTACAGGCCTGATCACGCGCATAAACCTTGGTACGTGCACAAGTGTCAGCCGAGGGAAAAGGGGTGGCCCAGGGGGTGTGGTCTGGGTGGGGAGGGACGGTGGGCGGGCCGGAACAGCGCCATTAGCTGCTGTCCCGGGGAAGTGCGCGCCAGCAGCTGGCTGGTCCGCAGAGATTATTTCTGCTCTACAGGCGCAGTGAGTAATCAAACAAAAAAAAAGTAAGTAGTTAGGAAAGGGGAGGAGACAGGAAAGGTTAGGTAGGGGTATAGGGAAGTTGCCTCCCAGTCTGCTCCTTAATTGGAGTAGACTGGGAGGGAACTCAACCTAAGGAGGGAACTCAACCTAAGGAATGAGATAATCACCAATCTCATAACCAGTTATATATTATTTATTTGTTGCTTGTTTCCGCCCTACCTTTCTTCCTGGCTACTCTAGCCCCCAAGTTCAATGCCCCTGTTTTATGTAACTTTGCTTGATTCAGCCTTCTTGTTCTTGGTTACACTTGTTTATCCCCCAAGTTCCATGTAAACCGGCCTGATGTGAATTCTATTCGTGAAGTCCGGTATAGAAATATATAATAAATAAAATAAATAAACTGGGAAAGCCCTACTTCCATCGCCGGGCATGGGCTTTTAAAATTCACCCCCCCATGCGCGGAGGAGTTTGTTGTTTTCAAATATTTTATTGGTGACTAAACATTTTTGATATGAGTTTTTAATTATTGGATATTCCATTCATTTGCTGTTTTGAAATAAACTGTTCTTTTTATTAGTATGATTTTACTGCTATTGATTTTACATTTCTTGATTTGTTTTGAGGACTGGTGATGTTTCTCTTTTTCCTTTGTTACATGCATATAAAGACTCTGACTTATTGCGGTTTCCAGTTCAGTTTTGGTCTGTATGTTTCTAGTTATGTTTTATGGTCTCTTTATTCTTTGTTAAGTGAGGGTCTGCACATGTGACTGAGGTGAGGTATTCTGATGGCATGTAGTTTCTATGTAGGGATCTATAGCAGCCTGGCTTGTTCCGTTTTCCTAATAGAAGGAGTATTGGTGTTTTAAGGCCCGGTGTATTATTTTTAGTGTTGCCATCTCTTAGGTAAGGTGGTTACTGTTTAAGTGCTGGAAGCTGGTGCTGTTCTGGTATGGGAGGTTTACTATTTATGTAGTTTCTGTTCAGAGAAAGTACTTATCTTTCCCTTGTGTCATTCTTAACAATAAATGTTATTTATTTATTTTATTTAAAATCTTTTCTATACCGTCGCTAAGTTATATACCATCGCAACGGTTTATAATGGATAGATATATTTTTTTTATTTCCACTGTGGATTGTAATGAGAAGTGTGTCACACATGTGAGCATTGTCCGTCAGGTGTGTCACAATGGGAAAAAAGTAGAAAACCACTGCTCTACTGCACTTCCAGCCCCCTACTGGCCCATGGAAGAGGAAGTAGGTTTAGGAATCAAACCCTGTTGTCTTTTGTATGGCAATGCATACTACTTCCAATTGGCCATTGGTAAAGTCTTGAATAGTTTATTAGGTGAAAATGGACGCAGGACACCGGCGCACGCATGTTATAAAATCCGGGCCATCGTGCGCGGGGGGGGGGGGGGAGATTTGGCCAGATTACGCGTGGCAACGAGATCGAGCCTCTGCCAGTTCCATCCCAGTCCGCTCCAATTAAGGAGCGAACTGCGAGGGAAGTTTTCTCCCCACCTACCTACCCTCCTTCCCTCTTCCCCTCTCCTCCCCGACCCCTTTGAAGGCCCTAAATTTAAGAGAGATCTTTATTTCTGAACTTACGCCAGCTCGCAATCCCCTGGCACAGGAGCAAATGGCTGCTGTATCGGCAGCCTCCAGCTCCGCCTCCGGGACTGCCTCTTAATAGAGGCCTGGCACTTGTGCGCTTAACAGGGGTTATGCGCACGGCTGGGCCTCTTCTAAAATGCACGCAGCACGCGCAAGGCCTAGCCGTGCGCATAACCCCTGGTTTTTACGCGCGGGGGAGGAGGGTTAAAAATCAGGCCTAAAATGTCTGCAAGGTTAAAATGAGTTTAATATTATTGCCAGTTTAATATAGCTGTTGATTCCTAGAAAAGTCCAAATTCAGTAAATATGTCATAGGTGGATAAAAGGTTTTAAGGAGAAACAGAAATATATTTTTTTAGTTGTAAAAATATTTACTATCTTGTGATGTCACCTGCAAAAGGAAACAACTTCTACTAAATTAAGTCCTAAAGAGAGCAATTTTATAACTGTGCATTTTTATAACTTATGCGTATAAGTTAGCTTTGAAAATTCATCGTTAACTGGGTCGGTACATGAACAGAATAACTTGTACAAAGTTACAGCTCCTATATGGAGGGCTGAACTTGTGTGTGTAAACTTACATGCAAACTTTTGAAAATCTAAAAGAATGTGCCTAAGTTCCAACTCTGCTCCCCGGAATGCCTATTCCCAGTTTATGTATACTGTAAGTATGCGTATAATTGGGTTACACATGTACTGAGCCCCATGCTATTTTCTATTAGCCATTTGCTCACAAAAAACTCGATTTATGCACATGTATGGCTTTGAAAATTTAGCCCAAAAACGTAAAATCTAAAAAGCAGAAATCTGACAAGTTGAAAAAGCAGGACTTTAGGGACCAATATACAAAAGTATGCTAGTGATATTGCAAGTGCTCTTAAAATAATTTGATAAAATTTAATTGCACTTGATATTAATGTATTCACTCCTTCACTGTCTGCTGATTGGTCCGTCAACTGTCACATGTAGTTGAAAGAACTAATTATCTTTCAGAACTCAAAGGGGATTGGTCCTTTCACTGACATTTCACAGTAGAGGGACCAATTGGCTTTCAGTTGAAGGAATAGCTTGTTGGACGAGGCAGGGCCTTCTCAGATGCAGGAGGTGGGGCTTTTGGAGAGTTCTGATGGTTACTAAAGAATTCCAAAGGGTGGATGGGGAGTTACCTAAGGCCAATTCAATTTCTTTAAGATGAGGGGGCTGGGAGGAGGGCCCACTGGATCCATGGAGCAGGCAGCCTGACTGGAGCCTCAATTGTACATTTTTTCGAGGTGAGCGGTACGGTATGCTTGGGGACTTCATGAGGAAGGGGGAGTTGGGCTGAGTCCCTGATTAAGTATTTTTTATTTTAAGATAGGACAGGATCAGACTTATTTGGGAGGGGGAAGGAGGAGTTGCGGGAATGGGCTTTGGTACTGTGGAAGTTTAATGCCTGCCTCTGAGCAGGTATTAAATTTTTCGCAATAAAAGGAGTCATGCTAGGCAGTCTCCAAATTGGCATGCCTCCTTGCATTGCAAGATAATAGCCAATTATGCTATTACCCTACTATTTGCATGTATTCATGCTAAGCTTGCCGCTGGTATTTTAGTGCAAGAGTTTTCATTGCTAAAGCCCTTGTTATGTACCTGGGAAGGTTAGCTCCTAAAAATGTGTGCTAAAATGCAAGTAAAAACCTATGGTAGGCTTAGCGGGGCTTATTACATCAGCCCCAATGCATACAAAAACAATGTTTTCGAGCATGAACATAACATAAGAACATAAGAAATTCCCATGCTGGGTCAGACCAAGGGTCCATCAAGCCCAGCATCCTGTTTCCAACAGTGGCCAAACCAGACCACAAGAACCTGGCAAATACCCAAACACTAAGAAGATCCTATGCTACTGATGCAATTATTAGCAGTGGCTATTCCCTGAGTAAAAATGATTAATAGCCGCTAATAGACTTCTCCTCCAAGAACTTATCCAAACCTTTTTTGAACCCAGCTACACTAACTGCACTAACCAATAACCACTAACCACATGCTCACTGTCAATTTTGCATGGGAGAATGCTTGCATAATGAAGTCCATATTCAAAGGGTTTTGCTTGAGTAATCTTCAAATTACTAGGACAAAAGCTTGAATTGAATATTTCCCCTCTCTATTCAGCTAAATTTTACACAGGTAAGTCATTAGCTAGGTAAAATTTAGCCATATAAAAAGTGGGAATGTGAAGGTTTCCGGGAATAGCTGGCTAAACTTAATTGCGTAAGTCTGTTAGGAAAAAATGCTGACTTAAAATCATACCTGAGTAACCTTCAACTGTTATGACTGCACTGCCAACGGGTTTCCCCGTGAGCAGGCTCACTCACCCCATGCTGTTTTCAGCCGACGCGGCAGGACGCCGTCGTCGGCCTTCCTATGCGGCCGGAGCCGCGGTCTGAAGTTCCTCATGCGGCCCGGAGGCCGCCCGTGCTTCTCCTGTTCTCCGCGGTTGGAGCCGCGGCCTTCTTCGAGGCTGGGACCGCCCCCGACGCTGCCTTTCATTGTTGCGGCGCTAAGGACGCAGCCCCGGGCTGAAGTAGTGGCTGGAGCCGCCCCCGTGGCCTCCTGCAGCGGCTGGAGCCGCTGCCGATGTCGGAGCCTGCGTCCAGGCTCAGCCCTGCCTCTTCTGCGTCGGTGCAGGCCGCTGTCCGCAGTCTTGCACAGCTCCTGCTCTCTCCTTAGGCGCCGGCGCGCGCCTCTCTACTGAATTTAAAGGGCCAGGCACAGGAAGTGTGCTGGCCCCACCTTCAATGGGACTTCCTGCTTCAGCCCTATAAAGGGCTGCTCCGTCAGTCTGTTCTTCGCCTTGCATCGGAGTTACTTCACTCTGGAGGCTCCTGCCTGCCAGAGCTCCGTCAGGTCTTCTAGTGTCTTTATGGAGCTCCTCATCTAGTCTTGTCTTCTTCTCATGCCATGTCATGTCTTCAGAGCCTGAGGTCCTCGTCCAGGTGTCCTGGTGTCTTGATGTTCTTCTATGTCCTGGTGTTCTTGCCTTCCTGGATGTTCATTCCTGTGTCTTCGTCTGGTGCTCCTGAGCCTTCTGGTCCTGTGGGCCAGACTCCCTCGGACGACGTTTTTCCCGGGTTGGAGTGGCCTGCAGGTGGACTGGAGTCCTGTGCTCTCGAGCCGTCATGTCCTGGATCTTTCCTGCGCTGTCCCGTTCTCCTCGTGGTCCGTGACCAGCCTGCAAGGGCTGTGTAGGGCGCGCAGTGGGACAGGGTGGTCCGTGACTCAGTCCCGCGGGTGGCCTGAGTAGGGCGCCCTGAGAGACAGTGCCAATGTCCGCCTTCCCTACTTCTCGTCTTGTCTGGATTCCAAGTTCCTCGTTATGTCTGCACTTCAGCGTCATGTCTCTGATGTCGTCGCATCGACCCTGGTCCGGGATGCTGTCGCATTGACCACTGGTCCGTGATGTCTTTGCATCAGCCTTGGTGTCAAGTCTTCGTCTGGATTGCCGCTGCATCGATCCTGGTGTCAAGTCTTCAATAGTCCTGGTGTCATGTCTTCAACCCAAGTCTTCATGTCATGTAATGCCGTCGCATCAACCCAAGTCTTCGTGCCATGTGATGCCGTTGCATCAATCTTCATAGTCTTGTCTTCGTGTCAAGGCCATCTGCCCTCAACCTCAGGCCAGGCCTGCTGCTCCATGCTGCTCGCAGCAGGTCTGAAAGGGCTCGGAATGGTCGGAGGACCATTCAACTTCCAACATCTTCGGATGCTGGCCTTGGGAGCTTGCCGGCCTGGCAGAGGGTCAGACCGTCAGCCATGCGGATCCACCGTCAACCCTTGGCTCGGCCCCGAAGGTCTGGGTCTGGGCTGAGGCCCATGGGCACACGAAAACACCCCGTTCTCAACAGAATGCAAGGCCATGTGCCCGACGGTTGTTTCAGCGATGGATCTGCCTTGTTCCAGAGTTTTGTCTTTGTGTTCCTGGACTGTTATGGGACCGGAAACATTTTTTCAGGATATTTTTATGTATACGACCGACTGGAGGCGCCAGTTTGCCATAGTTACGACCTGCTGGAGGCGCCAGCTGTCTGGATTTCTTTTTTGTAACGACCTGCAGGAGGCGCCTGCATCCAGACCTTTTTGTCATCATGTTGCCAGGTTGGGGTTTTACGACCTGCAGGAGGCGCCTGCACCCCTACTGGTTTTGCTGGTTTTTCTTTGCCCGCCCTGGGTTCCCTTTTCCAGGTCTTCTTGGTGTTTCTGGGTGCTTCTTGTTGGTTCTTGCTTGTTGCTCGTTTGTCTGTTTTGTATTGTCTGTGCTGTGTGTGTTGGTTGCTTGTTTGTTTGTTTTCCCTTTGTTTTGTTTCCTGCTTGTTGGGTTCCGCTTGTGTGTTCCCCATCCTCGTTCCCGTGTTTCCGTTCCCTCGTTTCCCTTCCTCGCTCTTCACTCTTTCGCCCTTCGCTCCCGCTCTCCCGCTCTTGGCTCTTTTGCTCTTTGAGCTCCTTCACTCTCCGCTCCCTTGCTCTCTGCTCCTTTGCTCTCCGGTCCCTTGCTCTTCTGCTCCTTCGCTCTCTGTTCCCTTGCTCTCTGCTCTTACGCTCTCTGTTCCCTTGCTCCCTCGCTCTCTGTTCCCTTGCTCTCTGCTCCCTCGCTCTCCGTTACCTTGCTCCCTCTTTTGTGTTTTTTGTGTTGTCGGTCGCGCGGTCACCGTTCACTCGGTCACTGTTCGCTCGGTCGCTGCTCGCGCGGTCTCCGTTCGCTCGGTCGCTGCTCTCTCGGTCCCGTGTTCCCTCGGTCCCGTGTTCCCTCGGTCTCGTCTGCTCTCGGTCTCTTGGTCCCTCGTCGTGTCTCTTGTGTTTGTGTGGGGTGTTCTGTTTTGTCTTGTTCTTGTCTGGTTTCCTGTGGTTTGTCTTTTGTGTTCTGCTGCTTTGCTCGGTGTCATGCTGTCCCCGGATTACCAGCTTCCATTTTTTGGACCCTCGAATACCTCCATCCGGTATGGACTGATACCCTTATCCTCGGACTGTTGATAGGAGGTTTGAGGAGGGGGGCTTTGAGGAGGGGGTACTGTTATGACTGCACTGCCCGCGGGTTTCCCCGCGAGCAGGCTCACTCACCCCATGCTCTTTTCAGCCGACGTGGCAGGACACCGTCGTTGGCCTTCCTACGCGGCCAGAGCCGCGGTCCGAAGTTCCTCATGTGGCCCGGAGGCTGCCCGTGCTTCTCCTGTTCTCCGCGGTCGGAGCCGCAGCCTTCTTCGGGGCTGGGACCGCCCCCGCGCTGCCTTTCATCGTCGCGGCGCTAAGGACGCAGCCCCGGGCTGGAGTAGCGGCTGGAGCTGCCCCCGGGGCCTCCTGTAGTGGCTGGAGCCGCTGCCGACGTTGGAGCCTGCGTCCAGGCTCAGCCCTGCCTCTTCTGTCTTCTGCGTCGGTGCAGGCCTCTGTCCGCGGTCCTGCACAGCTCCTGCTCTCTCCTTAGGCGCCGGCGCATGCCTCTCTACTGAATTTAAAGGTCCAGGCACAGGAAGTGTCCTGGCCCCACCTTCAATGGGACTTCCTGCTTCAGCCCTATAAAGGGCTGCTCTGTCAGTCTGTTCTTCGCCTTGCATCAGAGTTACTTCACTCTGGAGGCTCCTGCCTGCCAGAGCTCCGTCAGGTCTTCTAGTGTTTTTGTGGAGCTCATCATCTCGTCTTGTCTTCTTGTCATGCCACGTCATGTCTTCAGAGCCTGAGCTCCTCGTTCAGGTGTCCTGGTGTCTTGATGATCTTCTACGTCCTGGTGTTCTTGCCTTCCTGGATGTTCATTCCTGTGTCTTCGTCTGGTGCTCCTGAGCCTTCTGGTCCTTTGGGCCAGACTCCCTCGGACGACGTCTTTCCCGGGTTGGAGTGGCCTGCAGGTGGACTGGTGTCCTGTGCTCTCGAGCCGTCATGTCCTGGATCTTTCCTGCGCTGTCCCGTTCTCCTCGTGGTCCGTGACCAGCCTGCAAGGGCTGTGTAGGGCACGCAGTGGGACAGGGTGGTCCGTGACTCAGTCCCGCGGGTGGCCTGAGTAGGGCGCCCTGAGAGACAGTGCCAATGTCCGCCTTCCCTACGTCTCGTCTTGTCTGGATTCCAAGTTCCTCGTTATGTCTGCACTTCATTACAAATTCAGCTAGTTTGTTAGGCAAGAGTGGGATTATACTTGAAATGCATACTGTTTTCTGATTCAGTTTGATGACTGCATTCATAAATCAAAAATAACTTCTAGTGGACATCCTGGGATTGCTTATTTGGAGCTGAGTTGATTCTAACCCATCTATTCATTGTTCTAGCTTATAACAGGTTTGAAACATTCTGTTCTGAGCAACTAGAAAGATTGTTTATATAAAAAAAACTACAGTCAGAGAAAGATACAACAGTATTATGACAATACATGAAAAGAATTGGTAAGGACTTCTCAGAATGTTTTTGATTATTTTAGTAGGTTGAAGTGAAACTAGATTTGAATACATTCAAGCTAAAATCAAGGTAATCTGTTTTAGGAATAATAAGACTGGAATAATCTGACCATATATTATATTATCATCAATAGATTTTATTTATTTATTTATTTATTTATTTCTTTTATATACCGACGTTCGATCGAGATATCACATCGGTTTCCAGATAACTCAAAGAATAGGGTAGTAACAGCCCTATTTTACATTATAACATTGTAATAAAAATAATAAATTGTAACATTGTAATAAATATAACAAATTATACAAATTATAACAGGAATAACAGGATTACGTTGAACATTTGATGTAGTATATAACATATGTACATAAATGACTTGTTGATGAGGATATATTAAGGTTAGGTTGGCAGGGAGGGTTGAAGGGGGGAATGGGGGGGATAGGAGGGGGGAAGGTGGTGCAAGGGAGGGAAGATGGTGATGCGAGGTGCTTGTGTAGAGGGGCGTGGTGTGTTGCAGTTGAATTTGGGTAGGTTACGTGTCAGGTGGGAATGCTTTTAGGAACAGCCATGTTTTGAGGTGTTTTTTGAAGACTTGCAATGAAGGTTCATTTCTGCTAAAGGATTTCTGCTAAAGGATCATTTCTGCTAAAAGTTCATTTCTGCTAAAGTTCATTTCTGCTAAAGGATGTGATGAGGGAAAGAGAAAGAGTGAATGATCACTTTTGTTAAGATTGTATAATCTTATTCATCTACAGTGCCCAATGATTCTAAGCAACAGGTGAAATATAAATCAAATATTTAAATACAGTAATCAAAGAACCTTTTAATTATGTATTAATTACATGATGTACTTGCAGGCTGCCCAACAGAATCAGCTGCTAATTAATTTTATTATGGCAGCTAGACCTTCCTGGTAGGATACAACTACAGTAAAACTAGAAGACCAAGCAGAAATGTAGGCACTCAAATTAGCTGTGTTTGTCTGGCAGGATATGCAGTCTTCATGTTGACCAGAATTTTGGGATATACATGCATTGATGTTGGTGGCTATTTAGATTACTGAGGGACCTTGTGGCTGGACATGGGAAAGAAGAGAAACTTGGTGAGAATGAAAAGGGGATCTTACATGCTCAGCTATTCAGAGTGTGGAGTAAAATGGAGGAAGACAGCAAAAACTGTCTTGAAAAAGGAATATCTTACTAGTAGAAACACTGTATGGCTGGCAGCTAGGATATATCCTTAGCACTGTGGACAGGAATAACTGGGCAGACTAGATGGACCAATTGTACTTTTTCTGCCATCATTTACTATCTTTTTATGAGAAGATTCTAGCTATTCAAAGGGAGCAAGGGCAAAGGGGCATTAAATTACGGATAAGGTTTGTTTGAAACCTCTGAGGCAAGAGAGTTTTATGGAATTTAAGGAACTCTAGAGGAGGTGAGTCATTTGATAAAGGGACTGCATCCCTCTACATCATTACTAGATCCATGTCCATCTAGTTTACTGTGTGTGAAGAGGAAATTATCTGGCGTGATCTTGCATATAATCTATATAAATAAAAATGTTAAATAGTTTGGAAAAAATCACTAATCTCAGAAACCACTGAACCGATTGCTTTCAAATTTGGACACAACCTTCATTTCGCATACAGGAAGGTTCTTCTGTACTTACATTACAGATATGTCACACCTGTGACAGGTAAAATAGGTTTAAATTTTTTTTCGAGAAAACAGCGACATCTGCTGGAAGTAAGCGCCATCTGTTACACCTTACACTAACACACGCTACACTAATTATTTCGCCAGTCCAGGTCCACGTTTCACTTCCATTTTAACACATTTGCGCACTTTTTTCGCCGGAAGATAACTATTTCCTTTACAGATAAAATACACTCACCACCCTCCTCACGCCCCCCATACACATGCCCAATTGATTTACTTCCCACTGCCTCCCAACACACACAAAACCACCCTCTTCACACCCCCCACACACATGCCAAATTTATTTACTTCCCAGGCCCTCACAACACACACAAAACCTGACAGAAGTCCGGGAGGCTCCAGCGGGGGGCCAGGACCGGTCCGGGACACATTTCCGGCACTACGGCCGTCGGTTATACATTCCGTATTCATTCACTGGCTATATGTTTTCATTCACCGGCTATTATGTTCCATATTCATTATTAAGCTTTATTTATTCATGCACTTGTTACATGTTCCCTATTCATTTACTTGTTATAAGTACAGTATTCATGCTCTCTTGTTATATGTAACATATTTAACGTATTCTACTGTTCTTTGTACAGCCTCTGGCTAATGTACAGTTTTATGCACAGCCTTTGGCTAATTTACAGCTTTATGTAAACCGGAGTGATTTGTATTTCATACAGGAACCTCAGTATATAAACATTAAAAATAAATAAATAAATGGACTTCTTTAAGCTCAGGTGACTATCGATTATGACTCCAAGGTCTCTTGCAAGGGAGATTTGGATGTTGGCAAGTGACTGTTGTTGGTGATGATCGTCTTCTGGAGTGATAAGAAGGAGTTTTGTCTTGGCAGTGTTAAGTACCAAGTGAAGGCCTGAAAGGTGATGGTTGATCGTTTGCAGGTGAATGTCCCATTGCTTGACTGCTGTTGCCAGCGAGTTAGTTACGGGGACCAAAATTTGTACGTCGTCTGTGTATATATAGAATTTCAGTTTTAGAGTTGTGAGCAGTTGGCAGAGAGGGAGGAGATAGATATTAAACAAGGTGGGAGATAGAGAGGAGCCCTGGGGGACTCCAAGTGGAGAATTGGTGCATGGTGATTCCTTGTTATTGATTTTAACCTTATAGCCTCTGTTGCTGAGGAATGAGTCAAACTACTTGAGGGCGGATCCTGTGATTCCTATATCTGATAGCCGATTTAATAAGGTGGCATGATTTACTGTGTCGAACGCTGCGGAGATATCAAGGAGCGCAAGCAGGAAGGAGTGTCCTTTGTCAAGGCCCATACATGTGTGGTCTACGAGTGAGAAGAGGAGGGTTTCAGTGCTATGTGATTTACGGAATCCGAATTGTGACGGATGGAGAATTTTATGTTCTTCCAGATAGTTTGATAATTGATTATTTACCACTTTCTCCATGATCTTGGCTACAAACGACAGGTTGGAAATGGGACGATAATTGTTAGGGTCGTCAGGGTCCAGGTTCGGTTTCTTGAGTATGGGTTTGAGAGTAGCCAGTTTGAGAGTGTCCGGGTAGATTCCTTGTGAGAGTGAGCAGTTGATTATATCTGCTAGGTATTTAGAGATGGAGTCCGGTACTAGAAGTAGTGATTTGGATGGAATTTGGTCTAGAGCAGGGGTGGGCAAGTCCGGTCCTCGAGGGCTGCAAACCAGTCGGGTTTTCAGGATACCCCTAATGAATATGCATGAAATAGATTTGCATACAACTGAGGCAGTGTGTATGCAGGTCTCTTTCATGCATATTCATTAAGGATATCCTGAAAACCCGACTGGTTTGCAGCCCTCGAGGACCAGAATTGCCCACCCCTGGTCTAGAGGATGACAGGAGGGATTCATTCTTTTTAGAATGGTTTCAATCTCTATGGTATAAGTGGGTAGGAAGCTTTCCAACACCGCATCCGAGTTAGGGAGGTAAGGAGAAGCCAAAGGTGGTGTGTTAGGGCTAGAAGGTAATCTAGTTAGAGTGTTGGAGATTTTATTCTGGAAGAAGAGGGCCGGATCATTGGCTTTCGATTGGGCTAGGTCATCCGGAATAGATGAGGTGGCGGTTTTAGTGAGTTCCGAAACGTAAGAGAAGAGAGCCTTCACATCAAATATCAGATCATGGATTCGGAGGGTGTAGAAATTATTTATTTATTTAAGGGTTTCTTATATACCGAGGCACGTTTGCAAAACATCACCTCGGTTCACAATGTAACATAACTTAGCAACAAGCTTTACAATAATAATAATAATAATAATAATAATAACTTAGCAACAAGCTTTACAATAATAACATTAACAAGTAGCGGTTAATAGGGCAGGGGATGATAATACGAGAAATCTCTTTTTGTTCGTAGTGTCGCAGTTCTGTAATAGTGGAGAGCGGCTTTATACATGGCTAGGGAGTTGGGGTTCTTCAGCCAGCCTACCCCCCCACCCCAAAACTTGGCTAAAGTCCCTGGTGGTCCAACAGGGGACCCGGGAGCGATCTCCCCATCTTGGTCCCACCCTGGAACACACATTCCCCACCAACACGACACTCCTTTTTCATTCAAAGTCTGGCCTTCGTTATCGGAAATTTCGCGATGGAAATTTTGTTTCCCGCGGTTCAGGCTGATTTTTTTTGGCTGTCCCGAACCGAAAAAACCCCAGACACCACAACCCTTCAGATTTTATTAATTACATTCCCCCACCCTCCTCTCCCCCCCCCACCCCAAAACTTGGCTAAAGTCCCTGGTGGTCCAGCAGGGGTCCCGGGAGCGATCTCCCCCTCTTGGTTCCACCCTGGAACACACATTTCCCACCAACACCACACTCCTTTTTCATTCAAAGTGAATATTCGTGTATAGGGAGATGTGCACACATGTAAGCAGCTTTTAAAATCAGGCGGACATGCACATATCCTACATGCAGGTATATCTCCCGATTTTGGCATGCACCTAGCTTTGAAATTCACCTATAATATTCTTGAAGGTCTTCAGTTTGTAAGTTAGAGAGAAATATGTTTTGAGTCTAAAGAAAACTTATGAAAGGTGTCATAGTGGATAACACATTGAAATCATCAGTGCAGTGTGCTGCGGCAGTCAAAAAAGCAAACAGAATGTTGGGAATTATTAGAAAAGGAATGGTGAATAAAACGGAAAATGTCATAATGCCTCTGTATCGCTCCATGGTGAGACTGCACCTTGAATATTGTGTATAATTCTGGTCGCCGCATCTCAAAAAAGATATAATTGCGATGGAGAAGGTACAGAGAAGGGCTACCAAAATGATAAGGGGAATGGGACAACTCCCCTATGAGGAAAGACTAAAGAGGTTAGGACTTTTCAGCTTGGAGAAGAGACGACTGAGGGGGGATATGATAGAGGTGTTTAAAATCATGAGAGGTCTAGAACGGGTAGATGTGAATCGGTTATTTACTCTTTTGGATAGTAGAAAGACTAGGGGGCACTCCATGAAGTTAGCATGGGGCACATTTAAAACTAATCGGAGAAAGTTCTTTTTTACTCAACGCACAATTAAATTCTGGAATTTGTTGCCAGAGAATGTGGTTAGTGCAGTTAGTATAGCTGTGTTTAAAAAAGGATTGGATAAGTTCTTGGAGGAGAAGTCCATTACCTGCTATTAAGTTCACTTAGAGAATAGCCACTGCCATTAGTAATGGTTACATGGAATAGACTTAGTTTTTGGGTACTTGCCAGGTTCTTATGGCCTGGATTGGCCACTGTTGGAAACAGGATGCTGGGCTTGATGGACCCTTGGTCTGACCCAGTATGGCATTTTCTTATGTTCTTATGTTCTTATAAGAAAGGGAAAGTTTGTTGTATATTATTGTATTACAAATTGAGACTAGAATATAATTGTCAGCAAAAACTTTGATCACAAATAATGTCATCGGTAATATACTTCACTTACAGCACCATAAATTTGCTTCATATTGTTTTTCTAGTACAAGAGACTGACTTTAAGAGGGTAACTTTAAAAGGACCACTTGGGCGACGGCACACGCACATGGACGCGGCAATTTTATAACATGTGCACATGTTATAAATTTTGCTAACTGGGCGCACATGCGCGCCCGATTTTATATCTGTACGTGCATGTACAATTGAGTGCCAAACCATGTGCGTAAGGGGGGGACATTTTACTACATGTGTGTGGCGACGCGATGGGCCCTAATCCCAGTTCCTTCCCAGTTCGCTCCAATAAAGGAGCTTACCTGCTTTCGGAGGCAGCAGCAGGATGCACAGGCTGGTTGAATGCCGGCGTGCGCTGTCACAGCCCACCCATGCCCCGCCCATTCCCCGCCCATACCCCGCCTCTGACCCGCCCCTTTTTCTAACACCCTTTCTGTTGCGGTCCCGGTCGCTAGGCTAGCGACCGGGTCCTTACCTCTCCACTGACTCCTCCGGGTCCGCCGTGAGCCGCTAGTCCTGGGGCCTACCCGGCCGTGTGGCAGCAGCTCTCCCCACGTGGAGACGCCGCCGAAGGCCGAACCTGACTCCTCCCCCTGCCAGGGAACGCACGCGAGGAGATGGCTCTTAAAGGTCCAGCACCCGGAAGTGCTGAACCGCCCCGTTCCTGACGTCAGACGCCGGCTAGCTATTTAAACCAGCGTCTGACTCTCCTACCTTGCCTTTGCAACGAGGTCGCTCTCCTGAGTACTTAGTTGCTTCCAGCTCTGGTTCCTGCTTGTTCCAGCCATGCCTTGCTTCCAGCTCCGGTTCCTGCTTGTTCCAGCCGTGCCTTGCTTCCAGCTCTGGTTCCTGCTTGTTCCAGCCGTGCCTTGCTTCCAGCTCCGGTTCCTGCTTGTTCCAGCCGTGCCTTGCTTCCAGCTCTGGTTCCTGCTTGTTCCAGCCGTGCCTTGCTTCCAGCTCTGGTTCCTGCTTGTTTCAGCTGTGCCTTGATTCCAGTTCTGGTTCCAGGTTTGCCTTGTCTTCAGCCAGCCACGACCTACGGACTTCCTCACGATTCTCCTTGTCTTCAGCCAGCCACGACCTACGGACTTCCTCACGATTCTCCTATCTTCAGCAGCCTCGACCTACAGACACCACCAGATCTCCTAAGTCCCAGCGACCCGGATCCCTACGGGCTCCTCCTGGGGGGATCTCGGGTTTCCAGGGTGAAGACTTCATTGACTCGCTGCAGCTTGAGTCCGCCTCCCGGCTCCTTAACAACCAATAGACTTTGCCTCTATTCAGCCGGCCCAAGGGTTCACTGATTACTCTCTCCATAACAGTTTGCAAAGGCCATGGACCTGGCGGACTCCTCCCCCATGCAGGCCATTCCCGGTATGGCCCAGAGAATCCAGCAACAGCAGCAATGCTTGGAGGTGTTGGCGGCGACTGTGGATCGTCTAGCAAGCCGCTTGGACGCTAATCCTCCAGAGGTGGTACAACCCCCACCTCCACCGGCGCCTCAGAATCCCGTGCAGACTCAACTTCCGGCTCCCACACGTTACTCCGGGGATGCCAAGTCATGTAGGGCGTTCCTGAACCAATGCTTCATCCGCTTCACCTTGTTACCAGGGCAGTTTCCTTCCGATGCCGTTATGGTGGCATATATTCTGTCACTACTCGATGGAAAGGCCAAGCTTTGGGCCTCACCCATGTGGGAGAATCAGGACGCCAAGCTTCACAATTTGCAGGATTTCGTGGCTCATTTCAAACAAACTTTTGATGAACCAGCCCGTACGACTACCGCTACCACCGAGATTCTTCAGCTAAGGCAGGGATCCCGTTCCTTGGCGGATTACGCCATTGAATTTCGCTCCCTGGCTATGGAACTCGGATGGCAGGATGCTTGCTTGCGAGGTATTTTTCTAGAAGGTCTTGCAGGTCGTATTAAGGACGAACTAATGGCCCGAGATATTCCTTCCATGCTGAATGAGGTGATTGACTTGGTGGGGAGGATTGACCGACGTCTGCAACAGCGGGCCAAGGAAGGTCGAGTTCCTTGTCGGCCAGTTTCGCTGGCACCCTCCTTCTCCTGGTCTCTGACCACACCTCACAAGACACAATCGGCTTCCAGCAACTCTTCGGAAGAGCCCATGCAGCTTGGTCGGGCACCTTTGTCCGAAGAAGAAAAGAATCGACGCCGCACCCAGGGGCTCTGCCTGTATTGCGGTACCAAGGGTCATTTCTTGGGTCAATGCCCAGCGAGACCGGGAAATAGTCGAGTCTAGGGAAAAAAGAGGAGATTTCCCTAGGCTGTATTAACGCTGCTCCTCAATGTACGGTTCCTGTAACTTTGGAGTATCCCGGTGGCTCCTTCCAGACGCTAGCTTTCATTGACTCCGGAGCCGGTGGGAATTTTATCCTGCAAGAACTAGTACACCAATTAGGACTGCCTACCAAGCGCCGGGTACCTCCGCTACGGGTTACCTCCATCCGGGGAACCCCTCTACCCGGTTACATTTCTCTCACCTTACGAACTGGCACGCTTCATACTGAGACAATCTCCTTTTTGCTACTCGAGAAGTCAGTACATCCTGTGGTTTTGGGACTCCCCTGGTTGCAGCAACACGCGCCTGTGATCCATTGGGATACTCACCAAATTGCCCAGTGGAGTTCGTATTGTTTCCAGAACTGTTTGGACTCTCTTCCAAGGCCCGAAGTGCTGCTCTCTCACTCGGCTTTAGAACTCCCTTTGCCCTACCAAGAGTTCTCTGACGTGTTCTCTAAGCAAAAGGCAGATCTCCTCCCGTGCCACCGGCCGTTTGACTGTGCCATTGACCTACTTCCAGGCTCCACTCCTCTGCGGGGTAGAGTCTATTCTCTTTCACTGCCAGAGACCCGAGCTATGTCGGAATACATTACTGAAAACCTTGCTAAGGGGTTCATTCGCCCGTCACACTCTCCTGCCGGGGCGGGTTTCTTCTTTGTAGCCAAAAAGGATGGCTCCCTTAGGCCATGCATAGACTATCGGGGGTTAAATTCCATCACAAAGAAGGATCGGTATCCTTTACCCTTGATTCCGGAAATGCTCGATAGACTACAAGGGGCCAAGGTCTTTACAAAACTGGATCTGCGTGGGGCATACAACCTGGTTCATATTCGTCCGGGAGACGAGTGGAAGACAGCATTCAACACTCGTGACTGACATTACGAATATCTGGTAATGCCCTTTGGCTTATGTAATGCTCCTGCTGTCTTCCAGAATCTTATGAATGAGGTTCTCCGGGAGATGCTTCATTCGTTTGTCATAGTATACCTTGATGACGTCTTGATCTATTCTCAGGATCTCTCTACACATCGCCGACACGTCAAGCGGGTGTTACAAGCCCTTAGAGACAATCATTTATACGCTAAGCTTGAAAAATGTCAGTTTGAATGTGAGACACTTCCGTTCTTAGGATACATTGTTTCCTCTTCTGGCTTCCAGATGGACTCAGAAAAAGTTGCAGCCATTATCAATTGGCCTCGTCCGTCTGGCCTGAAGGCCCTACAGCGTTTCCTTGGTTTTGCCAACTTTTACAGGCATTTTATACCTCATTACTCCCGGAGAGTAGCGCCTCTTACCGCGCTTACTCGCAAAGGAGCCAACACTCACGATTGGTCTACCACCGCCTCCACAGCTTTCGAGGATTTAAAACAAGCATTTTTGGCTGCCTCTTGCCTACGTCACCCGGACCCACGCCGACCTTTCATTGTGGAGGTCGATGCTTCGAATCTAGCTGTCGGAGCAGTCCTCAGTCAACATGATACTTCGGGCAAGTTAATGCCATGTTCTTACTTTTCCAAGAAATTCTCGCCTGCCGAATGTAATTACGGCATCGGTGACAAGGAACTGTTAGCCATCAAACTTGCCTTCGAGGAATGGCGGCAATGGCTAGAAGGAGCTAACCATCCGGTGACCGTGTACACGGACCATAAGAACTTATTGTATCTAGCTCAAGCTCAGCGACTGAACCCTCGACAAGCAAGATGGTCACTTTTTTTTAGTCGCTTCAATTTCATCCTTAAGTACCGACCTGCAGAGAAGAATGTACGGGCAGATGCCTTGTCTCGTACCACCCAGCTGGAAGAAGAAGAGGATCCTCCACAACCCATCCTGGACCCGGCACGTGTCCAATTAACAACGTCCTCACTTGATTCTTCTATTAAGACTCTAGTCCCGAAGAGGCTCCGAAAGAAAGTGTTGTCTTGGGGACACGATTCTTTGTCCGGAGGACACGCCGGCAGATACAGAACTTTGGACCTCATAAACCGCTTTTATTGGTGGCCTGGTCTTCGACGAGATGTCTCACTGTACATTAACTCCTGTCCCACCGGTGCCCTGCAAAAACCACTATCTGGTCCTCAGAGGGGTTTACTGCAACCGTTACCCGTGCCTACGGAACCCTGGACACATATTGCCACAGACTTTATGGTGGAACTGCCGCCTTCCCAGGGCAAGACTGTGGTATGGGTCACGGTGGACCGCTTTTCTAAAATGGCCCACTTCGTGCCCTTACCCAAGCTACCTTCCGCTTCTGAATTGGCTACGCTGTTCACACACCACGTCTTTCGCCTCCATGGCCTACCCCAAGATATCGTATCTGACAGAGGCCCTCAATTCACGGCAAGATATTGGAGGGCGTTATGCAAGAAATTTAAGGTCCAGTTGAGCTTTTCTACTGCTTTTCACCCACAAAGTAACGGTCAAACTGAACGCATGAATCGCTCTTTGAAGTTGTTTCTGCAAGCGTTCATCAACCACAAACAGGACAATTGGGTGGATCTTCTACCTTGGGCAGAATTTGCCTACAATAATCAAATACATACAGCGACAGGGAAGTCGCCTTTCCAAGTTGTGTATGGCAAACAGCTCAGGCCACCATTGCCTTTGCCGGTACCCACGTCCTCACCAGCCGCCCAGTTTACCGCTGAGCAACTGAACAAACTCTGGACCTCTACTCAAAGCCGTCTGCAGAAAGCGGCACGTACTGCTAAACGCTACTATGATCAACATCGGAAACCTGCATTTTCCTTCTTCCCTGGCGATCGCGTTTGGCTTAGTACAAAAAACATTCATTTGAGACATCCTTCAAAGAAGCTGTCACCCAAGTTTTGTGGTCCCTTCCGTATAGCAGAGAGGGTAGGTCTGGTCTCCTATCGCCTACGGCTTCCTACCACTCTACGTATTCATGATGTCTTCCACGTCTTCCTGTTAAAGCCAGTGATTCTGTCCAGGTTTCATCCCAAACCACTCGAAGATGGTGCCACTCCCACTGCTGAGGATCCCACTTTTCAGGTACGGGAGGTTCTGGACGCTAGATTCGCCAACAGGCGTTGGGAGTACTTGCTGGCATGGGAGGGTTGTGGGAACGAGGACAATACGTGGGAACCTGCTCGCAATATCTTGGACAAGACTCTCCTGCAGCAGTACCATCTGGACCATCCTGACAGGCCAAGTCCTTTGAAAAGGGGGCGTAAAGGGGGGGGGGGTACTGTTGCAGTCCCGGTCGCTAGGCTAGCGACCGGGTCCTTACCTCTCCACCGACTCCTCCGGGTCTGCCACGAGCCGCTAGTCCTGGGGCCTACCCGGCCGCATGGCAGCAGCTCTCCCCACGTGGAGACGCCGCCGAAGGCCGAACCTGACTCCTCCCCCTGCCAGGGAACGCGCGCGCGGAGATGGCTCTTAAAGGTCCAGCACCCGGAAGTGCTGAACCGCCCCGTTCCTGACGTAAGACGCCGGCTAGCTATTTAAACCGGCGTCTGACTCTCCTACCTTGCTTTTGCAACGAGGTCACTCTCCTGAGTACTTAGTCGCTTCCAGCTCTGGTTCCTGCTTGTTCCAGCCGTGCCTTGCTTCCAGCTCCGGTTCCTGCTTGTTCCAGCCGTGCCTTGCTTCCAGCTCTGGTTCCTGCTTGTTCTAGCCATGCCTTGCTTCCAGCTCTGGTTCCTGCTTGTTTCAGCTGTGCCTTGATTCCAGTTCCGGTTCCAGGTTTGCCTTGTCTTCAGCCAGCCACGACCTACGGACTTCCTCACGATTCTCCTTGTCTTCAGCCAGCCACGACCTACGGACTTCCTCACGATTCTCCTTGTCTTCAGCCTGCCACGACCAACGGACTTCTTCACAATTCTCCTATCTTCAGCAGCCTCGACCTACAGACACCACCAGATCTCCTAAGTCCCAGCGACCCGGATCCCTACGGGCTCCTCCTGGGGGGATCTCGGGTTTCCAGGGTGAAGACTTCGTCGACTCGCTGCAGCTTGAGTCCGCCTCCCGGCTCCTTAACAACCAATAGACTTTGCCTCTATTCAGCCAGCCCAAGGGTTCACTGATTACTCTCTCCATAACACTTTCTTTGGCACGTACCGGGAGATATGCACGTGACTGCAGGCATTTGAAGAGCCACATAATGTGCGCGTAGCTCAGCCATGCATGTATCTCCCGGATTTCACATGCGCAGGGCTTTCAAAATTAGCCCTTAAGGGAGTAATATTCAAAGGCACATACATGCATATAACCCAGTTTTATGCATGTATTTAGCTCTGACAATAGCCCCATCAAGTATGCATATAAAAGTATGCATAATAAATAGGTATTTCAGGGGGATTGGCAGAGTTAGGGTAGGATGGGGGTTTACATACATAGTTTTGATTTTCAAAAAATATGCATGTAAATCCACACACATAGGGGTAGATTTTACAAATTTGCGCACAGGCGTACTTTTCTTCGAGCACCAGACGCAAACAAGAGTACGCTGGATTTTAATAGATACGCACGTAGCTGTTAAAATCCGGGATCGGCGCGCGCAAGGCTGTGCAAAATCGGCAGCCTGCACGCGCCGAGCCGCGCAGCCTGCCTCCATTCCCTTCCACCCCCCGCACCTTCCCCTCCCTTCCCCTAACTAACCCACCCCCCCAGCCCTACCTAAACCCCCCCTACCTTTGTTGCACGCCAGGCTGGCCGCCGGCGCACAATTCCCAGGCCCGGGAGCCATTTTGGAGGCCTCGGCCACGCCCCCGAAACGCCCCCGGCAGGAACCATGCCCGCAGCCCCGCCCCCAAATGACGCGCCACCATGACACGCCCCTGACACGCCCCCCAGGAAAGCCCCGGGACTTACAGGTTTTCGGGGGGTACGCGCGTACCCCTTTGAAAATCTGGCCCACTATGTTACACCTGCTCTCGACAGATGCAACTTTGTTTTTCTATTTCCTATGGGGTGCCATGCACACCCATTAATTTTCAAAGCAGATTCATGCACAGAAATCTGCTTTGAAAATTCTGGCTAAAGTCTGCAGGTAAAAATTATCAGCAGACTTTATCCTATGCTGGGTGTTTGAAATTTACTATCTAAACTTAAGAATTTGCAAATTCAGAATGAAGCTGTGAAACAATGTTTTCTATTCTTGCACAATGTTGTATTACTTTTCCACAGATTCATATTCATTGGGCAATGTTGGGAGATGCAGGCTGTGACCTTATTAGTACCACTTTCTCTGGGTTTTGCTAAATTCTCATAATAATGGCAACATTAAAAAATAAAAAATGCCTAGTTTTTATAAACACTTTGGGGCCATATATACTGAGCAATTTTTTCCATAAATAAACATGGGAGAAACCCTATTGTACATAGGCCCTTTTATCTTGCAATATATTGCTTACTAATTCAATTAAATATCATGTTATAATAAATGTTATTTCCCATTAAAACATGTCAATGGAAAAAGGACATCTTGACAATTATTTTATCAATAAGCTCACTTGGACAAAACACAGTGCAACATGCTGTGGCAACACCACTAAGCAAAAACTGAGGGTTTTTGTTTCATACATGTTTTGTCTCCAACCTATTAATTAACTTTGTGTAACTTGTGTAGAACCATATTCCTGTATTTTACAAACCCAACGCTTCAGCTGTTAGAGACAAATTAATAATTTGCCAAACATTTACACAAATAACCATTACTGAAGGCATCTGTTTTTAATCAAAAATTTTAAAAAAAATGACTAAATGTTATATTTATTTGGAAGAATACCAGATCCTCATTTAGGACATGATTTACTAAACTTTTTTTTCCTATAGAAACAAGTGGAGAAAAAAACATAACAGGAAAAAAACTTAGTAAATCAGGCCTATAATGTTTGTCCTTTTACTTTACCGTATAAATATTTTTAGAACCCCCATTTTGTTAAAGGTTTAATGTCTAGTTCTTAAATAAATTATGGAACAATTTTTATAAAATAAAATATAAACAAAAACCATGATCTTTGCTGAAGCTCTTAGTTTCCCATTTTTTAAACAGGCAGCCCACTGATTGATTTGTCACAGCAAAAGCCACAACAAGCACACAGCAGCATGGGACTGTACAAGTGAACAGACAATGCAGACAAACTTGAGTAAAATCCAAGATCTTTCTACCTCTTTCATAACAGGTTAGTGCTCGCCCTCAGTGTTGGTGTACAGTTTTTATGGCATGGGAAAATAGGGATGTTTCTGCCCTATAAAAATAAATGTGTTGAATGATTTAGTTTGAACCATTCATAATGTAGATAATAGTAATAATAATAAAGACCTGAAGATGCCATCACAATATTGATTACAACAATTCTATAAATGAGATCACAAAATTTAACATTGATGATGAGGTAACATAACATATATAGGAAAGTCTCTAATTGTTTTATCCTATGGCAACATCCTTCAGATGAAGTTCTTACAGACTTTTTTTTCTGAACTTAAGATCAGAGCTGACTTTGTTTTTGATGTGACTGCTTTTATGACAAGAATAGAATGGGAACAATTCAAAATCTCTGGGTTTGGTATATTTCTGTTTCTGACAAGAAATAAAGTGAGATTTGGAAAATAAGACAGAGAACATGTGACACTCTTTTTCCTTCTATGAATGGGCAGCAACCCATCTGAGAGAAAAACAGGAAGATAAAAGGAAATCTACTGTAGAGAAAATTGTCTTAGCATAATATGCTAAGATACAGTAAGAAAGTACAATTATAATATTTATCAGGAAGGTTTCAAAAGTCCCTTAAATTAAAACAGACAAAAGAGTGAACAACTTATTTGCAGAGAAGTGAACTGTTTGAATCCGGGTAAAAAAGCTGTTGATAGTAAAAAAAAAAAAAAAAAAAAAAAGAAAAAAAAAGTCGTCTGTATGAATATTACTCTGGTATTCAAGATATATCAATGATTAAATTAAAAACAAGCTGCAACTAAGAAAAATAAAGTGAAAACTGAAGACTTATTACGGATAGAACAATATAATCTGTCAGGCAAAACATAAAAAAAAAACACTCCACTGTGTTAAACTCAATCTTATTGTTGGTTCCAAAACATACATATAAATAGAGACCCCTCCTTCCCCCCCTTTTTTGATAGAAAAGGTCAGTGAACTAACAGATAAAATCTGACCAACTCGACTCATACAAGTTTCAACCAAGTGTAGGGTCTGTACTGCTGGAATAGTTAAAATAATAGCTTAATTCATCTTTCTGTAGGACTGCAGTATGATTATTTAATAGCAAGCTGCAAAAGAAATGGAGTAACACATCTCAAGGGAATAAAGCAGCAGTCTGTGGATGCATTTGCATTTTCTGAAGCTCTAAATTCCATAGACACATTCTTATAATATAGCACAGTTGCACTGATAAATTGATAGAATGCTTTCCCACCGGCACTTTGTCCATTACCTGTCTAAAGGAAAATAAGGAGGAAGAAGATCTGTAAGGACGTGTAGTCTTCCAAGGTGATAAACTTTACCATACTGTGTGCCAATTTTTCATAAGATATTCAATGGTCCAGTGACTCTTCCAACTTACATGAAAAAAGAAAAGAAGCCAAAAAAGAAAATAATGCAAAAAAAATAAAAAAGTAATGACAAAAAGAAGAGATATGAAAACAATATCTAGATTTAAGAAAACGGGAAAAACAAGGTCCATATTTAAAAGCCTTTTAGACAGATAAAATAATAGTTATCTGTCTAAATGGCTAACCCTGCTATATTTAGCCCTTATCCAGATAAGGGGGTGCTCTGTGGGCAAGCAAGAGGCGTTCGGAGAAGGAGCGGAGTTAGCCACTTAATTTATGCAGCTAATCCTGGTCAGGTCCTGGTTAGACATAACCAGCTTAACTTTGAGATACCCTGTTAGTTAGCCAGATATGTTTATGCAGCTTAACTAGCTGATCTGTACAGTGGCTGAAAATGGACACCAATAAGTATAAAAGTTGCTGATGAGTGTTTGTTTATATAATTACCAATAGGCGACGTTGTTTGGTGATCAAAGACCATTTCTTTTTTAATAAGTTGTCATGGTTGGGGAAAAAATGAAAATAAAATATGAAGTTACATTTGGTTGTACATGCCAGTAAGCTATTAATTGCAAAAAAAAAGAAAAAACAACCCGAGGACTTCTGCTATCATGAAACATTTCCATGTTCTATGTTTACAAATATTTAGTAGTATGGAATTTGTTGGGTTACAGACTAGATCTGCAATCATCATCATCATCAGTATTTCACAAACAGTTTTGATTCATGAGCAAATACCTTGAATGTTGAGGCTTGTATCTGTTTTCAGATAATTTTTGCTTCTTTCAATAGCTTATGAAATAATTACTGTCATATGCTGCTTTGAGTGTTATCTCATTTCATGAATAATCTAAATATATCTATTTATTTAAAAATTGTTGATAGCTTTCCCAGCTCCAAAGAATCATCTGAGGCGATGTACAAGCAGAAAATGCATAATTAACATTCAACATACATTACTATGAGGCTCTAACCCAAGATAACTTATTATTAATCACATTTAAAGCTGCAGTACTACAAAACCATGTTTCAGGCAATTCATTGCACTTTAGCAATGTGTACATAAATAATACATGAGGGTCTGTCTATTAAGCCACATTACAATTGGTCATTAAAGTTGGAATTAATGACTGATGTACTAAAGGAAGCAAAGTCTTATACACTGAGGGGCAGATTTTTAAAAAAAGCGCGATCGCGTACTTTTGTTGGTGCAGCAGGCGCCAACAAAAGTACGCTGGATTTTATAAGGTACGCGCATAGCCGCGCGTATCTTATAAAATCCTGGATCGGCGCGCGCAAGGCTGCTGATTTTGGGCAGCCTGCGCGCGCCGAGCCGCACAGCCTGCCTCCGTTCCCTCCGAGGCCGCTCCGAAATCGAAGCGGCCTCAGAGGGAACTTTCTTTTGCCCTCCCCTCACCTTCCCCTCCCTTCCCCTACCTAACCCACCCCCCCAGCCCTATCTAAACCCTCCCCTTACCTTTGTCCCTAGATTTACGCCTGCTAGAAGCAGACGTAAATCTACGCACGCCAGCGGACTGCTGGCGCGCCGTCATCCGACCCGGGGGCTAGTCCGGAGGCCTGGACCACGCCCCCGGGCCGGTGCCACGCCCCCGGTCCCGCCCCCAAAATGTTGCATCATCCGGCCCCACCCCGACACGCCCCCTTCAAAAAACCCCGGGACCTACGCGCATCCCGGGGCTCTGTGTGCGCCGGCGGCCTATGCAAAATAGGCGCGCCGGCGCACGAGGGCCCTGTTCGCGTAAATCCGGGCGGATTTACGCGAGCAGGGCTTTTAAAATCCGCCCGTGAGTGTTAAATATGAGATATAGTGTGCTACTAATGCCACCCTCGGCACAGTTAAAATTTTGTGTTAGCCTAACACAAGTACAGACTGAGACCTCCATTGCCCCACTGCTGACTCCATTTGATGAAGCCTTCAAGTTTCTTATCCTCACCCTCAACCACCAGTCAAAAATATCGGACCAATAAGCCCAATCCCCCTAACAAACTGCATCCACTTAGTAGCCTGCTAAATTGAGTAGCCCCCACACAGAATCCCCCTCTTGTTTTCTGCAAAAAGATGTCAGAAGAGATATAATTTGGGAGAAAGGAGAATTTTGCGGGGAGGATTCACTAGAGAGTATCACTTGAGTAAGAATGAGTGGGGTGCTCACTCAAGAGTTTATTTTGGGGAGGACTCACTTAAGAAGGGGGCTTTGTGGGAGTATCACATAAGGAATTTGTTGAGGGAAGGATTGGGGTCTATTTATTTCTTGTTTTTGACTAGGGCTAGTTATTGGGGCCAAAAGGTCCCATGTGTTGATTTCAGGGGTAATGGGGGGCAATGGAGGTCTTCATCAACAAATTGCATTAGTTATCTCCCAAGGTAAGTTTTGGCATTAATATTGGGCTGATACAAATCATGTTGTTAAATTAAAGGAGCGCGACAAAGTGGCCAGCCCCTTTGTGCGCCCCTTCGTGCGCACCAGTTTTAAGAATTGCTTACAGATCTGCCCACTGCACTCAGCATTCAGCCAGCCGCTGACTTCATTCACCCAGCACTCAGCATTCAACCAGCCGCTGACTTCATTCGCCCAGCACTCAGCATTCAACCAAACCTTTAATCAATCTCTCTTACCCCAAGCCGGCTTCAGGACGACCACGAGGCTACCAGTTCCTTCCTGCTTTCTCATCGCATTGTCATTTCTTCCTTCGTCCCGCCTCTCCCGCAGAGCAAGCTAATCAGACACTCGGGGAAGGAAAAACAGGCCATCCCTGGCCTACTGCGCTGGGCTTTAAATTTATTCAGCTCCTAGGCGCCACTCGCCGTGCATCGTGCGCCGAAGGCCCCTCTGTCGTGCTCCTTTGTGCACCCCCTTCGTGCACCCCCCCTGAAGGCACACCCTGAGGGCCACCCCTCTGCTATAAGAAGTACCGACCTTGAATAAGACATACTTTGATTCACTGAACATAGGCATCTCCTTGCTTGAATTCTTCCTCCGGATCTTCATGCTACAGCAGCTGGCCATAACTAGGCCAACCACAATCACCATGAACACCTCCCACATTCCAATTCTCAAATACTCGAATTTCTCTACCAAAATAATGAGAACTAAGCTTAACTCCTCATACTACAATTCACTCATTCCAATTATGACTTCTCCCATCACACAAATCATAGGATTAATGATGTTCTCAATCCTACTTCTGAACACACAATCCCTACTAAAAAAGGCCACCCTATTAGGTGATATACTTACGGATGAGTCCCCCGACATATGTGCAATCACAGAGACCTGGCTAAAAAGCACAGATGTCTCTATAATAAATCAACTGCCCACAGACTTATACAATATTTTCTCTATTCCGAGACCTAAAAAGAAAGGAGGTGGTCTTCTCCTGGCTGCAAAAAAGAAATACAACTTCACTCTGCAACCCACATTACCTCCTCTCAAGATTGAGATTGGTCTCTTTAAATCTTGGAAAAAAATCCTTCACCTCTTATTGAATATATTACCAAACACATTGACATCAGCATACCTGCCATCATCCTAGGAGACCTAAACCTTCATTTTGACCGCTCCCCTCTTACACCAGCATGTGAAGCCACACTCTCTACTCTTAATGCCCTCGGATTTAAACAAATGGTCTCGGGCCCTACACACAAGGCAGGACACATCCTGGATGTTATATTCACGAACTCTCTATTACGCACTGACCACCCCCAATGCACCCCCATACCCTGATCAGACCACTTCCGAATCGACACATGCTGCACATTCAACTGCAACCCCCACATGCCACTCCCTAAGAAAAGAACCATAAATTTCAGAAAAAAATGCAAAACGGAAGACATCATTGATGCGCTTACAGAGGATCTCCATAAACTAGACCTCTCTGATGCCAACTCCGCCTGTTCCTCTTGGCTTCAACTTACCAGCAACATTGCAAATCGACTCTGCCCACTACTAACGAAAGAGATCTGCTCTGAGAAGAAAGATAAAAAACCCTGGTACACCACAGACCTTAGAATAATGAAATTCGAACTCCGTAAACTGGAAAAGAAATGGCGTAGTAACCAAGATCCAGCACAACTACAAAAATACAAATCTCTACTCCACCAATATCGTAAAACAACAGATGAAGCCAAGAAAAACTATTATACAGCAAGAATCCATCAATACCAGTTCAACCCGCGTGCCCTCTTCCAATATGTCTCTAGCATCATTACCCCACCTATAAACATCAACCCAGACAACGAGGATGAAAACAAATGTGAGAAACTAGCTACCAACTTCCACGACAAGGTTGCTAATATCATGGCTCGCTTTACTACTCCCTCTCCACCAGTATCCATACTGACCACCAACAACATGATCACCTCAACCACTCTCTCAAATTTTGAAATGGCAACAGCATCAGAAATTGAAGCGATCCTCAAAAAAATCAAACCAGCCATGCACCCGATTGATATCATGCCAACAAAAACACTCCTCTCCATTCCTACAAGGATTGCCACTCCCATTACTAACATTATCAACAAATCTATATTGTCTGGTGTTTTTCCAACGCAACTCAAGCACGCAATTATAAAGCCTATGCTCAGAAAATCTGACCTGGATCCCTCAGAACCTGCCAACTATCGTCCAGTCTCGAACCTCCCTTTCTTGTCTAAAATCATAGAGAAAGTCATCAACAAGCAACTCACAGACTTTCTAGATGAAAATCTATTACTCTTCCCATCACAATATGGTTTCCGTAAGAACCACAGTACAGAAACCCTTCTAGTGTCACTCTCAGATTCAATACTAAAAACCCTTGATTCTGGTCATTCTTACTTACTGGCTCTTCTTGATATTTCTTCTGCATTTGACACTGTCAACCACAATACCCTCCTTTCCCGCCTCTCACAAATTGGCATTGCTGGCACTGCCCTATGCTGGCTCCAATCTTTTCTGAAGGACAGGACATACAGTGTCAAACTGGACTGCCATGTTTCGAAATCCAGAAAACTAGCACAAGGCGTTCCACAAGGATCCTCTCTTTCATTTACACTTTTCAACATATACCTCTCTCCCCTCTGTCGACTTCTGGTGAAACTGAATCTCCCACATTTCATATACGCAGATGACGTACAGATCCTCATCCCTATCAACGATTCTTTATCTAATGCTCTAAAAGTTTGGGACACGGCTCTGGTGGAAATAAAAAAACTACTTACTGAAAACTTCCTAGCAATAAACACTGCCAAGACAGAGCTCCTCATCATCACACCACACAATAACATCTCCTTTAACCCTACTCAACATTCACCATCAGTCTCTCTCAATTTACAGCAAGTCCGCAGCCTTGGCGTTATCATTGACAATCATTTCTCCTTAAAGAAATTCATCACGGCTACAATCAAAAACGGATTCTTCAAGCTGCATACTCTAAAAAGAATTAAACCGCTTCTACATCCACATGACTTCCGGACAGTGTTACAAGCTACAATATTGTCAAAACTGGACTACTGCAATGCCATACTACTAGGTCTCCCTTAAAACGCAATACAACCATTACAGATGCTGCAAAATGCTGCAGCACGCTTACTCACTAATACTCACCGCCATGAACACATTACACCAGCTCTCATGTTCCTTCACTGGCTTCCTGTAGCATCTAGGATATTATTCAAAGTACTCTCCCTCATTCATAAGTTGATCCATAACCAAGATATGCAATGGTTCTCCGATCATTTCACTTTCCGCACATCAAAGAGACCAATAAGAAAAATGCACCAAGCTAAACTCGCTTCTTCTTCGCTTAAACACATAAAACACGTTGCTACAAGAGACCGCTCATTCACTATTGCCGGAACCAACATCTGAAACAAAATGCCCACAGACCTGCGTCTAGAACCCTACCATAAGAAATTTAAGCAAAACCTCAAAACCTGGCTGTTCGAACAAGCTTACACTCAATGATCATCTCTTCTTCTGAAATGTCGATTACTTTTTCCTGTTTCTCTGATCCATTGCCACTCCCCTTTTCTATATATTTTTTTTGTTTTTTCTCGCTGCTAAATTTTACTTTATCAGTCTCTGATCTCCCGTTTATTATTAGACTTGCCATTAACTATGGAATCTGATTATCATTGGTTGAATTGTTTTTGTTATTAATTTGTTCTTAATTGATTCATATTATGTCCACTTTATTTCTTATTGACTGTAAAGCTTGTTGCTGATTTGTTTATTGTAAACCGAGGTGATGTTATTAATGTGCCGCGGTATATAAAAAAATCGCTAAATAAATAAAAATGTTATGTGATTTGTGCTAACATTCATTATTAATGAGCTGTTAGCATGCAATTATATGCTAAACATCTAATTTTAAATAGGCTACATAGAGGGTAATTTTCAGAAGGACTTCTTTAGGTAAAGTAGTGCTTTACCTACAGAAATGGCCTTTTAGAAAATTGCATGACCAATACATATGCAAATTACATGCATACACACTATGGAGGTAATTTTCAAAGAGTTACATGGGGGTAGCATGCGTAAAATTAGCATATAAGTAGCATATATACTTCTATATATTATTGAATAAACCTTGAGAGTACATGAATACTTAGAGTGTAACAAGTAAATGTTAACAGAGGTAAAAGGGGTGATTTAGGGGCATTGCAGTGTTAGGGTTCAGAAGTATACACACAAGTTGCTTTTTTGTAGATGGTATACTATACTTGCTTACGTTATCAAACTTATCCTTATGCTTTTACATTTGCTAATTGACTCAAACTACTGAAATCAGACTATTTTGTCTATGGTTTTGGGTGGGAGGTCTGAGTGAATTGGTGGAGGTTGAGGGTAAAGTGCTGGAGGGTTTAAGTGAACCGGTAAAGGTATTGGCGAACCGGTGATTCCCAGTACATCCACAAGTAAGTATTTTCAGAAGTGGAGTATATGCACATACTTTATAAAATACCTGCCTACACATTTATTTCTGGATTGTTATTTCGCATGTAAAATATTCATGCATATATTTATAATATGTGCAGAGAAAGATTGTTTTACTGCATTATAATTATACATGCGTACGGAAACATACAAGTGTACTTTGGGGGCAAAAATCCATGGTATTTTATAAACTGTGCAGCTCCCACCACAAGGTTTATAAAATACTAGCATAAATCTTTGTAAGCCCACTTATGCATATTAATGGCATACAATAGACAGTTTGGAAAGTTGGACTCCCTATGCACGTACTTTTATGTAGCTAAGGAAGAATTGCTCCAGGAGGTGGAATAGGGATGGGTTGGGACTTATGTGCATACTTTTAAAAAGTATGTGTGTAAATTCTGTCTGCAAAACTACGTACAACAGTTAATTTTAAAAGCAAACATATGCATAAATAAACATGCAGATAAAGGTGAGCCAATTTATATAGTATATCTGGATTTTCAGAAGGCATTTGACAATTCCTCATAAGAGACTTCACAGGAAATTGGGAGGTCATGGGATTGGATGCGTCTAAATGGCAGATGCAATTTAATGTAGACAAGTGCAAAGTAATGAATGTAAGGAAAAATAATCCCAATCACAGGTACACAATATTGTGTTTGGTGTTAGGAATCAGCATCCAGGAAAAGGACCTCAGAATCCTTGTGGACAATACCTTGAAATCTTCAGTTCAGTGTTCACTGGGGGTTAGAAAGATAAATAAAATATTAGAGAGCAAGTCTGAGAATATCATAATGCCATTGTACAGATCCATTATGTGCAGAGGACATAGGTAACAGAGAAGGGTGACAAAAATGATAAGAAGGTAATAGAAAAACTCCCTTGTGGAGAAAGGTTAAAAGGATTAGGGCTCTTTAGCTTGGAAAAGAGATGACTGGGAGGGGATACAATTGAAATTTATAAAATAATCATCAGTAGGGTGGAACAGGTAAATAGGAAATGGTTATTTACCCTTTCAAACAACTCTAGGACTAGGGGAAACTCCATGAAACTAGTAACTGGCAGATTTAAAACAAACTGAAGGAAGTATTTTCTCACTCAGGTGCAACTAAGCTGTGGAATCTGTTGCCATAGAATGTAGTCAAAGCAACTAACATACCAGAGTTCAAAAGGTGATTAGACAAGCTCCTGAAGAAAACATCCATAAATAGTTATTAGCTAGGTAGACTTGGGAAATACAAGAAACAGAACAACTATTGGGGATCTACCAGGTACTTGAGAATTAGACCGGCCACTATTGGAGTCAGGATGCTGGACTCAATGGACCTTAGTCTGACCAAGCATTGCCCCCCTTATTTCTTATGTGTAAGTTCACTTTGAAAATTGGTGTATCTTAGGTGCATAACAGCCGACAAATTTATATGGCCTCTTGTAAAATTACCCCAGTCATGTCTGCATTAGTACCTGTGATGGACTAGTAGTATTCATGATAGCCCCTGCGCATAATAATGAACTGTGAGACAGGCTCTAGCTACCTGTCAAAGTAAAGAAAAGCTAGGATGGATGTCAAAGGGGACTGCAAATCCCAGAATTCCTGGTACCTAGTATCTGAGAAAGCATGAGCCAGAGTAGTCTAGGCCAGAGTTATTCATCAGGTTTCCCATAATTGGTGGCCAGTGCTATAAAAGGGGGAGTTCCATGACATGAAGGAAGGTCGAGTTCAACTGCCAGCAGCAATCCTGTTGTAGAATCACATGGAAGGAGAGGAGGAAAGAGAAGCAGAGCCAGAAGGGGAGCTATCTGAAAACAGAAGCCTCATACAATTACGTTAGAATTCCATGCTTTTCAATATCATGTATTTTAGCAAAAAGGAATTGAAAAGGGAATAAGATATAGGTAAGGATATTTAATGCTTCCCTATGTTATGTATTTTGGTTTGGGGAATGTTAAAAGCTGAAGTAATCTATGAAAGAGATTTGCCTTGAAGCTACTACGAGTTCACTTAAAGTTACTAAGTTCACTATTGAGTACTGATAGCTAAACCCTGCCACTGCTTGAATGTTTGGATGCAATAATTGAGTCCCTGTAAATTTTAAACTCTGGAAAGATGATTCCTTGTTTAAGAATGGTTTAGAAGCTGTGCTGGGAAACTGCTTGAATGTTTGACAGCAATAATTAATTCCTGGTAAACTTTAGAGCAGCTGATGAAAGTTCTTTCTCTGATTAGAGTGGTTAAGACAGCCAAGTCTCACTAGTATTTGCACTATTTTCAGATATTTGCACTTGTTAGGCAACCCGTTTAAATTGCAGTAAAGTGTAGATATCTGGGGGCAGTTAAAAGTGGGAGGAATTAAGCGTTGGAAGTTAAGACAGGAAACTTTCATAAAAATGTATTGTAGTAGGCAGAAACATAAGATCAGGCAAGGAAGACAGTCATCAGTTAGTTAGCCCTAACAGGCCTGGATACCAAGGTGAAATACTGAGAAGAGGATAAGGGCTCTCTGAGGAAAAGTCTATATTATAAGCACTGGTTTGAAGATGGGAAAGAAATAAAATAATTACAAGGACCAAAGCAAAATGGTGTTTTGTTGAGCATTTGTTATTGTTTTAAACCACTGGAAACTTGCTTTCTGAAATTATAAAATCTTGTAGTAAACCACAGCTTAGTTGTCACATTGGTTTTCTTGATCTTCTGCATGAGAGAGCCTAAGGACCTAAGGAGTAGGTCCAAGAAAGCAAACCGGTAGCTGATCCAAGATGGCTGTCAGCAATGAAAACAAGTAGATGGATCGGTGTAAACAGGATTTTATTGAAGCTTGCCCGACTCTGGCCGAGTTTCGCTCAAAGAGCTGCCTCAGGGGCGTTTGTAGATGACTTGAAGTTGGACAGCACCTATGATTGTCATTTAGTAGAACAATTCCGAGTAGTGAGCAGCTTCTCAGGTGACATCAGGATGGCATTCGGCCCAGATAAATATGCTAAGGCAAACTTCCGTAAGGGATAAAAACATCTCATCAAAACTTTGGCTGCTGCAGGGATTGTTTTTTTGGACCAATGTTTTCAACATTTTTATAAGCATTATTAAGGAAGGGCTATTGGGAAAGGTTTGTCTTTTTATGGATGACACCAAAATTTGCAATAGGATAGACACCCAGGAAGGTGTGGAAAACATGAGAAGGTAAGATTTAATGCTAAACACTGCAGAGACATGCATTTGGGCTTTATAAACCTAAAGGGGCAGTACAGTATGGGGTGAAATTCAAGAGCGAGATCTGGGGATGATCGTATCTGATGATTTCAATGTGTCAAAACAGGTAAATTCAGTGACAGCAAAAACCAGAAAGATGCTTGAGTGCATAGAAAGAGAAATGATCCGCAGAAAAAAAATGATCTCATTTGGAATACTATGTACAGTTCTGGAAACTGTACATTTAAAAGATATATATATAGGATGGAGTTGGTCAGTGGGGTGGATACAAAAATGGTTAGTGATCTTTACTGTAAAGCATGTGGAGATAGACTTAAATATCTAAACAGGTATACCCTAGAGGAAAGGTGGAATAGGGGACATATGAGAGAGATATTTACATAATTCCAAGATATCAATACACAAGTGATGGGCCTTTTTCAATTGAAAGGCAGCTTTGGAATGTGGGGTCTTGGGATGACGATGAAAGAGGATAGACCTAGTAGTAATTTTCGGAAATATTTATTTACAGAGAAGATGGCGGAAGTGGTGGAAATAGGGGAATATCTGAATTCAAGAAAGCATGGGGCAAGCACAGATAATCTCTGAAGAAATGATAGGGATTGTATATGTGGGTAAACTAATAGGCCATATGGTCCTTTTCTGCCATCATTTCTGTGTTTCTCTTGCATCTTGATGTCTTCTGTCCATTTACCACATTTCAGTTTCATACAGTAGAATGGGGATCATGACAGCTAGAGAAAACATGAATTTGCTTTTAGATTTGATGGCACAATTCTCAAACAAGTGTTTCTTCAGGTGACCAAGGGCTGCACTTGTACATTTAAAGTGTAGGCCCACTCAAGGATATGGCCTGTAATTATGGATTCCTCCCCTGCGAATAGACTTCTCAGGGTAACTGTCCCTGAAATGAATATCTCAGGAGGGTACCAACTATTTTCCATTGTGAGCCAACAAATACATTGAAGAAAACCAATACTAATTTTATTCAGGCAGGATCCAGAACAAAAAGAGACCTGCACACAAAAGGTAAACAAGTGCAAACATTGGTAAACAGTGAAATGCAAGCCAATTTCCAAAATATTCTATCTTTAGAGTAATAAAATATGAATAGGATGTAAACTGGTATTTACTTGTACAAGGGTCTGGTATTTCGTTACATTAGCAATGAGCTCACCATAACCCTCAAGGGTATAACTCCATAATAATGACTGGGCCTAGTAATATGCATATATGAACAATTATAATTGTCCCCCCAGCCACTTAAAGATATTTGCTGTGGTGTTTATTGCTGATTAACTCACAAGAGTTAGCAGTCATATTGTTGCGTCCGTCGGTACTAGACGGCTTCGCCCCGTTTGCCTCACCTTGTTCACGGCTCCTCCTCCTTACCTAGGAAAGATGGCTACCGCCATGTCTACAAGCCGACCTCTCCGGCGTCCCCGGAACGGCTATGGTGCAGCTTCCCGCCATGCTCCTCCCAGGTACCTACTAGGGTGTGCGTACGTGCGCCACCCACATCTTTATTCCAACCCTGGCGCGCACCTCGGGGGCGTTCCCCTTTGCTGACGTCACGCCATCCGGGTATATAACCTATTCTAATTTGCTAGCTCGTTGAGTTAGCAAGGACTTGAATCCTTTCCTGTCTACAATACTCTGCCACTTCCATGCTGCTGCTGGAAGCTCTCTCTCTGCCCTTCGGGGTAACTGCTAACCTGGGTACCTGCTCCTCGGGGGCCCTCTGCTTTATTTCAGGTGCCTTACAGGGAACAGGTACTCGCTCCTTGAGGGCCTGCTCTCCCTGCCTCGGTGCCTGTACCATCTTCTTCAACCTGGTGGAATCGCATACCCACAGCAAACATCTAGTGAGTACTCTAACTCTCAGTCTATCTCATCCACAGTACTACCTTGCTGGGAAACCTGCTTCGGAACCTCCATATACCAACGGGGTAAGAAGGGCTCCCTCTGCCGAGGTCCCTGAGACTGCTACTACCAGACTGCCTCACTACTGCCACCTCTGGGTGTACTTTTCAAGCTGTATAATAAAGAACTAACTCTGTGTTTGGGCGTTCTGAGTCTAGCCGAGTACTGTGGCTCCTCAAGGGGCTCCTCCCCGTGGGTGTGGTCATCTGCCACAGTACCCAAGGATCCACCCAAACACCACTTAACCATAACACATATAATGTGTCCTCTGCTTTCTGAGGGCAACAGTCAATAGTGAAGCGCATCACAAATTCAGCTGGGATGTGTAAAGAGATGCCTCTTTTGCACAGGGACTACAGTGATAAGACTGGGGATTCAAGGGTTAGAGTTGAAACCACATGGAACTGAACTGTAGCTGTGATCCAAAGCTTACATGTTGTACAGATGAATAACTATTTTTTAAAGTGGTGGTGAATGTCACTTTAGCGGATGTGCCATTCATCAATTGGTACAAAGCCCAGTACGCAAAGACTCTTTCCCTGTGAGTGTGTGTGTCTCTGACATGAGTACTCACACTCACAAAGGCCACCAGATAGCATCCTGATTGCTACTCCAAAAGGCCTTTATCATCTTCAGCAGCCTGACAGCATCTCTCAGCCAGACTCGATAATCACAGCACAGCAGGTAAACAGCAATCTAAAGCTTAGCAAAGCAGAGGCACTGTGGTTGCAGCTGATCTCATTTCAAGCCATCTGCATTTCTTGCACTTCATTGGCTCTTAGACTCGTGTTCTGAAACATGGAGCTGTCACATGATGCAATGATAGCCTGGGGCCTGTTGTGAAAGTCTGCAGAGGTCTCAGGATCAATATATCATTATTGTCTTGCCTGCTGCTGGGTGACTACACAAAGAGCAAGAAAAGAGAGCACTACAGAAGTGATGTCAAATTTGTCAATGTCACCCATCAGTGAGAGACACTTCTAAGCTATAGGAAATACTCAACATTCTCTGGAGCAGAGGTTCTCAACCAAATCTTCAAGTCACTCTCAGCCAAATATCCACAATAAATATGAATGAGATAGATTTACATACAGTAAAGGCAGTGCATGCAAATCCTCTTCATGCTATTTATTGTGGATATCCTGAAAACATAACTGGCTGGGTCTGTCCCAAAGACTGGATTGAGAACTACTGAGATCAATTTACCATTCCCTCAATCATGGATAAATCTATTTGGCAATTGACTTAACCCTCCCCGCTTTACTAGAGATGTGAATCGTGTGATCGATCGTCTTAATGATCGATTTTGGCTGGGGGGGGGGGAGGGAATCGGATCGTCGCGGTTTTGTTTTTTTTAAAATCGTGTAAATCGTAAATCGGGGGACCAGCGGGGGTCCGGGAGCGACCTCCTGCACTCGAATCGTATTGCCGTATTGCAAAATGGCCATACGGCCGGCGCCATTTTGCAATACGGCAATACGATTCGAGTGCAGGAGGTCGCTCCCGGACCCCCGCTGGTCCCCCGATTTACGATTTACACGATTTAAAAAAAAAAAAAAAACAAAACCGCGACGATCCGATTCCCTCCCCCCCCCAGCCAAAATCGATCGTTAAGACGATCGATCACACGATTCACATCTCTAGTAAAGCGGGGAGGGTTAAGTCAATTGCCAAATAGATTTATCCATGATTGAGGGAATGGTAAATTGATCTCAGTGTCAGGGCAAAGGTAGCGCCGGCGCCATTTCTATTAATGCACCCATGGTCCGAGAGTGGAAGATCACACCGGGACCCCCCCCCCCCACTGGACCCCAGGTAATTTAAGACATTTTGGGGGGGTTCGGGAGGGTGGGGGAATTATTTTAAAGGGTCAGGGTGGGTTTTAGGGTTGTTTTAGTGTGCCGGTTTTCCCGCCCTCCCCCTTCCCCCGATTTACGATTTTTGACGATAAATCGGGGGAATTCCTATTGTATATCGCCTCTAACGATTTTTGACGATTTAAAATATATCGGACGATATTTTAAATCGTCAAAAAACGATTCACATCCCTACGCTTTACTGGTATCAATGTGAGCACCTCTTGCACACTTTCAATCATGTCACATCTTACCCATTCTATGCCTTTCTTAATGTATTCTTTTCTCTTTCAGCACTGCATTATCCCTTCCCCCTCCTCTTTTATTTTCTCTCACTATTTCCTTTTCTTCTTTCTACAATATTGCTTTCTAGATAATACTGTTCTAGTTAAGCGCGTAACCCTTAAAAAAAACAAACAAACCCCTGCGCCCGCCGAGCCTATTTTGCATAGGCTCAGCGGCATGCGCAAGCCCCGGGACGCGCGTTAAGTCCCGGGGCTTTGCTAGGGGGGCATATCGGGGGGAGTGTCGGGGTGCGGCACGACATTCGGGGCGTTCTGGGGGGCATTCCGGGGGGCATGGTGCCGGCCCGGGGGCGTGACCAAGGCCTCCAGACCAGCCCCCGGGTCGGGTGATGGCGCGCATAAGTTACGCCTGCTTCAAGCAGGCGTAACTTGTGCGATAAAGGTGGGGGGGGGGGGTTAGGTAGGGGAAGGGAGGGGAAGGTGCGGGGGGGTGGAAGGAAAGTTCCCTCCGAGGCCGCTCCAATTTCGGAGCGGCCTCGGAGGGAACGGGCAGCTCGCACAGGGCTCAGCGTGCGCAAGTTGCACAAATGTGCACCCCCTTGTGCGCGCCGACCCCGGATTTTATAAGATACGCGCGGCTACGCGCATATCTTATAAAATCCGGCGTACTTTCGTTCGTGCACGCTGTTTTTTAAAATGTGCCCCATTGTGTGTATATTTGGTAAATGAGGGCATGAGGAGCAAAAGAGGTTTAGATTGGGTGGGACAGAACTTGAGAAATTACAGGAAGTACTGGTAGAGATGTGGGAAAGGTGAGAATTGTGTATGTGCAGCATAGAGGTGTGGCCTAGTGTTCAGAGCACTCACTTCTGCCACTAACTGAATGACTTCACGTGAGCCACTGTATCAACCTGTGCCTTTGGAGTGGATCAGGATTGAGCCCAATTGCTTAGTTGTCTTTTCTTAGAATGGGTTCATGGATTGTTGATCCTCTCCTTATGGCTGCAGAATTCTAGATGCTGTTGTCATGCTGTGCTAGTTTATCCTAGAGAGTATGGTAGCCAGTCACATTTATGCATGGTCCTGCAGAAGGAGAACTCAAATACTGAAAATAGTGATTGCCAAATAATGCTTATTTGAGAGCTGCATTAGGAAGTGTGAAAAATTTGGGTGAGAGAGATTATTATTACGGGATGTTTGTGAAAGGTAGACGAGGACAGTCAAGGGTGGCCCTAAAATCCATTGGGTTTTATTACATAAACTAATGAAGGTTCATTTGTAATTTTTATTTCAAAACCCTGAAGTCCTGTGTCTGAACAATTGTGAAATGTATGGACCTTTAAGGAGTATTTCCACTTTAAAAATATCTGTTATGTATAATAAACAGAATTTATTTTTAGTTCAGCAGTTCTTCTCTTATTTAAAAGACAGAAAAACTAGAAAAATACCCTTCAAGCATGGACAACCAATTTTTACTTCATGCCCTTACTCCATAATGATACGAGCATTTGCACATGCTCCAGCCTGTCTGCCACTTTTTGCAGATATGTATGATGTTGTTTGGAAATATACATTGAAGGATAATGAGCTGAAGAGACACGTAAATTGACTGAGAGAGTGCATGTTGTAGATGAAAGGAGGAGAAGAACTAGCAGGCCATGTACGCCCCAATCAGATGAACGTGTAGATAGACATTGTCACCAAAGGTCCATTTTTTAAAAATCTAAAACAAATGTATTCACAGTTTCTTCAGAATTTCTCTATATAAAATAGTTTGTGTACCTCCAAACTTTGTAGAACCAAGGCCACACTATTTAATTTAGAACTAGAAGGTCCTAAAATCTATGGGATTTTATTATATAAATTAATAAAGATTTGTTTGTCATTTTTATTTCAAAACCTTGAAGTCCTGTATTTGAGCAATTGTGAAATGTATGGATTTTAAAGAAGTATTTCCACTTTAAAAATAGCTGCTTTGTATAATAAACTGAATTTATTTTTAGTTCAGCAGTTCTCTTATTTTCGATGGAAAGAAAACTGTAGGGGACAAAATATGAAGTTCCAAAGGGTAGACGCAGAACCAACATTAGGAAGTATGTCTTCATGGAAAGCGTGGTGGATGCATGGAATGCCTTCCTAGTAGAGGTAGTGAGTACAAAGATGGTAATGGAATTCAAAAGGATACGGGATAAGTACAGAAGATTCCTAGTAGATAAATGATGGAGAGAAAGAAAAGGGTAATCCATGTTGACTATGGTAACCTTCATAAAACAATAATTACTCTAAAAATGAAAACAAACAAACAAACAAAACAGCTCACTAGTCAGATTCTTGAGCCTTTTTCTATGATGTTTACTATGTTATAATTTTGGCCAACTCAGTGGCAGTTCTGTGCACTGCCTATGGAAAGAACCCAGTTCCATCTCTGAGTCAGGTCTTCCACTCATCGGGTCAACTGGGGCTAGGAACAGGGCCAGAGGAATCACTAGGCGAGCTAGGCCTGTGCCTAGGGCGCCGAGACTTAGGGGGCGCTGCGGCAGGCGGAGAATTTTGAAAGGCAAAAAGTGCCCTTTCAAAATTCTGCCAGCCCCCAACTCGCCCTGCCTCCCCCCCAGTGCCACCCTCCCAACGTCCCCCTGGTGGTCCAGCGGAGGGCCCGGGAGCGATCTGCCGCTCCCAGGGCCCTGGCTGCCACTAACCAAAATGGCACCGGTGACCTTTAGTCCCTACCATGTGACAGGGGCCAACCAATGGCACCGGTAGCCCCTGTCACATGGTAGGGGCTGAAGGCCACTGGTGCCAGGGGCGGATTGGCCTATCGGGGGATCGGGCTTCCCCCGGTGGGCCGGTCTAGCTGATCACGTGGCTGAAGTCTTCGGCTGTGCTGATCTTCTTTCTGTGTGTGTGTTTCTGTGTGGGTGTACGTGATGTGTATGTGATGTGAGAAAGGAATGAAGCTTCTGTGTGGGTGTATGTGTTGTATATGAGAGAAAGGAATGGAGCTTCTGTGTGGGTGTATGTAGTGTGTATGTGAGAAAGGAATCTGCCAGTTTATAAAAATGAAATGTGATAATACATATACCTCAACTTTTGTGCTGGTAGCGCAACTTTGGAAAGGTTGGATGAAAGATGAAATTACAGAATTTTAAGCATCCCTCTTCTGGAAAATAAAATTTAACTTAAACATTTGCCAAGCTGTGATGTGGTCTTCCTTACACATCTTTTCCAGGTATTATCATCTGGATGTGCAGGCCCAGAAGGACGCTGCCTTTGGTCAGGCGGTGCTGACTGGATCATGGGCAGCCTCCCACCCTATTCGGGAGTAGCTTGGGTACAGCCCACTGGTCCTGAATCTATCTATCCACATGTTAGGAAATGAGAAATTACTACTTGCCTGATAATTTCCTTTTCCTTAAGGTGGATAGATGGATTCAGCTTTCCGCCCTGGGCTGCCAAATGATTGTGTGATGGTCCTCCTCCTGCGTGGCTTTGAGTTCCAAGGGATTACAGGTAAGTGCTCATCCAGGCCCTAGACTAGTATGCATACGTTCTTGCATGAGTTCAGTGTTTTTTGTTAGTTAAGTACAGAAATGGTTGTCTATTTTTCAATCAGGTTTTTTTTTGCTAGTCTGTCCACAGTTGCTTTTGAAGAGAATACTGACAGTCTGGTGTCGCTGCAGGACTATATATATTCTGTGATGTCAGTTTGCTCCCTCTCCATCTGCTGGCAGAGGTGCATAAACCACTGGTCCTGAATCCAAATATCCACCTTTAAAAAAGGAAATTATTAGGTAAGTAGTAATTTCTCATTTTCCTGTGAATACTTTAGCTTTCTTTTCATTGATATATTTACTATTTTAGTTCACAGTCCCTAATACTGCAGATTTTCAGAAACATGGAAAACAAAACAAAACAAAAAAACAATTCTGAAACTCGTCTTTTATAACCCTGAATAAATGCAAAGCAAATTGAAACAGTGATAAACAAAAATAAAATGATGCATCATGAGAGTTATATATGTGGCTCCTGGATAAAGCAATCTGCACACTACTATCTACCCAGCAGGCTAGGCACTAGAGAAAGAAAAGTGAGTATCATGATCATCCACAGATGTGCAGAAATAGAAAGTACATTTTTCCAATACCTTTTTCTTTGCCTGTAGCAGCTCTTGGTAGGCACTGGATCGTATAAAACGAGGGTAGGAATCACTTTTCATCAGTTTGTAAATATGCTCCTTCAAAAACAAAAAACATCCTTTGGAAATCAAAGAAATGGATAAGAACTTCACATGACATTTACATGGTGCAATAGTATTACAATACTGCAAAAACAACAGGAGACAGAGGGGATCCTAGGAAGTAAGTATGTCACATAGTTTAATGCTTTATCTTGTCAGGCATTGAGATGATGGAAGTTAAAGGACCATATTTAATGAATGGGCAAAAAGTCTAAATCCCTACACAATTAAAAGTATTATGCATATACAATTAATTTTGCTTTGCTTCAAATTTAAGGGTAATACAAAATCCTACAGTTGTCACCACAATGCAATTAAAATTGCACAAAAGATCCTCAAAAATGCTGCTAATCATGCAATGTTAATGTCCATTTTGCATAAAATGTTGCTACATATGCTAATGAGTTTGGAGCTCATTAGCATGTTTAGCAAAACTATGCATGCAACTTTTCACGTGTTGCCATGGCAGGAACTTTACTCATTCTTAGCCATGGCAATGCGTGGACTTGTCTTGGGATTTGTGAAATGTCACAGGCAGTTAAAAGGGCCTTGTGGCACACAAGAGAATTCCAGTTTGCCCCCCATGTGAAAGTTCCTGATGATTTTATTGACTCCTCCACCTCAACTTCTTTGTAGGCCATAAATGTATAAGATAGACCCCCATAGAAGATCCCCACCTCACTGTC
The DNA here is from genome assembly GCF_901001135.1 of Rhinatrema bivittatum. Taxonomy (NCBI): domain Eukaryota; kingdom Metazoa; phylum Chordata; class Amphibia; order Gymnophiona; family Rhinatrematidae; genus Rhinatrema; species Rhinatrema bivittatum. The sequence goes on along the minus strand of NC_042617.1, from coordinate 183,627,317 downwards.
CCACAAAATCAATGAAAATCTCCATCTGAGATTAATCGCCTTCATGCTTTCATGCTCCCAAAAGATTATCTCATCAAAAGAGTGGTCTTCTGGGGCCAGAAGTGAAAGCCACTCACTCCTGGCACCCCAACACATACAAAGGAGCTCATGTGGCCAGCTGGTGCCATTTTGAAACCGGAAGCCAGGGGTGAGAAGTGAGTTAGAATTGCTCCTGCCCTTGGAAAATTATTCCTTTGATTGTTTAAGCCAGTGGTCCCCAAACCTGTCCTGGAGGGCCACCAGCCTGTCGGGTTTTTGGGATATCCACAATGAATATGCATGAGAGAAAATTTGCATGTTATGGAGGCAGTGCATGCAAATTTTCTCTCATGCATATTCATTGAGGATATCCCAAAAACCCGACTGGCTGGTGGCCCTCCAGGACAGGTTTGGGGACCCCTGGTTTAAGCTTTTGGGAAGCATGGGAGTATGGGACCCCAAATGGAAATTTTCATTGATTTTTGGGTAAAAGGGCAACTTACCTATGGGGATCTTACTTTCAAATTTATAGCACATGACAGGCTCGGAGGTAAGGATAGGGGAGGCCACTAAGACCACTAGAAATTTTCATTTATTCTTAACTTACTCTTGGAGGGGGCAGGGGATGGGGCTTACACAGGACACGACTCCTTTAATAGAATGCGTTGGTTCTCAGAAATCCTCTCTTTCTGAGCCCAGCCTTGAAAATAACTACACTTCATTGAGGTGTAGGGTTTTTTTTTGTTTTTTTTTTTTTTTACAAAAATGGCCCTACATAGCCTTTTCTTCATGCCCAGTTTCAAAAAATTGCCTAATAATGAATTGCCTAATAATGATTTATTCTGCATGATTTAGCTTCATAGCAGCTCATCAGTGGGGAACTTGAGTAGCTTACGTATGAAACTTTACTACTGTGATGGACAATTTTTGTGAACATGTTTTGCAAAACTTTTTTTTTTCTAAAATTTTTGGGAAATGCCTACATTTTTGTTTCACAATTTTTCTTGGGAAAATCATTTTGCAGAAAACGTTTGCAATTTAGTACATCAGTCTGAAATTAATCATGTAATTTAAAAGTGCTGTTTGACTTTGGCCCAATCTTTACTTCTAAGTGGTTTTACTCAGGAAAAAACATGTTTACCTTCTTAAAAATACAGTTTGAAAATCTTCCCTTCTGCAGCAATATGTGGGTTGGTTAGGGCATGGGAAGGAATGTACGCATGGTGATGGTGCATTCAAATCAATGCAGGTGGTTTCAGTGCAAGTGCAAAGCACATGAGTACCAAGCTACCCACTGTGTGTGTATGGCACATAAATTTTCAAAGGAAAACTCTGTGTGGAGTTTCCTTTTGAAAATGAACTTGCAGTGTTTGCCTTGATGCAAAGTGAATGGGTAATCTTTACTTGCTGTCTTTTCAATTTGAAATTAAGTGCCAGCACGTAGGGATGTGAATCGTTTTAGGACGATTAAAATTATCGTCCGATAATTTTAATATCGTCTTAAACCGTTATGGAACACAATACAATACAGATTCTAACGATTTATCGTTATAAATCGTTAGAATCGTGAGCCGGCACACTAAAACCCCCTAAAACCCACCCCCGACCCTTTAAATTAAATCCCCCACCCTCCCGAACCCCCCCCCAAATAACTTAAATAACCTGCGGGTCCAGCGGCGGTCCGGAACGGCAGCGGTCCGGAACGGGCTCCTGCTCTGAATCTTGTCGTCTTCAGCCGGCGCCATTTTCCAAAATGGCGCCGAAAATGGCGGCGGCCATAGACGAAAAAGATTGGACGGCAGGAGGTCCTTCCGGACCCCCGCTGGACTTTTGACAAGTCTCGTGGGGGTCAGGAGGCCCCCCACAAGCTGGCCAAAAGTTCCTGGAGGTCCAGCGGGGGTCAGGGAGCGATTTCCCGCCGCGAATCATTTTCCGTACGGAAAATGGCGCCGGCAGGAGATCGACTGCAGGAGGTCGTTCAGCGAGGGTTCCGGCGCCTCGCTGAACGACCTCCTGCAGTCGATCTCCTGCCGGCGCCGGCAGGAGATCGACTGCAGGAGGTCGTTCAGCGAGGCGTATGGCGCCGGCCATACGCGTATGGCCGGCGCCATTTTCCGTACGAAAACGATTCGCGGCGGGAAATCGCTCCCTGACCCCCGCTGGACCTCCAGGAACTTTTGGCCAGCTTGTGGGGGGCCTCCTGACCCCCACGAGACTTGCCAAAAGTCCAGCGGGGGTCCGGAAGGACCTCCTGCCGTCCAATCTTTTTCGTCTATGGCCGCCGCCATTTTTCGGCGCCATTTTGGAAAATGGCGCCGGCTGAAGACGACAAGATTCAGAGCAGGAGCCCGTTCCGGACCGCTGCCGTTCCGGACCGCCGCTGGACCCGCAGGTTATTTAAGTTATTTGGTGGGGGATTTAATTTAAAGGGTCGGGGGTGGGTTTTAGGGGGTTTTAATGTGCCGGTTTTTCGATTTTTCGATTTTTAACGATTTTTAACGATTTTTCACGATATTTTACCCCCCCAAACGGCAACAATACGATTCCCTCCCCCTCCCAGCCGAAATCGATCGTTAAGACGATCGAGGACACGATTCACATCCCTACCAGCACGCGCTCACTTTCACTAAGAAAAAATGTCCTAGGGATGAAGAATCCACAGACATATGCACCTGTTTTCTCTGTAGATTCTTTTCCCATGGAAAACTGCACATGTAGATTTGAAACTAGAATCTGTGTGTGATTTTGAGATACCCAGTGACTACAATCTTGTACTCTTGGACATCTCAGCTGTGATACACGAATTCAACAAATATTTTTGCATCTTAATGATTTAGGTATGTATGGGAAAGCAATGGCTTCAGTTCCATAAGTTGGTTCTCAATATGGCAATGATTGAAATTTTAATAATACAGCACTCCTATATTGGTTAGGTACCATCATCCATTCATATGGAGGATAATGAAATAGATCGCCTGGTAACATGCCTACCTGGTGCGAAGGTGGCGGACCTCACGCGTCACCTAGATAGGATTTTAGACAGTGCTGGGGAGGAGCCGGCTGTCGTGGTACATGTGGGCACCAACGACATAGGAAAATGTGGAAGGAAGGTTCTGGAAGCCAAATTTAGGCTCTTAGGTAGAAAGCTTAAATCCAGAACCTCCAGGGTAGCATTCTCTGAAATGCTCCCTGTTCCACACGCAGGTCACCAGAGGCAGGCAGAGCTCCGGAGTCTCAATGCGTGGATGAGACGATGGTGCAAGGAAGAGGGATTCAGTTTTGTTAGGAACTGGGGAACCTTTTGGGGAAGGGGGAGTCTCTTCCGAAGGGATGGGCTCCACCTTAACCAGGGTGGAACCAGACTGCTGGCGCTAACCTTTAAAAAGGAGATAGAGCAGCTTTTAAACTAGAACAAAGAGAAAAGCCGACAGTCACTCAGCAGTGCATGGTTCGGAGAGAGGTATCTTTAAAGGATACTAATGATGCATTAGAATTAGGGCATCCCGACAGTGAGGTTCCAATAATTAGAAAAGTAGTCCAAGTGCCTGCAACTAAAAACTCACCTGAGCTAAAAAATTCTAACTTATCCCTATCAATTAAAAAGCAGAATGGAAATATAAACAAAACACAAACTTTGAAATGTTTGTATGCTAATGCAAGAAGTCTAAGAAGTAAGATGGGAAAATTAGAATGTATAGCAGTGAATGATGACATAGACTTAATTGGCATCTCAGAGACATGGTGGAAAGAGGATAACCAATGGGACAGTGCTATACCGGGTACAAATTATATCGCAATGACAGAGAGGAGCACTCGGGAGGAGTTGTGGCACTTTATGTCCGGGATGGCATAGAGTCCAACAGGATAAACATCCTGCATGAGACAAAATACAAAATTGAATCTTTATGGGTAGAAATCCCTTGTGTATCGGGGAAGACTATAATGATAGGGGTATACTACCGTCCACCTGGTCAAGATGGTGAGACGGACAATGAAATGCTAAGAGAAATTAGGGAAGCTAACCAAATTGGTAGTGCAGTAATAATGGGAGACTTCAATTACCACTATAAAAGAACAGTTAATTGCTAAAGTGCAACGAGCTACACTTATCTCCACACAAAAGATGTCGCAAGCTACAAATTTTTCATTTTTCTGTGCATTTATTTACTTAAAGCTGTGGGACCATCATACCACCCTGGGTTGGTTTGGCAGTAAGCCAGGCTCTCAACCACAATGGGTCATGTTTTAGTCATCGGTCCATTAAAGTCTTTAATCCATTAAAGTCCTTGAAATACTTTATTTAATTTAACTAATTTTTTCTTTTTTTCTTATATAATTGAAATATTTTTGATGTGACGGTGTTGATTTAATCAAAAAGGACGGTATTTCCTTACTTGTACGGAGCGCCGCCGCGCTTCCAGATTTTGTCTGTAGCGCTGCCGCGCTTTGCAGATGAGGTTGTTCAGGAATTGCTTTTAAAGGAGTGAACTTCCGATCCAAAGATGCTTATGCAGTCCGAGGTACGTTTCGCTCTGTGCTGCTTCAGGGACTGTGACCGCATCGGAGAGTTGTTATGCCTGAACTTAAGAAATGCAAGGTTTAATTCCCGTCAAAATCACTTGGTACTCAATACCACGGTTTGGCTCCCGTCATCTTCACATGGTACTTAATACCGCATTCTACCGCCTGGCGGTCACAGTCCCTGAAGCAGCACGGAGCGAAACGTACCTCGGACTGCATAAGCATCTTTGGATCGGAAGTTCACTCCTTTAAAAGCAATTCCTGAACAACCTCATCTGCAAAGCGCGGCAGCGCTACAGACAAAATCTGGAAGCGCGGCGGCGCTCCGTACAAGTAAGGAAATACCATCCTTTTTGATTAAATCAACACCGTCACATCAAAAATATTTTAATTATATAAGAAAAAAAGAAAAAATTAGTTAAATTAAATAAAGTATTTCAAGGACTTTAATGGATTAAAGACTTTAACGGACCGATGATTAAAACATGACCCGTTGTGGTTGAGAGCCTGGCTTACTGCCAAACCAACCCAGGGTGGTATGATGGTCCCACAGCTTTAAGTAAATAAATGCATAGAAAAATGAAGCTTGCGACGTCTTTTGTGTGGAGACTTCAATTACCCCAATATTGACTGGGTAAATGTATCATCGGGTCACGCTAGATAGATAACGTTCCTGGATGGAATAAATGATAGCTTTATGGAGCAATTGGTTCAGGAACCGATGAGAGAGGGAGCAATTTTAGATCTAATTCTCAGTGGAGCACAGGACTTGGTGAGAGAGGTAACGGTGGTGGGGATGCTTGGCAATAGTGATCATAATATGATCAAATTTGATTTAATGACTGGAAAAGGAACAGTGTGCAAATCCAAGGCTCTCGTGCTAAACTTTCAAAAGGGAAACTTTGATAAAATGAGAAAAATTGTTAGAAAAAAACTGAAAGGAGCAGCTACAAAAGTAAAAAATGTCCAAGAGGTGTGGTCATTGTTAAAAAATACCATTCTAGAAGCACAGTCCAGATGTATTCCACACATTAAGAAAGGTGGAAAGAAGGCAAAACGATTTCCGGCATGGTTAAAAGGGGAGGCGAAAGAAGCTATTTTAGCCAAAAGATCTTCATTCAAAAATTGGAAGAAGGATCCAAAGAAGAAAATAGGATAAAGCATAAACATTGGCAAGTTAAATGTAAGACATTGATAAGACAGGCTAAGAGAGAATTTGAAAAGAAATTGGCTGTAGAGGCAAAAACTCACAGTAAAAACTTTTTAAAATATATCCGAAGCAGAAAACCTGTGAGGGAGTCAGTTGGACCGTTAGATGATCGAGGGGTTAAAGGGGCACTTAGAGAAGATAAGGCCATCGCGGAAAGATTAAATGATTTCTTTGATTCGGTGTTTACTGAAGAGGATGTTGGGGAGGTACCTGTAATGGAGAAGGTTTTCATGGGTAATGATTCAGATGGACTGAACCAAATCACGGTGAACCTAGAAGATGTGGTAGGCCTGATTGACAAACTGAAGAGTAGTAAATCACCCGTACCGGATGGTATACACCCCAGAGTTCTGAAGGAACTAAAAAATGAAATTTCAGACCTATTAGTAAAAATTTGTAACTTATCATTAAAATCATCCATTGTACCTGAAGACTGGAGGATAGCAAATGTAACCCCAATATTTAATAAGGGCTCCAGGGGCGATCTGGGAAACTACAGACCGGTTAGCCTGACTTCAGTGCCAGGAAAAATAGTGGAAAGTGTTTTAAACATCAAAATCACAGAACATATAGAAAGACATGGTTTAATGGAACAAAGTCAGCATGGCTTTACCCAGGGCAAGTCTTGCCTCACAAATCTGCTTCACTTTTTTGAAGGAGTTAATAAACATGTGGATAAAGGTGAACCGGTAGATATAGTATACTTGGATTTTCAGAAGGCGTTTGACAAAGTTCCTCATGAGAGGCTTCTAGGAAAAGTAAAAAGTCATGGGATAGGTGACGATGTCCTTTCGTGGATTACAAAGTGGCTAAAAGACAGGAAAGAAAGAGTAGGATTAAATGGACAATTTTCTCAGTGGAGGGCACTGGAGTGCCTCAGGGATCTGTTTTGGGACCTGTGCTTTTCAATATATTTATAAATGATCTGGAACGAAATATGATGAGTGTGGTAATCAAATTTGCAGATGACACAAAATTGTTCAGAGTAGTTAAATCACAAGCAGATTGTGATAAATTGCAGGAAGACCTTGTGAGACTGGAAAATTGGGCATCCAAATGGCAGATGAAATTTAATGTGGATAAGTGCAAGGTGATGCATATAGGGAAAAATAACCCATGCTATAATTACACAATGTTGGGTTCCATATTAGGTGCTTCAACCCAAGAAAGAGATTTAGGTGTCATAGTGGATAACACATTGAAATCGTCGGTTCAGTGTGCTGCGGCAGTCAAAAAAGCAAACAGAATGTTGGGAATTATTAGAAAGGGAATGGTGAATAAAACAGAAAATGTCATAATGCCTCTGTATCGCTCCATGGTGAGACCGCACCTTGAATACTGTGTACAATTCTGGTCGCCGCATCTCAAAAAAGATATAATTGCGATGGAGAAAGTACAGAGAAGGGCTACCAAAATGATAAGGGAATGGAACAACTCCCCTATGAGGAAAGACTAAAGAGGTTAGGACTTTTCAGCATGGAGAAGAGGCGACTGAGGGGGGATTTGATAGAGGTGTTTAAAATCATGAGAGGTCTAGAACGGGTAGTTGTGAATCGGTTATTTACTCTTTCGGATAGTAGAAAGACTAGGGGGCACTCCATGAAGTTAGCATGGGGCACATTTAAAACTAATTGGAGAAAGTTCTTCTTCACTCAATGCACAATTAAACTCTGAAATTTGTTGCCAGAGGATGTGGTTAGTGCAGTTAGTATAGCTGTGTTTAAAAAAGAATTGGATAAGTTCTTGGAGGAGAAGTCCATTACCTGCTATTAAGTTCACTTAGAGAATAGCCACTGCCATTAGCAATGGTAACATGGAATAGACTTAGTTTTTGGATACTTGCCAGGTTCTTATGGCCTGGATTGGCCACTGTTGGAAACAGGATGCTGGGCTTGATGGACCCTTGGTCTGACCCAGTATGGCATTTTCTTATTTTCTTATGTTCTTATGAAATTATATCATATGTTAGGCTCGACAGTAATCTCTCCTTTAAACACACACGGTAACTTTCAAACTGGGGCGTGTGCCCAAATACATTGGCCCTTGCCCAGGTATGCGGTTATTTTATAACATATACATGCATTTTATAAAATAACCTGACCACGTGCACATGTGTGCCAAATTTTAAATGGGCGTGGCAAATCTCACTTCTACCGCATAAATCAGGGAATTTTAAAAGAGGCTTTTGCCGACGCCATTCCCAGTTTTACCAGTTCGGACCCTGAGCGGCAGATTTTCAAAGGGGTACGCGCGTACCCCCCGAAAATCTGCCCTAAGCTCCCCAGCATGCCCCGAGCCTATGTTGAATAGGCTCGGCAGCGAGCACAAGCCCCGGGACGCGCGTAAGTCCTGGGGCTTTCCTGGGGGTGTGGGTCAGGGGCGTGTTGCGGCGACACGTCATCCGGGGGCTGGCCCGCAGGCGTGGTTCCAGCCTCGGGGCATTTCGGGGGAGTAGCCAAGGCCTCCGAATCTACTCCTGGGCCGGGGAATTGTGTGGAGGCTGGCTTGCCGGCAGGCGTAACTTTTCGAAGAAAGTTGGGGGGGTTTAGATAGGGCTGGAGGGGTGGGTTAGGTAGGGGAAGGAAGAGGAAGGTGCGGGGGGGGGGGGGGTGTGGAAGGAAAGTTCCCTCCAAGGCCGCTCCGATTTCGGCCTTAAATTTTAACTTACATGATTTCGGAGCGGCCTCGGAGGGAATGGAGGCAGGCTGCGCGGCTCGGCATGCCCAGGCTGCCGATTTTGCACAGCCTTGCGTGCGCCGACCCCGGATTTTAAAGGATATGAGTGGCTACACACGTATCTATTAAAATCCGGCGTACTCTTGTTTGCACCCGGTGCGCAAGCAAAAGTACGTGCGGGCGTACTTTTTTTAAATCTACCCGTTTGTCCAGTTAAGAGAAGTCCTCCAACCTTCCCTGGTTTGACAGCTTTCATTCCCCTCAGTTAGCCCCGACCCTTAATACTGCACAGATCTGCCTACTTTTCTTTAAATTTTAACTTACACGGCATCCATAGCAGAAGTAAAGTTACACGGCACACATATCTCAGGTTCACACCATAATGCCCATGCCCTGCCCAGACCATGCCCACACCCCACCCTTTTTTGAAAACTTTCTAGATGTATGCATTTGCGGGAGATATGTGTGTATTTTGCCAGCTTTTAAAATCTGTTTTGCGAGCGCAAGCCTGAATTATTTGGGCATCCCTCAGTTGGGGGTAAATTTTAGTACATGTGTGCATGTGCTTCTCAGCTTGCACACATGGATGCGTGTGCAAGAGGGGGTAGATTTTTACAAGTTTCACGCTGTGACGCATCGCGGCTTTCACCAGTTCCATCCCAGTCCGCTCCAATTAAGGAGCATACTGGGAGGGAACCTCCCTTTCCCTTCCACTCTCCTCCCCTCCCCCATCCCTATCCTATCTACCCCTGTTTTTTAAATTTTACCTGTTGCTCCTCCAAAGGAGCAGTTGCAGGTTGCGCATGCCAGCACTATGCTAGCGCGTGCTTCCCCAGCACAGTAGCAATTGGCCGCTGTATAGGCACATCAAATCCCGCTCCCTGGACCACCCCTTATCTTCGGCCCAGCTCTTGTGCACGTAACGAGGGTTATGCGCGTGGCCGTGCCTCTTCAAAAATGCGCATAAGGCCTGGTTACACGTGTAACCCCCGTATTTCACGTGCGCAGGCAATTTAAAATTCGCCCGTTGATGCACATGGCAGGCTTTTAAATTCACCTTAAAATTGGGGTAATGATTAAATCTGGTTTTTTGTTTTTTTTAATTGCGGAAGATTTGCAGCTTAAAACCAATGCAATGATTTTCATATGGTAGCACAGGCAATGATTTTACCTCTTGTCGACTAGTGTATTTGGTTCCATATTGGCCTCCTTATCATATCACTAAAAGCACTACAACTATTGCAGAATTCGGCAGCATGTCTTAGGTTAGGACTTATCAGCTTGGAGAAGAGATGGCTGAGGGGGGATCTGATAAAGGTGTTTAAAATAATGAGAGGTCTAGAATGGGTAGATGTGAATCGGTTATTTACTCTTTCAGATAATAGAAAGACTAGGGGGCACTCCATGAAGTTAGCATGTGGCACATCTAAAACTAATCGGAGAAAGTTCTTTTTTACTCAACGCACAATTAAACTCTGTAATTTGTTGCCAGAGGATGTGGTTAGTGCAGTTAGTATAGCTGTGTTTAAAAAAGGATTGGATAAGTTCTTGGAGGAGAAGTCCATTACCTGCCATTAATTAAGTTGACTTAGAAAATAGCCACTCCTATTACTAGCAACGGTAATATGGAATAGACTTAGCTTTTGGATAATTGCCAGGTTCTTATGGCCTGTAGAGGTGTGCATCCATTTTCCACGGATTTGTAATCCGCAACTTATTTTTTGCTATCTGTTAAATACGTGGGGAGGCGAAACGCATCGCGACTCCCCACGTATTAAACAGATTTCTGTTTTATTCGGCTTAAATAAAAATTTAAACCCCCCACCCTCCTGACCCCCCCAAAACTTACCAAAACTCCCTGGTGGTCCAGCGGTGGGGTCCGGGAACTCACTCACACCCTCGGTGCTAGTTTCATCACGGCGCCGATAGCCTTTGTCACAGGGGCTACCGGTGCCATTGGTCAGCCCCTGTCACATGGCCATTGGCGCCATCTTGTGCTCCTACCATGTAACATAGAAACATAAACATAGAAACATAGAAATGACGGCAGAAGAAGACCAAATGGCCCATCAAGTCTGCCCAGCAAGCGACGCACTTTATCCATTTTTTTTCCCTTTTTCTCTCTCCCACCTGTTACTATTGGCCTCCAGTACCCTCCAGCCCTAATTCCCCTCCACCCAATTTAGAGAGCAGCTTTGAATCTGCATCCAAGTGACATCCAGCTCAATTGGGGGTAGCAACCGCTGCAACAAGCAGGCCACCCCCTTGCCCCATACTCTTACCCACCCCTGTTTTTATTTTTTTGTTTTGTTTTTTTTTTGGAAATAGCAGCCCTCCATCCTTCCACTCCGTGAAGGTGGAACACCAACTACTGGCCACTGGCATCCCGCTCCGTGAACGCCTCTGTGGCTACTGCCGCTCCGTGCAGTGTTTGAATGCCGCTGTGGCTACTGCCGCTCCGTGCAGTGTTTGAATGCCGCTGTGGCTACTGCCGCTCCGTGCAGTGTTTGAATGTCTCCACTTTATTCACGCCCTCTAAGACTTGATGGATCCACAGTGTTTATCCCATGCCTCTTTGAAGTCGTTCACAGTTTTAGACTTCACCACTTCCTCCGGAAGGGCATTCCAGGCATCCACCACCCTTTCCGTGAAGAAATACTTCCTGATATTGGTTTTTAGTCTTCCTCCCTGGAGCCTCAGCTCGTGACCTCTGGTTCTGCTGATTTTTTTCTGATGGAAAAGGTTTGTTGATGTCTTTGGATCATTAAAGTTTTTCAAGTATCTGAAAGTCTGAATCATATCACCCCTGCTCCTCCTTTCCTCCAGGGAGTACATATTTAGATTCTTCAGTCTCTCCTCGTATGTCATCCTGTGAAGACCCTCCACCTTTCTGGTCGCCCTTCTCTGAACCGCTTCCATCTTGTCCTTGTCTCTTTGTAGATACGATCTCAAGAACTGAACACAGTACTCCAGGTGTGGCTTCACCAAGGATCTGTACAAGGGGATAATCACTTCCCTTTTCTTACTCGATATTCCTCTCTCTATGCATCCCAGCATTCTTCTGGCTTTTGCTATCGCCTTGTCGCATTGTTTCGCAGACTTCATATCATTAGACACTATCACCCCAAGGTCCCTCTCCTGCTCCGTGCACATCAGCCTTTCCCCCCCCATCGAATATAGTTCATTCGGATTTCCACTCCCCATATGCATGACTTTGCACTTCTTGGCATTGAATCTCAGCTGCCATATCTTCGACCACTCTTCCAGTTTCCTTAAATCCCGTCTCATTCTCTCCACTCCTTCCGGTGTGTCCACTCTGTTGCAGATCTTAGTGTCGTCCGCAAAAAGACAAACCTTACCTTCTATCCCGTCCGCAATGTCGCTCACAAAGATATTGAACAGGACCGGTCCCAACACCGATCCTTGCGGTACACCACTTAAAACCTCTCTCTCTTCAGAGAAAGTTCCATTTACCATCACGCATTGTTTTCTGTCCGTCAACCAGTTTTCAATCCAGGTCACCACCTCAGCACTCACTCCTAAGCTTCTCGTTTTATTCACCAGTCTCCTGTGCGGAACCGTATCAAAAGCTTTGCTGAAATCCAAGTAGATGACATCGAGCGCTCTTCCTCGATCCAATTCCTTGGTTACCCAGTCAAAAAAGTCAATCAGATTTGTCTGACAGGATCTTCCTCTGGTGAATCCATGCTGCCTCTGGTCCATCAATTCTCCCGACTGTAGATAGTTCACTATTCTCTCTTTCAACAGTGACTCCATTACTTTTCCCACCACCGAAGTGAGGCTAACTGGTCTGTAGTTACCAGCCTCCTCTCTGTTCCCACTCTTGTGAAGCGGGACCACCACCGCTCTTCTCCAATCACTCGGCACCACTCCCGTTTCTAGGGATCTATTGAACAGGTTGCACAGCGGTCCCGCCAGCACATCTCTGAGCTCCCTCAGTATCCTTGGATGAATCCCATCAGGCCCCATGGCTTTGTCCACTTTCAGATTCTTAAGCTCTTCCCATACATTATCTACTGTAAATGGATTTTCCTCTGTTCCGCTTCCCTCCAGTTTCTTGTTGTGTAGAGATGGTCCTTCTCCAGGGTCTTCTTTAGTGAACACAGAGCTGAAGTATTCGTTTAATATTTCTGCCATTTCTTCGTCTCTCTCCACACATTGATCATTTCCACCTTTCAATTTCACTATACCACTTTGGACTTTTCTCTTTTCGCTGATGTATCTGAAAAATGTTTTGTCACCATATTTTATCTCCTTGGCAATCCTCTCTTCCGCTTGACTTTTTGCCAACTTGATTAATTTCTTCGTCTCCCTCAGTTGAATCAGATATTCTTCTTTGTGCTCCTCCCTTTGGGATCTTTTGTATTTCACAGTGATACGTCATAGTGAGGGCAAAGGCGATCGGCGCCATTTTGAGTATTGGTATCGGACGGCGATTTTGAGTCTCAAAATGGTGCCGATCGCCGTCATAGTGAGGGCAAAGGCGATCGGCGCCATTTTTAGTATTGGTATCAGACGGCCGGCGTGCAAGGAGGTTGCTCCCGGACCCTCGCTGGACTTTTAGCAAGTCTTGTGGGGTCAGGAGGCCCCCCCCCAAGCTGGCCAAAAGTCCCTATGGGTCCAACGGGGATCCTGGAGCGACCTGCCGTCCGATGCCAGGACTCAAAATGGCGCCGATAGCCTTTGCCCATACTATGTCACAGGAGCTACCAGTGCCATTGGTCAGCCCCTGTCACATGGTAGGAGCACAAGATGGCGCCGATGACCATGTGACAGGGGCTGACCAATGGCACCGGTAGCCCCTGTGACAAAGGCTATCGGCGCCATGATGAAACTAGTACCGAGGGTAAAAGTGAGTTCCCGGACCCCACCGCTGGACCACCAGGGAGTTTTGGTAAGTCTTGGGGGGGTCAGGAGGGTGGGGGGTTGTAGTTAATTTTAGCTGGGACAATAATTTAACTCGCCATAGTAACGTATTTAATATCGACAACTGATGGAATTCTCCAAACTTCCGCATGAAACGGAATTGACCCCCCACGAATACGTATCACGTACGCAATGAAAACTTTTTCCCTGCACATCCCTAATGGCCTGGATTGGCCACTGTTGGAAACAGGATGCTGGGCTTGATGGACCCTTGGTCTAACCCAGTATGGCATGTTCTTATGTTAGGAAAATCTCGATGTGACCATTTCACGCCAGTTCTACTTGACCTTCATTGGCTGCCCATAAAATTCCATGTACAATATAAATTGGCACTGCTGACTCACTGGTTTGATTCCTCTCCATGGGTTATTGTCATGTTAAAAGTATATAATCCTACTTGACAACTAAGATCTTCTCAACATGAATTAATAGATACATCATTGCTAAAACACGCTTGTTTAGGAGAGATACGTGAACATTATTTTTCTATTGCTGCTTCAGAATTGTGGAATACTTTGCCTGAAAATATTTGGATAACAAAATGCACCAATGGGCAAATTTTAAAATGCATGCATGTGCAAATATTTATTTATATTATTTTGTATACCGATATTCTGCATAACAATCATAACGGTTTACAGCATCAATATAAATAACATCAAATAAAACCTTGAATTAAAAAAAACATTTAAAATGAAACGATTAAAATATAAAATACAAATGAAATTAAAACAGGAAATATCTACCATAAAATTTCATAAAAGATAGCACGTGCCAAGCGCATTTTCGAAAGGGCCCGGCCATGCGCATATCTCCCAATATGTGCATAAATGCCGGGCTAGCCAAAAGGGGCAGGCCGGGACAGTGGCTATTAGGCCCTGTCCTAGGGAAGTGCATGCTGGCCTCTGAAGGAGCAGATAAGTTAAAAAAAACAAAAAAGAAATAGGCTAGATATGTAGGGGTTAGGGGTCGGGGAGGAGAAGGGAAAAGGTAGGAAGGTTAGGTAGGGGTATAGGGAAGTTTCCCTACCAGTCTGCTCCGTGCACAGATATCATATTTATAAAATGCACATGTTATAAAACTGGGGCATCTTTGAAAATCGACTAACAAATCTTTTAAAGCTGTTAAATTTTTTAAGCAGGCTTTTATCAAGCTTTTATCTAATTTTTATTACAGTTTTGGACCTGGAGGTTATTTTTATTCTTTTTTCCAGCTTTTATGAACATTAGTATTTTATTGGGATTAATACTTTATCAGCGCCACTTCTATAATTTTAGATCAATTACATATATTGATTTATAGTTACAGCCTGTGTGTTGTGTCCAATCCATGTTATTTTAATTAGGTATGTTGAAATTGTAATGTGCCTAGAGCTTTGGCAGTTAGGTGATTGATAAATACAAATAAATAAATATTTTGACAGCCCTCACCACAGCCATTGAGGCCGACACAAATAACAGGAATAAAGTATATGGACACTTCTAATGTACATACTTTGCATTTGCTGATTTATAAGGAGAAAGAAAATGGGTACTTTCTCTTTGAAAGTTTACTTAAGTATGCACACTATAAGATAGAAACATAGAAATGACGGCAGAAGAAGACCAAATGGCCCATCCAGTCTGCCCAGCAAGCATTCGCACTTATTTTTTTCATACTTAGCTGTTACTCTTGGCCCTTATAAGTAACTTTTCGGTTCTATTTCCCTTCCATCCCCGCCATCAATATAGATAGCAGTGCTGGTGCTGCATCTAAGTGAAGTATCTTGCTAATTGTTTAGGGGTAGTAACCGCCGTAATAAGCAAGCTACTCCCACACTTTTTTACCTAGCCTGTGCATTTCAGTCCTTATTGGTTGTTGTCTGAATATAAATCCTCTTTTCGTCATTCCCCCTGCTGTTGAAGCAGTGAGCTGCTCTGGATATGTATTCCAAGTGAAGTATCAGGCTTAATTGATTCTGGGTAGTAACCGCCGTAACAAACAAGCTACTCCCCTGCTTTTTTTATGGATGCATATCCTTTTTTCCACATTTCCTCTTGCTGTTGAAGCATAGAGCAATGTTGGTGTTGCAAGCAAGCAGACTATTTAAAAAATGTACCCCCACAGAAGGCAATTTCAACTGAATTTACCTGGGTAACAGGGATTTACTTGGGTAAAATGGCTTGCCTGATAAGTGCCCTTCTCAGAGTGGCTTATGTATGCTAACAATGGTGCCAATTAGTGCCAAGTTGTGAAGATGAATTTTAGTGATGTGGACATCTGTTCTCTGGGAACTGGACCAATTAATTTCACATAATTCACCACAAATGGTGCATGTTTCTATGTTCTTTTTCTTATGAAATTCCTCTATCCATCTATCAAGCCCCAGCAGCATGCTTCAAGATTCACTGTCCTTGGATGAGCTATCAGAACTCAAGGTGAGCTGGGATGGTACCCTGCAGCTAGCTCACCCCCCTCTGATAGTGTGTTTGCCCTGCTCAGGCTGCTGTATCTTAATTTGCCTAGTAGGAGCCAACTCATATTAGTTGTGGTATTTCTTTCCTGCCTTTGGTTATTATTCTCAGTGTTTCTATAAATGGGCTTTGGAAAATTGTGCATAATTTTACATGCACAAAAAACAAGCATTCTGGGGAGCAGAGTTGGGATAGGAAAATCATTTGTGCTAGTATTTCTAAAAATCAACACTGGGGGTAGATTTTAAAAAGGTGCATGTGGGCATTCATGTGTGCGCGCTACCCGGCGTGTGCACATGTACACCTGATTTTATAACTTGCACGTCCCCGGGCCCGCCCCTGAAACGCCGCGTCACTCGCAGCACGCCCCCCCGACACGCCCCTCCATGCAAGCCCCGGGGCTTGCGCGCGCCGCCGAGCCTATGCAAAATAGGCTCGGTGCGCGCAGGGGGGGTTTGGGATAGGTTTTCGGGAGGTACGCGCGTACCCCTTTGAAAATCTACCCCCTTGTGCGCACTGAGCAACCTGGAAGGGAACTTCCCTTCCCCCTAACCTGACCTTCCCACCCCTTCCCCTAACTATTCCATTCCCTAGCCCTACTCTAACCCCCCCAACATTTTTCTTTTACCTTGTGCGTGCCGGCCGACTGCTGGCGTGCAATCCCAAGCACAGCGGCAAATGGCCGCTATGCCTGGAGCCTCTGACCATGCCCCGCCCATTCCCCGCCCCCTTCTCGCGCCTTTAGTAAAGCTCCGGGACTTACACACGTCCCGGGTCTTTACGCGTGTCACCGGGTCTTTTGAAAATAGGCCTGGCGCGGGTAACCTTTTTCAAATCCGGCCCTATGAGAGTAACTTTAAAACGAGCATGTTAGTGCCCATATATAAGTGTATATGGGTGCGCGGCACTGTACGCTGAAATCTTATATCCTGTGCGCCAAGTACATCCTCATGTTATAAAATAGACCTAGTGTCTGTATTTGAGCACCTAATTTTAAGCAAGAATGTGAACAGCTGGAAATAGTTGGCATTTATGCACAAAAGTGAGTACATTTTAAAACATGTTCAAGTGAAGGAAATGATCAGTTTAACCAGTTCATTCACCAGTTTGTCCAGTCTATATCTAGGTCATCAAGACCCCCCCCCCCCCCCCCCCCCGGTTCTTTGGCCTGTATTCCCCTCCCCTCTCAGTTTATTCAGACCCCTCAAGGACTTCATGAGGGAATAGTTTTATTTGGACTTACACCTGATCAATAGCAGAATTATATTTGCACAGAAATGAACTAGACACGAGCTGCATTCGCCACGCAACGTACGCGCATATCTCTTGGCCCCATCTAAGAATGCCCATGACCCGCCCCCATTCTCCCCCTGTTTTACTTGATGCGAGATATTTGCACGCCGTTTCTTGTGCATGTACACGGCAGGCTTATAAAATTGATCGAGGACATGCATGTGCTAGATGCATTTGCATCTGTGCTTTTTGGTGCGCGCATCACTATTTTAGAATTCAGCTTTAAGCATGTAAATGTAATCATGATTTATAGCAGATGTTAATGTATGCAAGCAAATCTACTCACATACTTCTGAAAATGAACCTTTTAAGGTGAATTTTCAAAGAGCTGTGTGTAAAAATTGGGACATACGCGTGTAAATAGAGTATATACTATTATACATGCAGATTATAAAACACAAAATTGATTTTCGTGTAACCATATACACGCGCATATGGGCACATACGTGCATTTTTCAAAGTTATCCTCTCTGTGAGTAAACCTGCCATAATTTTCACAGCCCTAATTTTCAAAGCAGATTTAAGCACACAAGTCTGCTTTGAAAATTTGGGATAAAATAAATGGTGAATTTTAAGAGTTGTACATGTATAAATGAGCAAAAATACACATTTGTGCAACAAATTTATAAACCTCAAGCATACACACACATGTAATGGTATGCAAATACATTTGCTTATATAAAAATGGAGCCAAGCTGGGGTGGGCCAAGGACATTACCTGGTGGGGCCAATATTTGCACATATAGGGGTAGATTTTAAAAAATATGCACCTACTATATTATAAAGTATATGAGTAGGTTAGAAAATGCTCTTCATGTCCATATCTTACAGGGAAGGAGGGAGAGAGAGAAGCTCTTTATAAGGCTCAGTCTGATACTCCATATATGGATCATTGTAATGGGCTACTTTGACTCGGGGTGAGTTTTCTGGAGGTGGGTTGGGGGGCGGGGGGTGTTACAGACACATTCAGAGGTATCCATTGTAAAATTGACATCATTAAAGAATTTTAGACCTTATAAGCATTGAAAAGGAGTTGATTGTACAATGCACACATTCATCAATGTACACACACCCTTCCCAGCTATTTAAAATTCACATAGCTCCCATGCAGTCCACTTAAACGCAGATGTGGCTGTTTTTGCACATGTAAGAATTTTAAAATCTACCTCGTAAGGTGCTATTTTAAAACTTGTGAACGTGACGCATGTATGGCTGTTACCTGCACATATTTATTCCTAATTATCAGGTGTAAGTCAGAATATAATTCTTTATAGGCAAATACTGACTGGGTGAAGAGTCTGGGTAAACTGAGGGGAGGGCAGGCTGAAAAACCAGAGTGTCTTGACAACCTAGAGATAGACTGGGAAAACTGGTTGACTAATTGGTTTAACTGGCAATTTCCTTCATGTGCACACATTACAAAATGTGATTATTTACATGTGTAAAAGCCGACAAGTGCTAAGGAAGATACACGAGTAAATGATTAAAATTAGGAGCACAAATATGCACATAGCAGATGTCCACCACTTATTCAGATAATCTTTTACTTATCTGGCTAAGTGGCGGAAAAATAAGTCTTAAAAGGTGCTACATAACTGAATAATTAAGATAGCTGGATGTCTTCAAATGCTATTTATCCATCTATCTTCCTTACCCATCTATGTAGCACTTTTTTCTTTTACTTATCCCGCTATCTTATTTACAGGCTGATACAATATGGTGCGCTCGGGTGAGCGCAACGTTTAACACCCGTTTGGAAGCGTGTTTTCGATGCGCTCCTATTACCCGTTATACTTTAAGGAGTAATAGCGTGTAGTAGCCAACCCCCCCCCCCCCCCCCAAAAAAAAATTAATAGCACTCATCACATGCAGATGCATGTTGATGACCCTATTCGTTATTCACCTGAAATACTGAAAGTAAACTATGCAGCCAAGCCTTACATTTTACTATCAGAAATTAACGCCCATCCAAGGGCAGGCATTAACTTAGAAAGCACCGGGAAAAGTGTACAGAAAAGCAGAAAAAAACTGCTTTTCTGTACACGTTTTGACTTAATATCATGGCACCAAAAATACAAAACAAAAATACAAAAAAAAAATCAGCCCGCCGGTTGGCAGGTTCGAAAACGGACGCTCAGTTTTGCCGGCATCTGTTTCCCAAACCCGTGGCTGTCTGCAGGTTCGAAAAAACGATGAAAGTAATATTGAGTGTCAGTTGTTGGACCCACTGACAGCCGCCGCTTCCACTAATAAGAAGGCACTAGGGACGTGTTAGTGTCCCTAGCGCCTCCTTATTAGCGTGCAGCCTCATTTGAAACCAAAATCACGCACCCAGGAGAGGTGCCTGGGCGCGTGTTGGGAGAGCGGACGCTTGACTCGGAGCGCCGGCTCTCCCGCACCTCTTTTTGCATTGGCCTGTTAGCTGGATAAGACTCAAACAGTACTACCTAGCCGGATATTTGTCGCCTCTTAGCCAGATATGTTAAAACTTATGGTGCTATGTTTAAAATATATGCCTCATGTCTTCTGATATGTGAACATGTTCTTCAGTGGATTTACGTGTGTGTTCACGATATAAAATACATAGGCACGCTTGCGTATATTTTCAAGTTATTCTCTAAAGGGTAGATTTTAAAACGTGCACATGCGCGTCCATGTGTGTGCGCGCGTCCGGCGTGGGTACATGGATGCAATAGGGTCATCAACGTGCATCTGCAATATAGGAGCGGACTGGGAGGGAACTTTCCTACCCGCTACTCTAACCTCCCTTCCCCTTCCCATTTCCTCCCCACCCTCTAAATTGCCTTTTTTTTTTTGTTTAACATTTATTGTACAAGTTAGTTCAGGGCCTGACCTGAAGTAACTTGTGCGCGGCGGCAGCCAGCTGGCATTCGAGGCTCCGGGACGGTGATGAATGGCGCTGTCCCGGCCCGCTCATTTGGTAGGGCCCGGCACTAATGCGCGTATCGCCACTTACACGTGCGGCCGGGCCCTTTTTTAAAAGCGCGCAGTACGTGCAGGGCCCAGCCACATGCATAAATGCAATTTCTACGCACGTGGCCGATTTAAAATCCGGCCATAAATATTTACCAGGCCCACTGTGGCTCAAATTCCCTCATACCAAGCAGCTCTTTCACTTTGTATCATTTAGCACAGTGGATTTCTTCAAGTAGAGTGAATGACATGGTGTTTTTGGTCATTGTGCATATTACTGCTCTGGCTATATTAATGTGGCAAAAATGTAACATGCAATCGGTAAAACATATTTATTTAACTATAAACCAAAATAAGCTGCAAATCTGATCCTGCATTAAATAATATAGAACAATAAAGAATAAAATCAGAAGCCTATAGGTAATCTTCTGGTATCATAGCTCATGCATACAGGAGCGGATTGGCCTATCGGGGCTTCAGGTATGCCCCAGTAGCCTGGTCAGGCCAGTCACGTGGTTGTGGGACTAACTTGTGCGGTCTTCCTGCAGTCAGGGCATCATTAGCAATGGGTACATTTCTCGAGTCTCAGCCTATCTATTTTTAAGTCCCAGTTTTGCCCCCAACAATTCCTCTGAGGGAATCTTTTGCTCTGCTGGGTCCCTCCTTCCTGTGGACCAAAGAGAAGGCTGCTACGGCTGCCGGGCCTGTGCAGCAGTTGAATTGTCTGGGTCTGGTGGCCGAAAAGAGAAGGCTATTGTCTGCCTGGCCCCCAATGCCAAAAAGAGAAGACTGCTGTCAGACGGGCCACGCAGCCGGGCTGCACGACTTAAGGTAAAGAGGCAACTGTCGGCTGGGCTGCGTGGCTGAAGAGAAGAGGATGCTGTCGGCTGGGCTACTCATAGGAAAAGAAGAAGCCGCTGTTAGCCGGGCTGCGCAGCTGAAGAGAAGAAGCCACTCATTCGGGCCGCACGGAGGAAAAGAAGCTGCTGTCAGCTTATGACAACACTTGGGATCAGAGGCTTATTATTCTTTAAAGCAAACAGTTAAACAATAGTAATTTATTGATAAAAGATGTCAAGATAGAAAAGAGAAACAGATCATTAGATATGCAGATGCATTGTTACAGTTCGTAATAGGGATGAGCACAGAAAAAAAAACTGATTTGTTATTTATTTATTTATTTTTTATTCAGTTACCATTTTTATGCATTTCATTTGCTCCGGTTCCCAAATCAATTCTTTTACCCTTAGATTAATCATTCTGCTGCATTTATAGCAGAATGATAAGGCATAAAAAAAAAGGGGCGGGGAGGCGATAGTGGGCAGACAGCCGCATGGAGGCGGTGCAGTTTCACCCTCCACGGTGTGGCTATGCCGCACACTATCACCCCCATAGCACCATGGGAAAAGGTGTAGTTATTTCCCTCGGTGCTGCTGGCAATAATGTGAAAAATGTTATTGCCCACAGCGCTGCCTGGGAGATAAGTCTGCCCAAACCTCACCCACCCTCCTCCCCTTCCCCTAATTAGAATAATACCGCTGTGATGTGGCCGGTACCGCACGCGATACCGGCACATTGCAGAATAAAGAATGACCCTGTTAGTTTTTCATTTCATTCATTTCCATTAAAATCAATGGGGAAAGCTATGGTTCCTGGGTATAATATTCAAAGATATTCAGTTATCTAAGTTATCCACATATAACTTATCTGGATAACTTAGAAGGGATATTTGGCAGAGGCTTCTTCTTTTCCTCTACATGGCCCGGCTGACAGGGGCCTCTTCTCTTTTCAAGAGAGAGAGAACGTATGTGTAAATGTGTGTGTGTGTTGGAGAATATGGGTATGTGAGAGAGAGGGAGGAGAAAGTTGTACCACTCTCTCCCCAAACTAATCCATGACAATCTCAGCATGACTTGAAATCAAAAGTTGCCATGTATGGAGAGAGCAGGGGATTTTTTAAAATCCTTATTAGTTTTAATAATTGGGTGTTATTTGATGTCTTCTGTTTTTAAATATTTTATTTATTTATTGGTTCATATTCTGCTTTTAATGGTATTTGGGAATAATTTTAAAAAATTAATTATTGGGTATTATTTTCATCAACTGTTTTGAAATATTTATTCTTTTTTAAATTATGGTTTTACTATTATGATTGATGGTTTATATATCTTGATTTTATTGTTTGATGTTTAATGAGGAATAGTAATGTTTCTGTTTTTACATTGTTGCACTGTATACAGAGTGTCTTGTTATGATTTCCAATTCAGTTTTTGGCTGCATGTTTATAGTTATATTTTGTCTCTTTATTCTATATTTGGTGAGGGCCTGTCTGTGTTCTGTATTTGTGATTGAGGTGAGGTATTTTGCTAACATGTAGTTTCTGTGGAGGGATCTATAACATCTTGGCTTGTTCTGTTTTCCTAATATCAGGTGTATTGGTGTTTTAGGGTCTGGTATAATATTTGAAGTATTGCCTTTTCTTAGGTAGGGTTGTTACTGTTTGAGTTCTGGCAATTAGTGCTCTTTTCATATGGGAGGTTTACCATATTGTAATTAAGTTTACTTAAAGCTTTCTGAGGGCCGACATAGCTGAGAATAGTTTCAATACCATATGACTGCAGGGGTCTTTTTGGCAGAGTTTTCCGGTTGGTACTACAGCAGTGCATGTAAAGAAGTGAATATTATTTTTCATGTAAAATCTGTTATCATAAATGCATATTTTTTAAATTATTTGTGGGAAAGGTGGGATCAGGAGTGTATGCAAGGCTGTAAGTTTCGCCTAGGACACCTAATACCCTTGCACCAGCTCTGGCTGCAATGGTTCTACAAGAGAAAGCAGGATTCCATCTGGAGCTGTGCTACGCTCTTTTACACTACAACAGTTTCCACCCAGGACATTTGTATAACAATCTGCCAATAAGGCAATTCCTACAGCTACATTGTCCTTGTTCCACAGATTCTGAATTTGTGATGCAAGCCTATGATATGTATTAACATTTTCTATAGCATGGATACCCCTATAAAATAGTTCTGAGGGCTTTTAAGAAAGCACATTGGGTTAAATAAGACTTGTTGTTGTCTCCAAAGCCTAAATCTGTTGAACATAAGATGGTATGCATTTTACTTTTCTTTCCCTGCACCTACTTGATCAAATGGACTATTAAAAAATGTTGGCATATGCTTAGTGTACTTTTGATATTTCGAGTGCTGCCAACTTTTATGTTGAACAAGCCTCGAACCTGTGGGATCATTTAGTCCATTCAACATTTTATTCTCAAGGGCCCAATCAGGTAACCTGTATACCTGTAAGTACCTTAGGCCACTTTCTGTGTGGTTCATTTAATATCTGTGAGCTGTCATTTAGTGGTTGTACTCTTCCAGTGCCTGTGAACAAACTCTTTATTTTAAGACATTCATCAATATGCAATAAAAGGGGAGTTGTATATGTGATATAGTGAACGAGTAAATTATCTTACACAGGTAAAACCACACGTACAGTACAAGTTCACATTTAAGAACATTTAAGCTTATTGTAGCTAACATGTTATATAGTCGGAGTCACCTGTTGTTGTACATACTGTGATAACTGATGAGTTTATTATTTATTGTCTGTGCCATAGTTATAAAAAAAAAAAAAAAAGTAAGCTGCATCTGCTGTTGGCATATAAAAGCATCCCTTGTTTTGCATGGATCAATCTTTCTTATACAGTGCAGGATCTCAGATTTGCAGTGTTAGCACATCCCACTCCAAACTGGAGATTTCAACAAACAGTTAACACAACTTCAACAATGTTTCATCTTTAATTGGGACACTGTTCCCCCTAAGAGGCTCAATAAAGAAATCGAATGGACTGTATTCTATGCTGAATTGTTATGTTTGGCGGTCTGCGGGCTGCCCCCATGAACCACTACACTCATCCTCCTGACTGGGCCTCTGCTGACTCCTGACGTGGCCAAGTCCCTCCTGCCCTCTTCGCAGTGAAGTACTGCACTCCGACACGGTGACACACCACCAGGGATACACACGGCAGATGCCACCAACTGTGACAGACCACGCTCCCCTTTAGGAGTGTGTGTAACCAACGTTGCTGGATTTAAAGGGCCCACGGTGAGAAAAGCCCTGCAGCACCCTTGGATGACATCACATGCTTAGGCCTATAAAAGGCACTTACTGGCATTTTTTCACTGCCTCAGCAACAGGTCCCATTACTCCTGAGTAGAGCATGAGCTACCAGTGTTCCTGTCTTCAGTCTTCATCCAGCTTGTCTTCAGCCTTGCACTTGCCTGTTCTTCTCCTCACCTTCCTGCCCTGCCTATCCATCCTTTTCTTCTCCCTCGATGGATATTTGGTGTTGATCGCGGTTCAGACCTCAGATACCACTGAGCACTGCCTGCCTCTGACCATTGCCTGGACCTCAGATACTACTGACCGCTGCCTGCCTCATATAATTGACTAGACCTGGCACATGCCTGATTGCCACTCATCTACGATCCAAGCTAACTATGGACCTTTGCTTCAGCCTCCAGCAGAGAACCCACCTAAGTCCTGCTGGCCCTGGCACCCAAAGGCTCAACCCGAGGGGAACGAGGGCTGGTATAGGTGAAGGTTCTGATGGGTCTCTGCCTCACCTGAATTCGCCTGCCGATGGTGGGAACCTGCAGGGCTCCTCCCTGCAGGTAGAACCAATCCTGCCTCGGTCTAAGGGTCCACAGACAACATGAATAATTGGTTTGCATTTAGAAATTGCATTTTATATGCAAACAGGCTTTGCATTCATAGATTTTTCATTATACTCATTTTAACTTGACATTGATGCTGTGATTGGTTGACTGTCATTCAAGTGTGACAGACACTTCGTTTCCATCCGTAACCATCTTTCCTTTGGTTTTACACTAAGGGATTGTTTTCATCTTTTGGAGACCATCCCTAAGGTATACCCACCAATGGGAGTTGGGATTGGTCCAGCTCAAGCTATACAATCTGGTATCTGAGCATGAGCATATGGTTAGGAGTAGTTCTTTTTGAGAAAGGAAGGAGAGTAGCTGCTGAAGAATCCAAATAGGCTCCCTGCCTGCTATTTTGGGGTTTCTATGATGTTTTGGTCCTACCAATGCCCTCCCGATTCTGAAGGAGTCGTGACTCATGCCATAAGAGCTTGAAGAGTGGATTTTTGTTTTGAAGAGCGTGGGTTCTGTATTTGACCTGCTCCCATTCTGATAGGACTTTTAACCCCTACCTTAGGGAGTAGGCTGTGTATCTGTGCTCTGCACCTAGCTAAAGCAGAGTTGTAGCTGCTTGGGTATTGCTTGTCCCTGTATACCGTGAAAGTAGGGTTAGCAGTGTCCCATAAGTAAGAACTGATTTTGGAGAGCAGTTTTTAGGGTTTTGCCTGTGAGCAGGAGGGAGATTTTCCCTACTATCATCTCCCTGGTCTTGGAGAATATTTTTTGTTTTCTTCTTTCCCACCACTGGGAAAGGATTCTAGACACTGGCTCAAAGGTTGAGAAAAGAGAGAGTTTTCATTATCCTTTGTATTTTGATGTTTTTTGCTATTATTGAACTGGACCTTATATTAAGTTACAGTACATTTATTTGGAACACCACTCTGAGCCTCCATCTGTTTTTCCAATGTGAGATCCAGCTTTCTGAGAGCGACCTCTGTAAGTACTGTGAGAGGTGAAAGACTGAAAATGGGTTCCCTGACACCCCACACACCAGAGGTTAAGCCTCTCCCCCCCCCCCCCCCCCCCCCCAAATCGAGAGAATCCATGTCCTGGGGTTTGAAAGGTCTTGTGCAAGAGAACAGGACTGAGTGTGTCCCCTATACCAATTCAGCCCTAACACTGAAGAAGGGGGCACACAAACGTTTTTGTTATCAGTTGTCAAAGAGATGACTGGGTTTGCATTCCTTTAAAACAAACTATGGAATTGCACCAGATGCCTTTGCCATTAATGCTAATGGCCATGTTTGAATGAAATACTTATGAACCAAATCTTGTGTAACTTGTTATATTCCTTTTGATATCCTTTAAGAAGAAATTATATTTCAACACCAAATACGCTCTCTCCACAGTCTCTTCTTTAGGCCACTGAAGCAGATGTGGAATTATTGAAACACTGTTGGTGTCAAGCATATACAGCTAAGTGTTAAAAACATTTTTGCTGAAATGACTTAACAGTGGTTTTATTGGCATCAATATAAACTTTTAAAACTAATGGTGGGAATACCTAATAGACACCGAATGTGACACTGGCATATGATTACACCACAAACTCGCTTTAGCCATGATTATGCAAGAGCTATGATACCAGAAAATTACCTACAGGCTTCTCATCCCATTCTTTGTTGATCAAAACATTTATTTACCAAAATGTATAATCCATACTATTTACAAGCCTAGGCAGGTAACATTCATAATAAAATCAGACTTTGACAGACTTTGACAGAAATATGCATCAGTTATTAAGCACGTGGTCATTGTGTCAGCTCAATGCGCTTGGCCAAACAGCCTACAGTTCATGATGTAACATCTTAATAAGGAACTTTCATCATACTCCCAGGCCAAAAATTATAGGAAATTCAGTCAATATGAACTATGTCAAATGCTTGTGTGAATAATAAAGCCTTTAACTGTTTCCAGATTGTCTGAGTTCATAATTCTAAATTATTACATAGCCTATTGTTTTACTATGCATGTAAACATTTTTAGCATGAGTTTTGTTGCATAGGCCATTATGTATTTCTAAACAGGCAAGAAACAATGGTTTTGTTTATTTTGCCAAAGAAATTACAACCCCTTCCCCCTAAAAAACCCTCTCAGTATAAAAAAGGGATTTGTTTTCAAACATGTCATTTTTTGCTTCATGTGAACATTTTCCGATCTCTGTGTTCAGATGCATGTTATCCTGAACTAGAAAGGATTAAGACATAATGGGCAATAAGAAGAGTGTGCGACTGTGGTGCATAATTAATAATTTAGTAATAGACAATATATACCCTACTTAGTTACTGCATCTATAAGTCCTGAAGACACTCATTTTAACTTTTTAATCGTTAGCACAGAATGGGAAAATCCTTTTGAAAACAAGGTTAACATTTTATTTTTAAGACAGACATGTGCCTATCTCTCTTTTTTTTTTAAATTAAGAATCACTATTAAATAAATATTTCCTTTGATAAGGGAAACAACTGGAATTGTGACAGTTAAGCCATAAACAATGCACATTTCATTTGGAGAGCAGAAAATGCAATTGTCTCATTTTAAAATTGCAATACATAATGAAATTAAAACCAATATGTTTATCATTAGTTTATTTGTTAATTGTTCTTAATTGGTTCTTAATTTATTCTTAATTGATATTTTTTATGTACACCTGAATTCTTATTGACTGTAAAGCTTGTTGCTGATTTATTATTTATTGTAAACCGAGGTGATGTTATTAACGTGCCGCGGTATATAAAAAAATCACGAAATAAATAAATAAAATAAATAAATTAGAGATGTCTGTGCCATTGTTCTATACATGGGAGACAAGGACAACACAGCACGCTGACTGACCTGAGCATCTTCAAAAGTATATCTTCCAGCATCTTTCACATTCTGTGTAGTTTTGTCATAGCTTTTTGAATCTAAATTGATGGCACTGGGGGCCCCTGGAGCAAGAAATTCTTGCCAGATTTCTTGGACACGGCTAGGAACATCACGGATAGGCCTCTTCTTCAAGTCTTCCACTGCCATCCAGAACCTATGGAAAATAACAGAAAAGTCTGGGCAGATTTATCAAACTTCTGCCTCTCTACAAAAAAGAAATGACCTGGATTTTTCCCCCAATTGGCAACATCCCGATTTTGCTCTATCTGTATTAATAGTGCCCTTACTAGTGCTGAATACTGGCAGCTGACGGTCCGAGTGCAGGAGGTCACTCCCGGACCCCCACTGGACTTTTGGCAAGTCTTGTGGGGGTCAGGAGGGTCCCCCAAGACTTGCCAAAAGCCCCTGGTGGTCCAGCAGGGGTCCGGGAGCGATCTCCTGCACTCGGGCCATTGGCTGCCAGTAACCAAAATGGCGCCGGTAGCCTTTGCCCTTACTATGTCACAGGGGCTACCGATGCCATTGGTCAGCCCCTGTCACATGGTAGGAGCACAAGATGGCGCCGGCCATCCAGTGCTCCTACCATGTGACAGGATCCGGGCAATGGCATGGATACCCTGTCACATGGTAAGGACAAAGGGCCATCGGCGCCATTTTGATTAGTGGCAGCCGACGGCCCGGGAGCCCGAGGTTGGCCCGGAGTGGGAGATCGCTCCCCGGATCCCCACTGGACCACCAGGTACCTGTAAAAAGGTTTTTTGGGGGGGGGGAAGCTAAGGGGTTACTTTTAAAGGGTCGGGGTGGGTTTAGGGGTTATTTTTGTGTGCCGTTTTTCCCGCCATCCCCGAAAATGATAAGGGAACCCCCACGATCAATATCGTGGGGTTTTCCTATCGTTTTGGGGGAGCCCCCGATTTCTGACGATTTTGAAAATATTGACGATATTTTCAATCGTCCGAAGCCCGATTCACATCACTAATAATTATCCTTTTGATGCAGAATTTACAATCTGCCACACATTCATTATCCTTGAAGCTTCTCAACCTATTATTTCATAGGGTGTACATTCGTTTGCAACATATTGGCAATCCGCAACATATAGGGCCATATTCGTTGCGTCCCGAAACGTATCACGATTTCCCACAAATACAATGAATCTTCACCAAATTATTCGGCCATCTAAAGAAGCAAATTTAAACAAAACCCCACCCTCCTGAGCCCCCAGACTTGCCAAAAGTCCCTGGTGGTCCACGGGGGTCCGGGAGTGATCTCCTGCACTCGGGCCGTTGGCTGCCAGAAATCAAAATGGCGTCGATAGCCTTCGCCCTTACTATGTCACAGGGGCTACCGGTGCCATCGGTCGGCCCCTGTCACATGGTAGGAGCACAAGATGGTGCCGGCCATCCATTGCTCCTTCCATGTGACAGGGGCCGACCGATGGCACCGGTAGCCCCTGTGACATAGTAAGGGCAAAGGCTATCGGCACCATTTTGATTACTGGCAGCCGACGGCGTGAGGGCAGTAGATGGCTCCCGGATCCCTGCTGGACCACCAGGGACTTTTGGCAAGTCTGTTACCAGGTTGTGAAAATTAAATAGCCCGTGGAAAAAGCAACTTAATGACGTCAAAACTACGTCGTTGGCATAGCAACCGTGTCAACTAAAAATGGAAAAAGATGAATCTATTGTTCAGGAAACACTTGTAATTCTAACGCGGCATTGAGACCGCTAGGTTGCACTGTGTTTAATAAATGTATCCAACGCTGTTCTTCTTGTAATAGGTAACAGCAGTCTCTGTCCCGCTTCTGAGAACCACCGTGAGACTTGGCGTACAGAAGAAAGAGGTTGGCTCGTCTACAACACTTAGCTAAGTATTTTTTCTAATTACCCGTCTAATTTCGGCTTCACTATGTTTGTTCCTTACAGTAATCTACCCCTGACGAAGCTGCAGCCCAGCAGCGAAACACCGGCCGCTGTCGGGTTGATCAACATTGTACATTCGGGGCATATGCATTTAAAGTTGATCACAGGCCGGTCGAGCCGTGATGTACAAATTTATGAAGCAATACTTGTAAAGTTTTGTAGCTCACTTGACTGTACATTCGGGGACAGACAACAATCTGTTCAGATTGCCACAGGCGTCCGAGCCATGACATTCGGACTATAAGACAGGCGTTCGAGCTGTGTCATTTGGATTATAAGTTCGATTGCCTCATTGGACGGATTCACAAAGACCTTTCATTCGGTTCTCTTCTAGACACGACAGGCGATTCAGCCGTTTATCATACATCAGTACTCCAGCCGCAAGCAGCCGCAAATGATGTGCAGACCAAACGGTTCAACTCCATTGGATTGAACACGTTGACTGGCTTGCCGTTGCGGTATCTTTATAAAAAAAAATTTTCATCATTGATTTGCTTATATATAACAACAGTGTTTCACTGTGTTT
Organism: Rhinatrema bivittatum; assembly: GCF_901001135.1. Lineage (NCBI taxonomy): Eukaryota > Metazoa > Chordata > Amphibia > Gymnophiona > Rhinatrematidae > Rhinatrema > Rhinatrema bivittatum. Next base: position 183,597,224 of record NC_042617.1, on the reverse strand, counting down.
TTTCAGACATTTTTTGAGCCACGTAGAGTAAGATAAACAGGGGTGCCTTTTGCTCAGTCATTTTGATTTATAGGACCCAATTAGCGCTCTTTTCCCCTTTTTTGTCTAAATAATATAATAACACTTAATTCACTGTGGAGGTAATTTTCAAAGGAGTTAAGTGTATATAAGTAGTTTGTACATTACTTGTGTACATGCTATATAAGTAGTTTGTACTTGTGTACATGCCATTTTATAAACATTAAAAGTCCATGTATATTTTCAGTTTCATGTGCACATTTTCCTGTGCAAAAAAAGGGGCAGTCTAGGAGTGTTCCTGGGTAGGGCTAAAAGATATGCACATAAGTTGCTATTTTATTATAGGTTTATACAAATACATTAGGCAATCTATTTGCACAATTTTATGCCTGCTAATTATCAAGTGGAATTCATAGATTAATCTGTTGTCTGCTATTGTTAGGTGGGAGGTCTGGGTGAACCAGAAGTTCAGGGTTAAGTACTAGGAGGGTCTCAATGAACTAGAGACATACTAAGTGAACTTGTGGAGGTATTGGTGATTTCAGGTATGTGTGCATAATTTAAAATATACCTACTTCCATGCATAAATTAAGGTTTTATGCAAACAAGTTATATTTTTTCCTCCATACAATATATGTGCCTATGTTTATAAAATAGGTAGAAAAAGTACATGCTTTCAATGTATTGCTGATATTAGTGTGTGGAGAAAATCCACGCGCATGTTGGGGGGTGGACATACATATATTTTATAATTTGAGAATACCAGATATGTACAGATTACAAAATACTGTAGTAAATCTATGCTCACCCATATACGCACAGAGGCCTTTGAAAGTTATGCTGCCTATAGCAAAAATCTTCTCCTGAACCTTTCAATTAAGGTAAAGAAATAATTTGTTCTCTTTCTTCTTCAGATGTGGTTGTTACTATATCTGTACTGTACAGAGCAGTCTCGAGATTTCCTAATTCACAGACAGAGTTGAATTCTCACATATACCCAGTGAGATACCGCACCAAGTATTTACACCATAGCTTTTAAAATGCTTAAGAAAGGATGTGGTGACAAAGTGTCCCCTTTCCTTTTTCCCACAATTGAAAGTAGCAGTAGCCAGCATTATTATCCACTGTACAAGATACCCACTGGGAGAAAAACATCTTCTTATTAAGAGAAAAGCATTACCAGTAAAACTAGCTTACTTTTTTCTCTGAATCTTTAACTCCTCACTTTCTGCTGCTACATCTCACTTCAATCCTGATGATCTTTCCATTGGCACAACTGGCTCTGACTCCAAACGTCTTCGGCAATGCATCTCACAGTGATTTAACTCTTCCAGTGAGACATCTGTTTTCTCTCTAGGTCTTGCTTTCTCTTCTTTTGATGACTCTACACCTTTGACCACTCTTCTGACCTCCATTGTTCAATTCTTTTTCTATTCCTTTATTCCTTTTGTCTCTCATCACCATTCCCTTACCCTTCTTTCTCACCATCTCCACTACTCATTTTCTATCCTCTTTTGCTGTTCCTCTGCTCTTCCAGCGCTTGCTTCTTTTTCATCTCTCCACTTTCTTCTTCCTTGTCATGAAAATTCAAAAGCTTTCAATGACAGTGATTAAGTTGTTGAAATGTTGGGGCTGATTTATCACTATAATGACATATGAGTATCTCTGTCATCTCTCTCGCTTTGCTGATGGATTTATCTAAAATCTGTTTCATGCAAATTGCAGGCCTTAAAGAAAGTAACATGATGTTTGGACAAAAAATAAATAATGAAATAATAAAGTATACCCATTGTTGCTTTTCTCTCAATAAGCAATAGCTTTCAACCAATAAACCTGTCAGAGAGATTTCAGGACTAATCACCTTTTTCAAAATAACAGTGCATTTAGGGGTAGATTTTCAAAAAGCGCGCCTTAGCGTACTTTTGTTGGTGCATCAGGCGCAAACAAAAGTACGCTGGATTTTAGTAGATACGCGCGTAGCCGCTAAAATCCTGGATCGGCGCGCGCAAGGCTGCTGATTTTGTGTAGCCAGCGCGAGCCGCGCAGCCTGCCGCCGTTCCCTCCAAGGCCGCTCCAAGGCCGCTCCAACTCCATTCCCTCCGAGGCCGCTCCGAAATCGGAGCGGCCTCGGAGGGAACTTGCTTTCGCCCTCCCCTCACCTTCCCCTCCCTTCCTCTATCTAACCCCACCCCCCCCCAGCCCTATCTAGACCTCCCCCTTACCTTTGTCGGGGGATTTACGCCTCCCGGAGGGAGAAGTAAATCCCCGCGCGCCAGCGGGCCTCTAGCGCGCCGAGACGGGACCTGGGGGCGGTTCCGGAGGGTGCGGCCACGCCCCCGGACCGCCCCGGCCCGAAACCACGTCCCCGGGCCCGCCCCCAAAATGCCACGTCCCGCCCCGAAAACGCCGCGCCGATCGGCCCCGCCCCCGACACGCCCCCCTCGAAAAACCCCGGGACTTACGCGAGTCCCGGGTCTCTGCGCGCGCCGGTAGGCCTATGTAAAATAGGCGCACCGGCGCGCAAGGCCCTGCTCGCGTAAATCCGGGCGGATTTACGCGAGCAGGGCTCTTAAAATCCACCCCTTAAGTTCTTTCTGGTACTTGAAACTGAACTTTCCATTTTTGGAAAATCCTGTAGAAACAAAAGTATGATGAGAGACTGGTTTACAGAATCAAGTGCATAAGCTCTCCATTGTGAAGAGGAAAGTAGAAGTCTTCATTAGTAATTGCAATACTTTTTTGAAATCAATTTTACCTTAAGTTTTCAGAGCTGAATTCTGATTCTAGGAATTTAAGAAACTGCTCTTTTCCCACTGGATCCTTCAATACTTCATCCATGCAAAAGCCCCATCGCTTTACCCTCTGTTGGCCTGGCTCTTTGCTGAAAGGAAAACATAGTAATTTTTTATCAGAAATTCTGGGAAAGAGATACATTTTATGAGGTGAATCCAGATTTCTAATTTTATATCTTTCAGAATATGGATCAGTTGCAAATAATAATTCCAAAGTACAGCAGAGAGGAGCACATTTATCATCCTTAAACCACACATGCCAGTACTATTGCTATTTAGTGCTGCACTATGCCAGCCAGGATCAATATTTCAGTGATGGATGAAATTAACATCTAAAGATAGAATAAAAAGACAAAGCTCATTCAAGTTCTTCTGTAAAATTGGCTACTCAGAAGCTTATTCTACATAGCATCTACAATATGGTCAGCTCTCAGGCTAACAATGTGGTAGGAAAAGGCATTTTCCCAGTAGAAAGGATGAGCAGTTAAGAAAACAAAATGCATGCAAAACTGTTTTGATAAAAATACTTGTGTAAGACAAGCAGCAAACTTTGGGTAAAAAAAAAAAATCCTAAGTCAAGGAAACCTTTGAATCACAGACATTTCAACTAGCCCCTATTTTTCATCAGATATAAATTTGGAGCATTCAAGAGGTTTCCCTGCAGCACAATTTTTTTCACAGATACAATTATCCTCAAATATGGGCCCTTTTATTCATTTTGCTTGATTTTTAAACTTGAATTACTTGCCCTGCTTTATACACATGGGACTAACTTTTCAACAGGACACCTAACTACAAAGTTATGCTCTTTTAAGCCCACTTAAAATAAGCTGATTTTCAAACACAAGACACCCTCCTACATTTGTGTTCATAAGTTTACATACCCCTGGCAGAAGTTGCATGATGTGTAACATTTTTAGAAATATGAGTGATCAGACAAAACACACTGTTATTTTTAATGTGCTTCAAATTAAACTATTATGCCTCATAGAATAGCACAATCATTAAACAAACCATAGCAATAAGGGAAATAATTAAAAGACCCTGTTCAAAAGTTTGAATACTCTTGAATGTTCGGGCTGATAATAAACACTCAAGTTGACACACACAGGTTGAGATGGCAACGGAAGTAAAGCATCCACACCTGTGCCTTGTTTGATTGTAATTACTGTCTGTGGAAAGTCAATGAGTTTCTTAGCTTTTATGCATTTAAATCCAATGCTGCACTGACTTTGGTGGTTACTGAAGCATTGGGAAAGCAAAAGAACTGTCAAAGGATATGTGAGCAGAAGTACTTCAACTTTATAAATCAGGAAAAGGATATGAAAAGATATCCAAAGATTTGAAAATGCCATTCAGTACTGTTCAAACTCTGATCAAGAAGTGAAAAATTATGGGTTCTGTTAATACCAAGCCATGGTCAGAAAAGTTTCAGACTCAACTGTCAGGAAAATTTGTGGGGATGCAAAGAAAAACACACAAGGAACTTCTACGGAAATACAAGCTTCTCTAAAACAAAATGGTGCAGATGTTTCAGCATGCACAATAAGGAGATACTTGAACAAAAAGGCTACATGGTAGACTTGCCAGAAAAAGCCATTGCTATACCAACGCTACAAAACAGCCCACTTACAATAAGCCACACAGCACCGAGATAAGCCTAAAAACGTCTGGACCAAAACTGAACTTTATGGTCAGTACTTTCATTCTGTTTTGGATAGCGTAGCACTTAATATATGCTATATCATAAATCACAAAAAGTGCCACCCTTGGTACCATGAAGGCTTGCACTTGCTGAAACAGCACTTTGCACTTGGGGAGGGTCTAGTGGAAAAATAAGACTTCTGACTGTTTTCTTGCTTGTAGCAACTAGATTGATTGCTATAGGAAGGTATTAATGCAAGCTAAGAAATAGTATCCTTCTACTCAGCTTACTAAGGCAGACAACTGTCCAAAAAGACCTTTCAGGTTGAAATAAGATTTTTGTTATTGGGGAGGGTTTGCTTATGGTAATTACTTTGCCATGTGAAGTCTTTGCTAGTTATTTTGAAACTAAAGTGATGATGATGTATTCCACTTGTATGTCTTATCCTATGATTCTGGATAATTCAGAAGTAACAATGTTCGAGTTATTACTTTGGTTAAGGATATTAGGTTGTGTAATTCTGCTAGAGCTATGACTACACAGTTGGGTCTTCTAATAATCGAGAAAGTTGTCTTCATTTAATATGCTTACAGTTGTAGGCATGAGTAAGTTATTACATCTTACTAAAACCTATAACATCTAGTCTTGTGAGGAAACCAGAGCTTGGCCTATGGCCTACTCTGACAAACATTGTCAACTCTAGCTTACAGCTTGAGGTGTTGCCCAAATTTTTGAAAGAAGATGTCTATTTGAGTCTAAAAAAAAACCTCCTGATATTGTTAATAATTATCACCTAATATAAAATCTCCCATATTTAAGAAAAATCACTGAGAGGGCAGCTTACCAATAAGTTCAGTCATTTTTTATAAGATTAGAATGCTTTCCATCCCTGTCAATCAGGATTTCACCAAGGGCACAAGACAGAGAATGCTCTGATGGTCATGTGGATGGAAATATAATCAAAGAATATAGGGGGATTAATCCTCTTTGTGTCTTGCTTGAACTTTCAGCCACTTTTGACCTAGCTGACCATGGTATGTTACTGCAGTAGTTTGAATCAGTGAACTTTCAGGCATTAATTTCTGGACATAGGGCCTTATTTTCCAATATCGCATTGGTAACGCATTAGGGGGCGTTACCAATGCAAATGAGGCTTCTTTCGTGCAGTGGGGAAACATCGTGTGCGGCGATGTTTTCGCCATTCGCGAAAACATTAGCGCCGCACGCGATGTTTTCCCACTGCACGATGATTCGTTCAGTGTTTTATTGCAGTGCACGATATTTGGCACTTTTTGGAGAGAGAGAGAGAGAGAGAGAGAGAGAGAGAGAGAGAGAGAGAGAGAGAGAGAGAGAGAGAGAGAGAGAGAGAGAGAGAGAGAGAGAGACTTACTATAGTGCCTATGCCCTACATAGGTATTTTAACCCCTATAGGAGGGCCACCTACTAACTCGGGGTGGGGATTAGGTATGAGCGTCGGGGGTTGGGGGCCACTTTCGCATTCCACATGAGACCTACGGACTGAACAGTGGTCTCTAGTGCAGATTTTCTGGCTGTCGGAGTGAGGACGCTCACTCCAAGAAGTGGTTTGGGCAATGTTCTCTCTACCTAGCTTGATGGACACTCTACCTGTGCAACAACATGCTAGGTGGAGAGAATGTTGGCCAAATCTCCGCTTGGAGTGAGCGTCCTCACTCCGACGGCCAGCAAATCTGCACTAGAGACCACTGTTCAGTCCGTAGGTCTCATGTGGAATGCGAAAGTGGCCCTGTCCGGACCTACCGTGGATGGTGATAATCCTTTTCTGGCCCGTAGCGCAGTCCATAACGCGAGGGTTGGAGTTGTAGTTAAAATCCGCGATAGCAGCCGCGCTACCACTGCGGTTGTTTCGCCGCACACGATACACAGGTTCCCGCTTTACATATGCTCCGCCCCAACTCCGCCCCCTGAATACCAAATGACTAATTTGCATTCGCGAATCGCGTTAACAGCTGTTAACGCGATTCGCGAATTTATCGCACGCGGTAAAGTGCTTTGAAAATGAGGCCCATAGTGTGGTAACACTGAGTAGATTTTACTGATCAGAACTTTTTGTATTTTCACTGTACAGACTGCAGTCTTTGATGGAATAGGTTGAGTTGTGAGGAGGGATTCATGGTGGTTGGGATTCTTGTTTAAGAGGCAGTGATTTGGGCAGTGGGTATGAGTTTTGATTTTGTTTATAGAAGTTAAATAAGCTGTCTTGATGTATACAAAAGGTGCAGTATCACATTGAATAAATAACATTGCTTAATATAACATATGTAAACAACAGATATACTAAAACCAATATTAACCATCCCTATGCATAAAACCTACCCTTTGGGTATCCAAATTACCTGTCGTAAGAGGAACTGATGACTATTGGACTGATTATTATCTAATCCCTTGCCTCTGATCACCCAGAGTGTTTTTTAACTTATGACCCCCTATAAAGGAAACCATATCTGAAGATAAGCATAAAGTATGACAAATTTAATCTATTTTGTACTTGACAGCCTTTTGGAAAATGCAGCATAGGTATAGGTTATTCCTGTAACAATGTTAATTTTGTTTTGGAGTCTTATAGGAATTGGGATTTGAGATTATTCTTTAAACAGAGGGAAGTCTTGTTTCAAAATATGAAAATATGAATTTTTTCCAGAAGTGAGGGAATTTCTTATTTTAAAGCCTACATTTTTGCAAATTGAAGTATTTTAAAAAATTTTTTCCTGCAAATGTATTATCAAGCATTGTAAAATAAAGTATGTATTCTTTGAGCCTGCACAGTTAACTATGTTTTGTAGTGTCAAGCCTCCTCTTGGACCCACTGGGGTTTCCCCATAGGAGAGGGTGGTTGACCCTTTGGGGTAACATCGACCCCTTATCTCCTGGCTTTAGTATAGTGTCATGGTTATTTGGGTTCCCATTTTTTCTTGATTTTCATAGTTTTCTGATCAGATGATATCGTCTTGGATACATGTTCCTCCTCCCCCTCCTCCTTTTTTTGTGGACTTATCTGTGAAGTGTGTTTAAATTAATTACTTTTGAAGTCACTGTTTTTAGTTCAATTTTATTATGGCACCTTATCACTTTTCCTAATATGTGTATTCTTGGTTACATCATATAAATTTACAAATAAAAAAAAAAATCAGCATTTCCTCTGGAAGATCCTCAATATAAGATAGGAGGATCACCACACAAATGCTAGTGTTCTTATGGAGGGAAGTATGCTTTGTACTGAAGCACTGATCATGAAGCATCATCTGAGATAGAGCAGACATTGTGCATGAATGTCTGCCAATAGAAATGCTTGAATGATACACTAAATGCAAACCTTAAGAAATGCAGCATTAATCTCCATCATGGAGAGAAAGTGGTTCACGATAAGAGTAGCTGGCAAAAAGTAATTAAGGAAGATATCACTGTCTTTGAAGAAAACTGTATTGCCCTGGATGAGTAAAGAAAGACAATGACTATGTTGCAATCATGGTTCAACTTTTCCCTCTAGTATTATCTGCAATGTCTCATGTTTGTGACTCAAGAACTGGACTTTTCAGTCCCATAAGAACTCATTTAAAATAATTGCTTTCAGGAAGGACAGGAGATCATCCTCACTGCAAGAAATTGCCATCATCATTCATCTTTTATTTTATTGTGGAAGATATCTATTTTTTTGAACTGGGCTCTCAAGCTCATTTTAGAAATGTGAGCAAAATCTTTTATTCAAATTAGTATGCTCGGTGGACTGTACTTCCATCTTACCAAACCTTAAGACATATCAGTAGCTGCCTTTGCAGGTCTGCTCAGCTACACTAGTGGCAGATAACATCATTTTCTTCTGAGTTTTGTTTCTAATGTTAAAGGTAATGGCACAAGATTGGGTAGCCTGATATCATCTGCAATCCCAAATTCATAGCTTTGACATGTATACAAAAGTATACTTTCACACAGTTGGAGGAGACGACCCAAGTAATCTTTCTAAATTGTCTAGGAGAGTATTAATCATAATGCCTCTGTTAGATCTATGGTGTGACCTGAACCTTGAGTATTCTGTGCAATTATGGTCATTCCATCTCAAAAAATCATAGCTGAACTAGAAAAGGTAAGAGAAGTGCATTAAAAATTATGAATGAGATGTATTGTTCCCTTATGAGGTGTGAAGTAAGGTTAAACAGCTCAGAGCTCTTTAGTTGGAAGAAGAAGCAACTGAGAGAGGGTATGTGAGAGATTTATAAAATCATAAGTAGGCTGGAACAGGAAAATAGGTAATGGCTATTTTCAATTTCAAATAGTACTAGGTTTAGTGGAATGGTACATCACTCCAGGAGTGGTACAGGACTGCAAGGCTGGATGCTGGGCATCTCTAGGGCCAGTCTTCCACCTAGCAAGCCCCCTCCCCCACAGGTTGAGCCCATGTGTTTTGGGGGCCAGTAGGTCTTTGCTACAGAAGTGTATAACAAGGTACTATTGAAGCAAGGATGTACAGACTGGAGCAGGACTGGACAGGCTGGTCAGACTCAAGCAAGGCTGGACAGGCTGGATAGCCTGGAGCAAAGCTGGATAGATTGGGAAGTCAAGAGCAAAGTTTGGACAGGCTGGATGGTCTGGGACAGGACACAGGACTGAATACAGATACAGGCAAGCAGGAACTGGGTAGGGTCTAGAACTAGATATAGGCTGGGGCAAGATAATACAAAAGCAAGACAATTAAAGGATACTAAGGCTAGGTCTGGGCAGAACAGGACTATGCAAGACAACACAGAACAAAAACCAAAGCCCGAAGGCAGAGATATAGAAGGCCCATAGGCTGCTAGGCATAAGGCCTGAAGGCCAGCAAGCAAGGAAAGGACTGTAGAGGCCACTGAGCCAGAAGCAAGTAAAGTCAGTCCTGAAGGCCACAGGGCAAGGCAAGGCCTAGAGTAGACCACACAGCAAGGTAAGAAGTGAGAGTAGGCTTGGAGGTCACAGGGCAGGGTGCAAGTTAGCAGAATATCCAAGGACCAAGACAAGAAGCAAAGAGCAAGATGGCCCGGAGGCTACAAGGTAAGGCAAGGCCTGGATAGGCCACAAGGCAAGGAGCTGGAAGGCCCAGAGGTCGCAAGGCAAGGAGTAAAGAGCAAGATGGCCTGGAAGCCTCAAGGCAAGGGAAGGAACAGCGGTCTGGTCAAAGAGCCATGGGTGACTCCATGAAAATGCAAGGATAAAATTGGCAGGCTTGGGTTACATAGGGCTGGAGCTTGGGTGCGGTACAGTGGGGAGGAGCTTGGCAAGGCTAGAGGCTATGCTTGCTGAGGACTCCTGGTGGAGCGGAGATTGCAAGACAGGCTGAGCCAGGAAGCATTTGAGGAGATGGCTCAGATAGCTCTGAACATAGCTCACTGGAGGCCTCTGTAGGTGGGGAGATGGCATAGTAGTTAGAATCAGGGTATGATGAGGTTGCATAGCAGACAAATTCATAACAGGTATGTGCAAATTGATAATTTACTCTGTCAAAAAAATAAAGAGGCAAATATTCAGTAGGCTGTTTAGTAGACAAATTATCTGGGTAAAGTTAGTACAATAACTTATCCTGTATATTCAGTGGGATAAAACCTAACGGGTTATGTTTGAATGTAGTCGGTTAGCTTCTAAAGTTATCTGAACTTGTGTGGCTGGATAACTTGCTACTTAACCAGATATCTTTAAAGATACCTGGCTAAGTAGTGCTGTCAAAAATGAAAAACTGTTAAATACAGTGGGCCATCCCCTCCCCCCCAAAATATCTTGTAGCCGGGGAGCTAGAGGCAGCGCTGGAAGTATAAGCTTGCGTTTCCAGCGCTGTCTCTCTAAGATCAGCATGGAAACACCAGGGTAATTGCCAGGTTCTTGTGGCCTGGATTGGCCTCTGTTGGAAACAGGATGCTGGGCTTGATGGACCCTTGGTCTGACCCAGTATGGCAATTTCTTATGTTCTTATGTTCTAATGAGCAGGGTGAATGGTCCCTTGCTCCCAGCAATCTAATTTGAGGTATTGGGGGGAGGTCGGGAGAAGGGAATGGGGGCACCATGATATGGTAAACCCATGGGGGTGGGAGGGAATGGATTGGGCAGCCTGATTTTATAACTTGTGATACGCCGGGACCAGGGGGGGGGGGGTCTTGTTAATATTCTAAGGAGTTGGAGGATGAGAAGGGCAAAGCCCGACAAGGCTTTTACAAGATATTTTAGGAGGGAGGGAGGGGATGGCCCATTACCTGGCCATACAAGGCCAGATAACTTTAAACCTGCAGATATAAAGTTATCTGGCTAACCCAAGTGGCTTAATGTGCCACATTTGTCATTTAGATGGATAACTTATGAGTTACACAACTGGCATAATCCCTCAATTGTTAATATAACTGCACAAACTCTACCCATATGAGGGAAACTGTAACTATGTAGACTTTAATTTAATTATTAAAATATCGGGAATCGGTATCAGAATAAAGAGTGCTTATACTACAATCTCCTGGGCTCTTGCCCGCAAAAGGCTGCAACCCGTCTCATGTGTATGCACCAGTTGTTACGTCAATTACTTCATCCCGTTTAAAATATTTTTCTTTTAAATTTTTGAACTGCTAAGTGATTGCTTTATCATTAAATATCAACGTGTAATTAATACCCTAATTTTTCCCATCAAGTGAAACTTCCATATTGTTTTCACAATGTATGTCAATTTCTTCAAACTTGACCGCTTAGTTTCATGTTGTTCACTGTCGCTCACTGCGTTGCTCATTTTCTTAAATGCCCCAGGGGATGTTTGAGCACCATTTTGAACGATTGTTTTGCTGATGTTAAGCCAGGATTGGCTAAAAAGAGTTCAAGTCCCCTGGGCATTTAAGAAAATGAGCAATGCAGTGGGCGACAGTGAACAACATGAAACTAAACGGTCAAGTTTGAAGAAATTGAGATAGCAAAATGTTGCTTACCTGTAACAGGTGTTCTCACAGGACAGCAGGATGTTGGTCCTCACATATGGGTGACATCATCAGGATGGAGCCCAATCATGGAAAACTTCTGTCAAAGTTTCCAGAACTTTGACTGGCCCCTACTGGGCATGCCCAGCATGGCAATAACCCTGCAGCCAGCAGGGGTCCCCTTCAGTCTTATTTGAAAGCTATAGGCAGTGCCGAAAAATAAAATAACAAAACGTAACGAACCCAACACCGCGGGGCGGCAGGCAGATTTTGTGAGGACTAACATCCTGCTGTCCTGTGAGAACACCTGTTACAGGTAAGCAACCTTTTGCTTTCCCTCAGGACAAGCAGGATGGTAGTCCGCACATATGGGTGAGTACCGAGCTGAGGATGTCCGAACGTGCACCAAATGTACCCAAAGGCGTGCAACAGGCACAACAACTGGGGCGGAATTTGGTAGAGGGCATCCTGAACTCCACCGGGCAGGCGGAAGGGTGTTGGTACGTCATGTTGTAAACAGGTTACGAAGGACAGACTGGCCGAAGATGGAATCTTGTTTTCCGGCTTTGTCCAAGCAATAGTAGGCTGCAAAGGTGTGGAGAGAACTCCAGGTGGCAGCCCTGCAAATGTCAGGAAGCGGCACCGAGCGAAGGTGTGCTACTGAAGTTGCCATGGCCCTCACAGAGTGTGCTTTAACACGGTCTTATAATGGAATGCCCGCTTGCTGATAGCAAAAGGATATGCAGTCTGCCAATGAGGAGAGAGTCTGCTTACCCACAGGCTTTACTAACTTGTTAGGGTGGAAAGAGACAAGCAATTGAGTGCTTTCCCTGTGGGCAGCTGTATGGTCTAGGTAAAACGCTAGAGCCTGTTTTCAGTCAAGTGTATGCAGAGCCTGTTCTCCTGGGTTGGCATGGGGCCTGGGAAAAAAGGTAGGTAGTATGATGGATTGATTAAGATGAAAATCTCAAAGGGGATGTAGTTGTGATGGAGAAGGTACAGAAAAGAGCAACCAAAATGATAGGGGGGATGGAGCAGCTCCCCTATGAGGAAAGGCTGAAGAGGTTGGGGCTGTTCAGCTTGGAAAGGAGACAGCTGAGGGGGGATATGATAGAGGTCTTTAGGATCATGAGAGGTCTTGAACGAGTAGATGTGACTCGGTTATTTACACTTTCGAATAATAGAAGGACTAGGGGGCATTCCATGAAGTTAGCAAGTAGCACATTTAAGACTAATCGGAGAAAATTCTTTTTCACTCAGCGTACAATAGAGCTCTGGAATTTGTTGCCAGAGAATGTGGTTGGTGCAGTTAGTGTAGCTGGGTTCGCGAAAGGTTTGGATGAGTTCTTGGAGGAGAAGTCCATTAACGGCTATTGATCAAGTTTACTTAGAGAATAGCCACTGCTATTAATTGCATCAGTAGCATGGGATCTTCTTAGTGTTTGGGTAATTTCCAGGTTCTTGTGGCCTGGTTTGGCCTCTGTTGGAAACAGGATGCTGGGCTTGATGGACCATTGGTCTGACCCAGCATGGCAATTTCTTATGTTCTTACCTTAGGAAAGAATTTAGGGTGAGTGTGGAGTACCACCCGGTCCTGCTGAAGTTTAGTGTAAGGCGACTAGGTAACTAGAGCCTGCAATTCACTAAATCTGCGAGCTGAAGTGATTGCCAAAAGAAAAATCACTTTCCATGTGAGATATCGAAGGTAACAGGAGTGAAGAGGCTCGAATGGTGGTTTCATGAGCCGACCCAAAACCAGATTAAGGTCCCAAGAATGGGCCGAAGGACGTAGTGGAGGCTTGATATGGAGCAAGCCCTTCAAAAAGCTGTTACAAGGGGATGTACTGATATAGGTACATCCCCAACACCTTTACAGAAGGTGGCTACCGCACTGACATGCATTCTGATGGAGGAAGTCTTTAGACTTCACTCAGATAGATGCCAGAGATAGTCCAGGAATTTCGGGATTGGACAGGAAAGGGGGTCAAGGGACTGAGAAGAGCACCATGACGTGAACCTTTTCCATTTGTAAGAGTAAGATTTTCTTGTGGAAGGCTTCCGTGAAGCAATCAAGACATGGGAAACTGGTTCAGAAAGGTTAAGTGGTTGAAGGATTAACCTTTCAACATCATTGCCGTCAGGGATAAGGCGTGAAGATTGGGATGGCATAGGCTCCCGTCGTTCTGAGTGATCAGAAGCGGGTCATTTCCCAAGGGAATGTGCCTGCAGATGGAGAGATCCTGAAGGACTGGAAACCACACTTGGCGTGGCCAGTGAGGTGCTATCAGGATCATGGTTCCCTTGTCCTGACGTAACGTCACGAGAGTCTTTGAGAGAAGAGGAAGTGGAGGGAATGCATAGAACAGACCAGTTGTCCACGAGAGGGAGAATGCGTCTCTGGATCGAGAGAGTTTGCTGCGAATGAGAGAGCAGTAGCTTTCCACTTTGCGGTTTTGTGGGGACGCAAAGAGGTCTATTCGAGGAGATCGCCATTGTTGAAAAATGGAGTTCGCTACTGAGGGGTTGAAAGACCACTCGTGCGGTTGAAAGACGTGACTCAGCTTGTCTGCCAGCACATTGTCCACTCCCTGTAAGTAGGTGGCCTTGAGGTACATCGAATGGGAGAGAGCCTCCGCCCATATCTGTGCAGCTTCCTGACACAGAAGGAAGGAGCCCGTCCCTCCCTGTTTGTTGATGTACCACATGGCCACCTGGTTGTCTGTCTGAATCAGGATGACGTGATTTGAGAGGCGATCCTGAAAAGCCCTGAGAGCATATCTGATTGCTCGAAGTTCCAGGAAATTTATTTGGTGTTTGGCTTCCTCTGGAGACCAAGAGCCTTGTGTCTGCAGATTGGCTACGTGGGCTCCCCACCCGAGGTTGGAAGCATCGGTGGTGAGAATGATTTTGAGGATTTGGAACCTGGAAGGGCAATCCCTGGAGGAGATTTTTCCACCAGGCGAGAGACAGAAGGAGTGAGTCAGTGACGAGGACAATGGCCGACAGAGGCTGAATAGCTTGAGTAGAAAGACTAGGGGGCACTCCATGAAGTTAGCATGGGGCACATTTAAAACTAATCGGAGAAAGTTCTTTTTTACTCAACGCACAATTAAACCCTGGAATTTGTTGCCAGAGGATGTGGTTAGTGCAGTTAGTATAGCTGTGTTTAAAAAAGGATTGGATAAGTTCTTGAAGGAGAAGTCCATTACCTGCTATTAAGTTCACTTAGAGAATAGCCACTGCCATTAGCAATGGTAACATGGAAGAGACTTAGTTTTTGGGTACTTGCCAGGTTCTTATGGCCTGGATTGGCCACTGTTGGAAACAGGATGCTGGGCTTGATGGACTCTTGGTCTGACCCAGTATGGCATTTTCTTATGTTCTTATGACATTATATCATGTGTTAGGCTCGACAGCAATCTCTCCTTTAAACACACACGGGCTGGGGGCGGAACCCGGAAGTGACATCACCGGGAGGTACCCCGAGGCCCGATAAGAAGCTGCGCCCTACGGCATTAGAGTCGGGAGTGGAGAGAAGGACTGAGTGCTGGAGGGAACTCTCCCCCTTGTTTCTCACCCTGTGCTGGAAAAAAGATTTCTTCTTTTTTGTTTCCTGGAGAGATTCGGGCTGGGGGCAGAACCCGGAAGTGACATCACCGGGAGGCACCCCGAGGCCCGATAAGAAGCTGCGCCCTACGGCGCGCAGCCATCGGCTGGAAGAGAAAAAAAGAATGGGAAAGAAACGTAAGTCTAAGAATTATACTCTTTCTCCTACAACTCCGCAGTCAAAAAGAGTAGGACCAATGGACGCTCACATAACTAGAGTGAGTGAGTCCATTGAAGGGGGACTAGTAGAAGTGTCTACCAATATAGGAACCACTTCTACCCCCAAGTCCTTACAACATCCATCTGAGTATCCTGCTGAGCCTGTAAATATACAAGGTTTAAATGATACAAGGACTGAGAATATGGATAGGAATATATCTGTTCCATGTCCTAAGGCTTTCGAATTTGATATTCTTATGGAAGAAAAGGTGACAGAACCTGAGAATGTCTCGCTGTTAGATTTGTGGAGATTGATGATGAGCCTGGATAAAAAGTTTACAGGGACGATGTCTAAAGTACAAGTATTCACAGAAGAAACAAGGAATAAGCTGGTGGATTTAGACAGTAGAACTGAAAAAACTGAATTAGCCTTGGTGAATTTAAATCTCACTATCAAGAATATCCAAGCGACTAATGTCACCTTTATAAAAGACAATCTAGCACAACATTCTAGAATGGAAATAATAGAAAATGATATGAGATCTTGTAACTTGCGACTATTAAATTTTCCAAAATCTAGATTGATGTCAGAGATTGAATTGTTTAGGAAATATACACTAGAAATTCTCTTATATGACTCTCAGAGTTTACCTGTTATTTCTAAAATGTATTATTTGCCTTTAAGGAAAATTACCCAAGTAGCTGAAGGAGGTGTGGACACACTAGAGAGTCCAGGTGTGTCAACCTTCCTTGAGGATTCCTTAGATAATATTGAAACTCGTGCCACCTTGCTTGTGACTTTTTCACTAAAAAAAGATAAAGATTTATTCTTTAACAAATATTTTCAGAAAAAGAATTTCAATTTTTGTGGGCAGAAGATTCAGATCTTCCCTGACGTTTCTCGTGTAACACAAGCAAGGAGGAAACAGTTTCTATTATTGAAGCAGGCTGTTTTGGATATAGGGGCAACCTTTTTCCTGAAATTCCCATGTAAATGTCAAATTACCTATCAATCTAAAAGATTTATTTTCTTTGATCCATTACATTTACAACGTTTTATTGGGGATAAAAGTAAGATTTCAGTAGGACCAGAAGTTGGATGAATAATAAATATTGACGAGCACTCAATTCTATATATCTCCTTCTCCCCCTAGATGTGGGCTAGATCAGATTTATATTTCCTAATTAAGAAATGTAATAATGGAGTAATTACTTTGGAATTCTGTATTCATGATTATATCATTGGATGTAAATGTTATAATTTGAAAAATTGTAAATTAAAAAAAAAAATGCTCTCTCTTCAGAGAAAGTTCCATTTGCCATCACACATTGTTTTCTGTTCGTCAACCAGTTTGCAATCCAGGCCACCTCCTCGGCACTCACTCCTAAGCTTCTCATTTTATTCACCAGTCTCCTGTGCGGGACCTTGTCAAAAGCTTTGCTGAAATCCAAGTAGATGACATCGAGCACTCTTCCTTCATCCAATTCCTTGGTTACCCAGTCAAAAATGTCAATCAGATTTGTCTGACAGGATCTTCCCCTGGTGAATCCATGCTGCCTCTGGTCCAGCAATTGTCCCGACTGTAGATAGTTCACTATTCTCTCTTTTAACAGTGACTCCATTACTTTTCCCACCACCGAAGTGAGGCTAACCTGTTATTGGCTTCTGATGAGCCAGTCATCCAGGTAAGGAAAAACATGCACACTTTCCTTGTGCAAATGAGCTGCTGCTACCGCTAGGCACTTTGTGAACACTCTGGGTGCTGAGGAAAGTCCGAATGGCAGGACCCGGTATTGGTAATGCTGATGACCCACCATAAAACGCAGAAACTTGCGATGAGGAGGGAATATTGGAATGTGAGTGTAAGCATCCTGTAGATCCAGAGAACCGAACCAGTCTCCTGTTTGAAGAAGAAGAAGCAAGGTGCCTAAGGAGACCATTCTGAACTTCTTTTTGTGTAGAAATTTGTTGAGATTTCGGAGGTCTAGGATGGGATGTAGGCCTCCTGTTTTCTTTGGAATGAGGAAATAACGGGAGTAGAATCCTCTGCCCTGCTGAGGTTGGGGAACTGGTTCCACGGCCTTGGCTCTCAAGGGTGGATAATTCTGCTTGCAGAGAGTGATATGATCCTTGTGAATCCAAAGAGACTTTGGTGGAGAGTCTTTTGGCACTGTGAGAAAATTCAGTTGGTAATCTCGTGTTATAATTGATAGTACCCATTGATCATTTGTGATATTTGACCAATGGGTGTGAAAGAGAGAGACTCGACCTCCCACTGGTATCGTTGGTTTGGAGTTGATGGAGTGGCTGCTGTCCTCTGATTGTTTTTCAAAAGCCTGATGCTGGGCCTGTTTGAGGGGGAGGTTGAGGCCTAGAAGCCCTCGATTGTCTAGGCTGGGATCTTTGCAGCTGTCTGGATGATCTACCACGGGGTGCTGGTAGATAGTACCTACTTGGCCTATAGTATGGTTTTCTGGTATCCTTTTGTGCCGGGTAGTGTGAGGCAGATGAAGTATCTTGTGGGATAGCAGGTAGTTGATGCAGAGTTTCAGAGTGTTCTTTAAGTTGGGCTACTGCGTCTTGAACTTTTGTTCCAAAAAGGTTATCGCCCACACAAGGTAAATCTACCAGCTTTTCTTGAACTTCAGGCCTGAGGTCAGAAGCCTTGAGCCAGGCCCAACAACGTGCACTGATACCAGTTGCCGCTACTCGTGAAGAAGTCTCAAAACTGTCACAGGCAGCATGGACCTCATGCTTGCCTGCTTCTAAACCTTTGTGGATAATGTCATTAACTGAATCCTGATACTGTTAAGGCAAAGTCTCAGCTAGTTGTTGCATCTGTTTCCAGAGGTTGTGCTGATATTGCGTCATAAAAAGTTGATATGACGCTATTCTGGAAGTAAGCATCGAGCCTTGAAAGACTTTCCTGCCCAAAGTGTCCAAGAACTTTTGTTCTTTTCCTGGTGGAGTCGATGAATGAGGGCATACTCTCTTTGATTTTTTCTGAGCAGATTCAATCACCACAGATTGATGTGGAAGTTGGGCCCTCTGATAACCGGGGATGTGCTGTACCAGATAGGTGGTATCCATCCTTTTATTTACCAGTGGAACTGAGCATGGGTGTTCCCATAATCTGTGCTGCAGTTCTACTAGGACCTCATGTACTGGAATTGCTAGTACTTCCTTAGGAGGGTCAACAAACTGTAGAACCTCTAAGGTCTGCTGTCTGGTATCTTCTTCCAACACTAGTTTAAAAGAAATAGTGTCAGCCATCTCTTTTACAAAATTGGTAAAAGACAGGTCTTCTGGGGGTGACTTTTCTCTGTCTTCAGGTGGGGACGGTTCAGACATGAAGTCCTCTGAAGATGTGTCGGTGTCTCTATCTTTTCAAGAGTCCGATGGAGTAAGCTTTGGAGGAGAAATATGAGGAGGCCTCAATGGCATTGATGGTTTTTGTGGTGAAAAGAATGGTATCGATGGAGAGACCAGAATTCTCGGTCCGGAGAGTCCGGAGGTCCCCGGCTGAGGTTCAGATGGTAGTGCAGTACCAGAAGCATCATCGTCACCGATTGGAATAGGAGTGACAGGCTGTACTGGAAGAGCTCTGATCAGGGCATCGAGTTTCGACATCAGTGGCTGAAATATTGACAAATCCGGTATCGGCATCGGGGTTGGCATCAGCATCGAAGCAGGCGTTGGCATCAGTGAAGGCTCTGGCTTCGGAGATGGCACCTGTACGGGCATCGGCTCCAGTGGTGTCGATGGACGAAGATCTCTGAGAGCTTCTCTCACTGCCTGGTGGATAAATCCGTCCAGTTCCTCCCTTATAGCTGGTGAAGTCAGAGCAGCTATAGGTGGTGACAGAGAAGGCGTCATCGGCTCTTCCACAGGGCCCTGTGGTGGCTCAATGTCCGGGACCTTTGAAGGCGGGGAGCGCCTCGGAGTAGTAGGCCTCGATAGTCCTTGTAGACGAGACCTCTTTGGAGATGGTTCTCTTGGTAAATAGTAAGGCCTCTGGCGTTGATGTTGATGACGATGCTTTTGTTTATGCTCCATGGCTTTTTCAAGCCTGGATGTCGATTTTATTGGTGCTGCAGACGGAGTCGGGGATAGTCAGTCTCCGGAGCCATCCATGCGACGCTTGCGAACTACTAACCTTTTTGAAGCTCCAGCCGGAGACGATTGAGTCGATGTCGATGGCATAAGTTGCATATGGAAAAGATGTTCCATTTTTTCCTGTTGGGCCTTTCTGCCCTTGGGGGTCATCTCTGCACATTGTGGGCAGGAAGAAACATCATGCGATTGCCCTAGGCACAAAACACACTCAACGTGTGGGTCAGTAATTGACATTGTGCGAGTGCAGTTTGGGCATTTTTTGAAGCTCGTGGTCATAATGAAGTCGTCAACGGCCTTCTGATGAAAAATTTAAGATCACCTGGATCGAGTGGGAAAATATTTTTACTCACCGGCTGGTGGTCGGAGGGAGACCCCCTATGTAGGGGATGAAATGAGATATATTTTAAACTTTTCATTCTCAAGTTTGTGTGAAGAAATTCACACAGGGCTCCTACACTGCGATTCTAACTGCAGCGTGGAAAAACGAAGACTGAAGGGAGACCCTGTGGCTCGAGGGATCATGGCATGCTGGGCATGCTCATTGGGCTCAGTGTGCCAGTCAAACGTTTCTAGAAACTTTGACAGAAAGTTTTCCGTGATAGAGCTACGTCAGTGACGTCACCCATATGTGAGGACTAGCATCCTGCTTGTCCTGAGATAATACACAATACGTTTCAAATATATATATATATATATTTTAATTCTTTATTTATTGTTTCAATAATAAGTACAACAAATAAAATTTATACTTTGCAATATCATAGTGACTTGTTGAATTTGCATAATATTTACCCAGTAATCAACATCATAATTTTCCATAACTCTTCAGCAAGTCAATATTATTATAAGGAAATGACTAAGTGATACACTTCCATTTAAGCGGTTAATAAATGATAAAAATAAAGAAAGAAAAATTGCATTTATGACCCTGTTTCTTTTACTACATTTTCCCGGCCTATAGGTTGAGCAGGACCCTGAAGTCCTCCAGATCAGTAAACATATAATTCTTATCATCTAATTTAATAAAGCACACCCTCTTGATGCAATTCCAGCTAACCTTCTCATAACCTGCGCAAAGACGTCGCTAAGCCTATCACCCAGATCATCAACGCCTCTCTATCACAGGGCCTGGTCCCTGACCCCCTCAAACTTGCCATCTTAAAACCCTTATTAAAAAAACCAAATCTCTCTACAGATAACCCAGCAAATTTCTGCCCGATTGCTAATCTTCCGATCATTGCCAAAATCCTGGAAAGAATAGTCAACAAACAGCTCTCTGAATTTCTTGAAAATAACAACATCCTCTCCCCGGCTCAATTAGGCTTTCGCAAATCCCGCAGTACCGAAACTCTTCTTTTATCTCTGTCAGACAACATTCTCATGAATCTAGAAAACAAACATCCCTGCTTGCTCATCCTCCTTGATCTTTCGGCCGCTTTTGACATGGTCAACCATGATTATCTCATCGAAAGACTATCCGAGATCGGCATCAAAAACAAAGAGTCACTCCAAATTCCAAAGGCCAAAACCTACCAACATAAATCCTTGAGTCTCAGAGCCTTCTCATCAGCAGGTCCAGCTCTCTGGAACTCGATCCCACCTGATTTGAGACAAGAGCCATGCTCTTTAACATTTAGGAAAAGACTAAAAACTTGGCTTTTCAAAAAAGCATTCCAAGCCTTGAATAAAACCTCCTCTCACTAGCACTAACTCGTATGCAATAATGGAATGTAAACACGAATCAACCATCCTCAAACCCTCTCTCACTAATTCCTGCTGAATATTTATCATACTATTACCATTCACAACTGTCATATTTATTCATTTGATTACCTATGTACCGTTTCATAGTCTTATTTTTTCACTTGCTATTCTAATGTATCAATAGGCTGAAATGTAAATATTGTGCTGTTCAATTTCTCCCCTTCCATCCCAAGTTTATTTTCCTTGTTTTTTGTAACTTTCCCTCTCCCTTTTTCTGATTCACTGTATTTAAAGTTCAAGGTTCTTATTGAAAATATTGTTTTTTACGTTACGTTATGCTTTACACTCCTTGTTATTTGTAAACCGGGTTGATGTGATGCCTATCATGAAACTCGGTATAACAAAAACAATAAATAAATAAATAACAAAAACAATAAATAAAGCTCTAAACTGGTTCAAATCTTTCCTCCAGAACAGATACTACAAAGTTAAGATCAATAGCAAAGAGTCACCACCGTTCAGTTCCACATTAGGGGTCCCTCAAGGCTCTTCGCTATCCCCTACGTTATTCAATATCTATCTTCTCCCGCTTTGTCATCTCCTTTGCAATCTAAAGTTAACCCATTACTTATATGCAGATGACGTCCAAATCCTTATTCCTATCACGAATCACTTCAAAAGACCGTACTTTTTTGGAACTCCTGCCTCCTCTCCATTAACAAACTCCTGTCTAACCTTAACCTGATACTCAACACTGACAAGACAGAATTCCTCCTGATCACTCAAGATGGCACCCTTCCATTGAATAGCTCCACGGTGGGCCTTTCCATGTGGCCCGTGGAGAGATGCTGCTACTCGGCGCCGCACCCCTCCCTAGGTGCGCGCGCATCACTAAAGCTTATGTAGGGTACGCGGTGGGAATCGAGCAGCGGCCCAGGATGATGTCAGCGGACCACTGGTACTTAAGCCCGGGCTCCGCTCCCTAGTTTTGCCTTTGCAACAGGTTTCCTCGCTGGTCGAGTACTCGTTGCCTCCTGAGAGTTTCGTCTCACTCCCATGTTCCTGTTCTTTGCTGATCATGATTCTTGATTACTTCGCTCCTACGTTACTGCTCTTCACCTTTCCTCAGATTGCCTACACAGACTTTGACTCTGCTTTGCCTGACCATGCCATTGACTCTCTCCAAGCCCGGACTTCTGCTTTGCTTGACCATGCCATTGAATCTCTCCAAGCCCGGACCTCTGCTTTGCTTGACCACGCCGTTGACTCTCTCCAAGCCCGGACCTCTGCTTTGCCTGACCACGCCATTGACTCTCTCCCATTGTCTCTCCCCAGACCCAGACCTCTGCATTGCCTGACTATGTGGTTGCCTCTCTCCTGACCAGACCTCTGCATTGCCTGACTACGTCGTTGCCTCTCTCCAGACCCAGATCTCTGCATTTCCTGACTACATTTGCCTATCTCCGTGATCTGACCTCAGCCTTGCTTGCCACTGCTTCCAGATTGCCGCCAGCCCTGACTCAAGCTTGTTCCACGACTACATCCTGGACTTGGCCTATTCAGGCTTTGGCCTGATTTTGCTCGGGCGCCCCCTGTCTGCCTTTGTTCCTTTGGTGCCTGGAACTCTGGGACAGTATCTCGTCCAGTACAAGACTGTACCATCTCTCTCTTGCTGTCTCTGGGCTGACCTTGATCTCCTCATCAACGACAACATATGGAGGCCCACCTAAGCCCAGCTGGCCCTGGCACCCAAAGGCTCAACCTGCGGGGAACGAGGGCTGATATTGGTGAAGTGCCAGCTGACCTCTGTTCATCAGCCCACTCTGCCTGCCAACGGTGGGGACCCACAGGTCCCTACCTACTGGTTGCATCAATCCTACCTCGGCCCAAGGGTCCATCTCTAGTGCAACAAGAATGTCAAAATGATTATGTATTGCTCCACGGTGAGACCACAAATTGAGTACTGTGAACAATTCTGGTTACTGCATCTCAAAAAAGATATAGCTACACTAGAAAAGATACTCAGAAGAGTGACCAAAATCATATAGGTGGAGGAATAGCTCCCCTATGAGGAAAGGATAAAGAGGATAGGGCTGTTCAGCTTGGAAAAGTGACAGATAAGGAGAGATATCATAAAGGTCTATAAAATCATGAGAGGACTAGTATGGGTAAATGTGAACTGTTTAGTCTTTCAGGTAATACAAGGACTAGGGGGTCACACCATGAAGTTAGCAAGTAGCACATTTTAAACAAATTGGAGAAAATTCTTTTTCACTCAATTAAGCTCTGGAATTCATTGCCAGAGGATGTGGTAAAGGCAGTGTAGTTGGGTTTAAAAAAGGCTTAGACAAGTTCCAGGAGGAGAAGTCTATCAGCTACTATTAATCAAGTTGACTTAGTTCTTAAAACCTTCTCCAAGATCTGTATTACTGGTGGCTAGGGAGTATTAAACAAAGAATTTGGCTTAAAGAAAGCCCAAGAAGCTTGAAATGATGTAAACGTTCCCTAGCCGTCAGTAATACAGATCTTGGAGAAGGTTTTAAAAACTCTTCTGTACTTTAATTGGACTTTAAATTGCTTCATAAAGTGGAAGAAAGCTTAAGAATTTATTTGTATCTCTATAAAACTGCTTTTTTAAACTGCATCAATCACTAAAAAAAATAAAAATGGTATACATCTTGAGTGAAGATATAGCCTTATCGGTGGCACTTCTCTCTCTAATTAGATACCGGACTAACTTTATAGCACAAAAACATTTGCACCCTTTTTTGTTGGTTTGGCATTTACAATCAGAAATCTGACAAATGGGCCGCCGGTACACCTTCTTTTGGCTGGTGAGCCTTGCGAACTTTCAGCAACCCTATTGGACCCCGGATCGGGAGAGGAGGGACCTTTTCTTTAAAAGTATTTCAGCCGCGGTGCGACGCCGCCGCCGCTGGAACACCTTCTTTTGGCTGGTGAGCCTTGCGAACTTTCAGCAACCCTATTGGACCCCGGATCGGGAGAGGAGGGACCTTTTCTTTAAAAGTATTTCAGCCGCGGCGCAACGCCGCCGCCGGCGCGTCGCCTAAGCCGCGCGGCTTTGGTCGGCTTAGGCCGGAGAAGGCGGGAGAAGGCCCGGTTTTGCTTTGAAATGTCTGAAAACATCGCAAGGTATTTTGTTTGTCCTTTTTTTCATTGTAATTTTGTTCCGGCGGCCATAGAGACACACAAATATTAATCGAAGTGACTGTTGATTTTTGGTGTTTTCGTTTTCCTTGTGGTTTTTCAAATGATGCCACATACAAAAAGAAAAGCCAAGGTTAAAGAGGTAACATCTACACCATTACCTGGCATCTCCCAAATGCGAATAGAAGAAAGCTTCAAAAGATCCTCAATAACCTCGGGGATGGCTGCGGAGGGTGTCAACATGGAGCAGGAATTGAGCCCTAAGCCTTGTGAGACATCTTTAAGCCCTGGGGCTACCGTGAGACCTGAACCCCCGCAAGTTAGAAATATTGATTTAATATCAGTATCAACACCGAACTCTGGACCCCAGAGGAGCTCAAGTGATATATTTGAGGCTCCGGAGGGCCCTATGAAAAAGGGTCCCAGGGATCTAGAGGGGATGGACAACATCACACTTGAATCGGAGGTCACTGTGGGGGGAGGAGAAGGTGTCTTTCAAGTAATAACTGCTAAAGATTTTTCTTTAAGAGAAATTGGTGAAATGATTATACAAATGAACAAATCAATCAATACACTGTCTCATAGAATTCAGCAAGCATTACAATTAAATCATGTAGATCAGAAAGTGGGAAGATTAGATGCAGAAATTAAGGTGGTTAAAGAGAAGTTAGAAAAGAATACTGAGATCCAATCAAATTTAATAAGATCTGAGAAATTTTGCTTGGATAGAATAGAGAGTATAGAAAATCGGAATAGAAGTTCAAATTTAAGGTTTCTTAATTTTCCAAAGATAAATCTTATCTCTCCAATTGATTTATTTCGTAGTTATTTAAAAAATATACTGAAATATACTGACTCCTCTATACCTGCCTTATCTAGGATATTCTATCTTCCAACCCAGAGTGGTGAGGCAATATATGATTCAAAAGAAGAAATCGAAACAGAAATTAATCTATCAGATATATTGGAAAAATTGTTTGAGGTGAATATTTCATCGAGAGCGACATTAATTGTCCAATTTGTTTTTCTTACAGAAAGAGATTCAATATTAAAATCATTCTTTAGGAATCAGGATAAAAAGTTCTATGGACAAGGTATAAAAATATTCCCAGACATTGCTCATCCCACACAACTTCGTAGAAAAAAATTCTTAATGATGAGAGCTGAGGTATTACAGAGAGGGGCTAGGTTTGTCTTAAGATACCCCTGTCGATGTTTAATTATTCACCAAGACTCTTGCTATATTTTTAACTATCCAGAACAGTTAAGAGAGTACTTGAATTCACACTCCTAAATTCCCCCCATAGGGAGGGAGGTGAAATTTAACGAAGAGGGTCAGACAGTTACTTTACTTTAACGCTAATTACTTGCTGGGTTGCTCCACTAATTGATGTGTGTTTCTATTTTCTTTGCATAATGAATGTTGAAGATATACTAATTTTGATTTATTTTTTTCCAGTAAGATGTTTAGCCTATTGTTGATTTTCAATATCAAAATGTCTTCTGTATTTTATATTGAAACTTAATAAAAATATTAAATATAAGAAATCTGACAAATGATTTGAATTCCATAGATTTTGTCAGACTCTTTGGAACCTCAGAACAATCTCCTATACATTTATCAAAACAATTTTTGATAGAGTTGCACATCTCTAGTAACAGACTTCACATGCATTGGGCATGCTGTTCCTATAAATATACAGTATATACTGGTCTTATAGAACAACAAAAGAATTATAAACCCATGGTACAACAAAAACCTAAAAGACACCAAATCAACCCTAAGAAGAAAGGAGAAAGAATGGCGCAAAAACAAATGCCCTCTATCACTAGCAAATATCGCACACAACTGGCTGACTACAAAAACATGATAATCAAAACAAAACGCGAATACAACAGCAATAAAATACAGAAATACTCAAACAACCCAAAAACGCTATTCAACATAGTGAAAAATCTAACTTCAGACAACAACAATAACACATGCCAAAACAAAAACTTAAGTCATGAACTAGCAAATTTCTTCAAAAACAAGATCATCAAAATAAAAGAAAACCTAAATAACAATAATAATAACACGAAACAAAACATAAAACTAAACAACAAGGACATACCATCATGGTCCACATTCGAACCAATATCATCCAAGGAGACAGAGAACCTACTTAAAACACTAAACCCAGCCTGCCACGAGCTAGACAAAATTCCAACTCAAACACTAAAAGAAATCTCACAAACCATCACCCCAACAATCACGGCAATCATCAATAAATCCCTGGAAGAAGGAGAACTCCCAATCACGCTAAAAATGTCAACTATCAAACCCATTATAAAAAAAAAAAGAACCTGGACCCAAATGACCTAAACAACTACAGACCCATCTCTTAACTTACCCTTCCTAGCTAAACAGAAAATGCAGTCCTCAAACAACTAAACGAACACCTAGAACAACACAACATCCTACACCCAACGCAACACGGCTTCAGAAAACACCGCAGTACGGAAACCTTACTACTAACACTATCAGATACAATCCTACAAGGTTTTGACAATGGATAGAGCTTCATACTAACCCTACTGGACCTATCCGCAGCCTTTGACACAGTCGAACATAATAGCCTTATCAACCGTCTACAAGAAATAGGACTGACTGACAGAACCCTAAAATGGTTTACTTCCTTCCTAAACAACAGATCATTCCAGGTAAACATCAACAATATAAACTCTGAGCCAATCCCACTGGAAACTGGAGTACCTCAAGGTTCAGCATTATCCGCCACACTGTTCAACATATATCTCCTTCCTTTATGCCAATTACTATCGAGTCTCAGAGTCACATACTTCTTGTATGCCGATGACATACAGCTAATCACCCCTCTATCAAACAACCTTGAAGAAACCCTTAAACTTGCAGCCACCTATCTCAAAAATATAAAGAGCCTCCTAAGCCAAATGAGTCTGCACCTCAACATGGACAAGACAGAATACATCCTACTTGAAAGGAAAAAATCTGAAGAAAACACCTATAAAACCATGCTGCTAGACGATATCATAATCAAATCAAGTGAAAACCTCAAAGACCTAGGAATATGGATAGACCCTGAACTGAACCTCAAACATCACATTGCTATGAAAATTAAAGATGGCTTCTACAAACTAATGATTCTTAAACGCCTAAAACCACTTCTGATCCCTCCTGATTTTAGAACCATTCTACAATCCCTGATCTTCTCAAGCCTCGACTACTGCAATGCCCTACTCCTCGGTCTCCCCAAAACTACCACACACCCACTCCAAATTCTCCAAAACGCCACCGCAAGAATTCACCGGGCAAAAAAAATTCGATCACATCACACCAACTCTAAAAGAACTTCACTGGCTACCCATCCAAAAGCGAATAGAATACAAAACACTAACGATTCTACAAAAATCAATACACAACAATGAATTTACCACCCTAAAGAACATTCTTCAACAGCATAAACCCCGACGCAACACTAGATCCTCTAACAAAGCCTTATTCGCAATATCCCCAGTCTCAACTGCCAAACTAACCACTAGGGATGTGAATCGTTTTTGAACGATTAAAATTATCGTCCGATAATTTTAAAATCATCCAAAATCGTTAGAGTGCACGATACAATACAAATGCCCACGATTTATCATCAGGGGCATTTGTATTGTATCGTTAAATAGGGGGTGGGAAAACCGGCACACCAAAAAAACCCAAACCCCCACCCTCCCGAACCCCCCCCAAAATGTTTTAAATGACCTGGGGTCCCGGCGCGATGATCCCGGCGCGATGTCCCACTCTCTGCCCACGGCTGCTGTGAAGAGAAATGGCGCCGATGGCCCTTTGCCCTTATCATGTGACATGCAAAGGTAGCGCCGGCGCCATTTTGATTCCTAGCTCCTGACGTCACGCATCCAGGAGATCGCTCCCGGACCCCCGCTGGACCCCCAGGGACTTTTGGCCAGCTTGGGGGGGCCTCCTGACCCCCACAAGACTTGCCAAAAGTCCAGCGGGGGTCCGGGAACGACCTCCTAAACTCGAATCGTTTTGCCGTACAGCAAAATGGCGCCGACCGTACGGCATGGTCGGCGCCATTTTGCTGTATGGCAAAACGATTCGAGTTTAGGAGGTCGTTCCCGGACCCCTGCTGGACTTTTGGCAAGTCTTGTGGGGGTCAGGAGGCCCCCCAAGCTGGCCAAAAGTCCCTGGGGGTCCAGCGGGGGTCCGGGAGCGATCTCCTATGCTCCTGATGTCGGGGGACAAAAAAACAAAATGGCGCCGGCGCTACCTTTGCCCTGCTGTCATATGACAGGGCAAAGGTAGCGCCGGCGCCATTTCTACAACGCACCGGAGGTCCGAGAGTAAAAGATCACACCGGGACCCTCCCTCTGGACCCCAGGTAATTTAAGGCATTTTGGGGGGGTTCGGGAGGGTGGGGGATTTATTTTAAAGGGTCGGGGTGGGTTTTAGGGATGTTTTAGTGTGCCGGTTTTCCCGCCCTCCCCCGATTTACGGTTTACACGATATTTTAAAAAACAAAACCGCGACGATAAGATTCCCTCCCCCCCCCCAGCCGAAATCGATCGTTAAGACGATCGATCACACGATTCACATCTCTACTAACCACCACAAGACAGAGAGCTTTATCAATAGCTGGACCACTGCTATGGAACACACTACCAGGATACCTAAGGATGCAAAACAATTCAAAAATCTTCAAAAAAGATCTAAAAACATGGCTATTTCGCCAAGCCTACAAAGACAGCATCGGTTAAACACTAGCACACAAATCTAAATAACTCATTCACACTTATAACACAAAGCTCTTCTATCACATTATGATTTGAATTACAATATACCTCCCTACCCCGCTCACATCCAGAACTTAATGTAATAACTACAGAATAGCATCCATTACACTCTCCACTACCAATAATGGATCGATACCCACTTACAATTTAATATTATGTTTGCACTGTTATTTATGACTTATTATTATCTCAGTTATAATTGTTATTTGTTATCAATATTATTAATGTTATCTCTGTAAAAGTTGTTATAATTGTAAACCGGAGTGAAGGCTCATACCAAACTTCGGTATAGAAAACTCACAAATAAAATAAATAAATAAATAAATTTCATAGTTAGGCTAGTTTTTTAAAAATAGCTATTCTTAAATATTGCATAAGTTTAACCTTATATAAAAAAGCAATAAAAATTGGTGTGTCTTGTTGCACCACTTTAACATCATTAGTGCATTAAACATTTCGAATAATTTTGAATGTAACTTTTTGAATGTTATCTTTTGCCTGGTTTGAGTTGCTCTGAAGACATATACATGTGCAAAAGAAAAGTACTTGTCAATTATTTATCACACCCTCTTGCAATTCTGCATGATGTTGTTTAAGTGTTCCTACTCTCTGTAGATGAGCTATCTGTTAGCAAAGTATTTATTTGTATGTAATGTACAACCTATAAAATGAATCACATCCAAATATCTTTCATTTAGTCTATATGCTTTATAAAAGTAACACTTGCAAATTTAAGGTGAAGGCTGAATATATTTCTGTTAAATCTTTTTATCTATGGTAAGTATTTATAAAATTTGGAATAACAGACCTTGCTTCTAGTTCCCAGAAGGTGGTATCATCTGACATCCATGGATTGGAGGGGTCTGGTGGCAAAAGAAAAGGATCGTATTCCACATACTGCTCTGTGTAGGCTAATAAACTGGGAACACAAAACCATCATGTTTACGTTAATTAGATTATGAATAGATTTTATGCAAAGCAAAGGTTGGATACCTGCAAGTTATACTAGGGTGCCTTACTGATTACAAGAAATAAACGCTATGCAGAAATAAGTGGTCCTTAGCAAGTAACTTGACAGAAAATAAAAGTAAACCTTATAGCTAGTTGACCAAAACATTTTAATTATATCAAAAGTTGTTCATTTTGTGGACAGCAATGACATGCTTGAGAGTAGCAGGGTTGTTCCATGTCTTGATTCCTATGGGGATAATTATCAAACTGCTCTCATTGCCTGTGGGTAATTTTAACCTGTGGGCTTAGCATCGATAATCATTGCAAAAGTAGGCACGCACTTCTGCTTTGATTACTTTCCCAGGAAAAAAATACTCCTAGAAATTTGAGCCAGTTTTTTTCTGCAGGTATTTCTTCTCTTGGAAATAAAGTGAATAGTTTTGAAAATGTCATTTACATGCATTATTTTCCTCCTCTGAACTAAACAAGACCTTGGGAATTCCTACAAACAACATGGATAAAATTGCATGCATTGCGGAACAACACAAGTAATTTTAGCTGCCATTCTATCTGTGGATATAGCTGTGAAAAGTACCTTCATTATGAACAGACAAAAATGATGCTGCTTAGAGATTATTGCTGCTATTTCCCTATTAATTTGAGCAAATGTAATGGCAAGATAACTAATTAAATCAGAATTATAAATAAATAAGTATATTTTGTTTTCGACTGTGAATGTTTCTTGACTATTACGGGGTCTACTCTATTCAATACTTCCGCGCTTTTATGACTTGCTTTCAAGAACACATCACTTCCAGCTTATTTCTTGCTTTTCATTTCTACTTATGCAAGTGAACTTACATCACTACTATAAGGAAGTATGCACAGATCTGGCAGTTAAGGGGGTCTCTTCACTAAGGATGATAAATTAAGGCATTTAACATAATCCATGACATCTTTATTTTTTCCCTGTATGTGAAGAAAGCGCAGTTGCTTACCTGTAACAAGTGTTCTCTTAGAACAGCAGGATGTTAGTCCTCACATGTGGGTGACATCATCTGATGGAGCCCAGCACAGAAAACGTTTGTCAAAGTTTCTAGAAGCCTTGACCAGCAGACTGAGCATGCCCAGCCTGCTACTATCTGCGCATCCATGCAAGGACCCCCTTCAGACTCGTAATATAGCAAAACAGCAAGCGAAAAATAAAATAAACTGTAAGTGAACCCAACATCGTGGGGAGGTGGGCGGGATTTCTGAGGACTAACATCCTGCTCTCCTAGGAGAACACCTGTTACAGGTAAGCAATTGCATTTTCTCCTAGTACAAGCAGGATAGAAGTCCTCACATGTGGGTGAGTACATAGCTCCAGACCATCATGTTCAGTTAGAGAGACCAACAACAATCAAACAAGATGCCAACGGGCATAAGACAACTGCAACGCTGTCGGTAACAGGAGACGGTCTGGTTCCCACAAGAAGCATGAGCAGAGAGAGTTGGGTTCGGGTCTGGAACAGGTTGCGCAGGATGGACTGATCAAAGGCGCTGTCCTGATGGCTATCCCTGTCAAGGCAGTAATTGGCTGCAAATGTATGGAGAGAACTCCAGGTTGTGGCCTGGCAAACTGAGCCACCGCCATCGCTTGCACAGAGTGAGCCTTTTTCTCGGCCAGCTAATTGAAGGCCTGCCTGCATATAAAGAAGGAGATGCAATCTGCCAGCCAGTTAGACAAGGTTTGTTTTCCCACCACCATCCCCAGCCTGTTGGGATCAAATTACACAAAGAGCTTGGTGGACGATCTATGGCTCGCTGTGCAATCTATGTAGAAGGCCAAAGCCCACTTATAGTCCAGGGTATGGAGAGCCTATTACCCTGGGTAGGAATGAGGCCTCGGAAAAAAGGTGGGTAAAACAATGGACTGATTCATATGAAAATCAGTCACCACCTTGGGCAGAAACTTAGGATGCGTATTCAGAACCACACGGTCATGGAAGAACGTCATGTAAGGTGTGTATGTAACCAAAGCCTGGAGCTCACTGACCCTGTGAGCGGAAGTGATCGCTACCAGGAATATGACTTTCCAGGTGAGAAGCTTCAGGTCACAGGACAGGAGAGGCTCAAAGTGAGGCCGCATCAGTTGTGCAGGATGATGTTTAGGTCCCAGGATACTGCTAGTGTCTGAAGCGGGGGCTTCAGCTTAAGGAGACCCCGCATGAAATGACCAACCAGTGGCTGGACCGAAATGGGCGTACCAGCGACACCTCGGTGATATGTGCTTACCACGCTGAGGTGAACCTTGATGGAATGGTCTGCAGCCCAGACTCGGATAAGTGCCACAGGTAGTCCAACAGCTAGGGGAGAGGGCCCGGGAAGGGGTCCAATCCATGACCACCACACCAAATGGAAAAAAGTTTCCATTTGGAGCTGTAAGTGTTGAAGGTTTCCTGGACTCTACCAGAACCCTGGAAACAGTCCGAGAGCCGTAGGGGCTGGAGGATTAAGCGCTAAACATCCACATTTTTAGGGCCAGTGCTCAAAGGTTGGGGTGGCGCAGGGTGCCTTGGTTCTGTGATATGAGGTCGGGTGCCATCCCCAGTGGGATAGGCGCACATACTGACAGGTCCTGAAGAAGCGGGAACCAAACCTGCCTTGGCCAGGAAGGTGTCACAAGAATCATGGTCCCCCATCCTGCTGGAGCTTTTACAAGGTCTTTGGTAGCAGAAGCAGAGGAGGGTACGCATACAGGAGGCCCTGCCCCCAGTGAAAGGAGTAGGCATCGCAGACCGGATGGCTGTTCCCCGCTGTTAGGGAGCAGAACCTGCTCACCTTGTGGTTGAGAGGGGATGTGAACAGGTCCACATCTGTCATACCCAGAGGGCCTGTAGGTCCAGGATAGGATGGACGCCTCCCGATTTTGTGGGGATTAGGAAGTACCAGGAATAGAACTCTAGGCCTTGCTGAGAGTATGGTACGGCTTATATTGCTCTTGACTGGAGAAGGAGGGAAACCTCTTGATCCAGAAGAATGGAGTGTTCGGATGTTCTCTACATCTGTAGAGGTGGGGAGTCTGGTGGCAGGGCAAGAAAGTTGAGATGGTAACCCTGAGCAATGATTGCCACATGTTGCGGAAGTGGCACAATCGCCCTCCCACTGGTATGTGCGACAGAGGAATCTGGCTGCTGCTCTCTAAGTGGAAGTCAAAAACCGGAAGCAGGTCCTGGTTGAGGAGCTGCCTGTGGTTTTTGTTTACGGGCTTGACGAGACTGCGGTTTTTGATAAGGTCTAGTGGCACAGTATCTGGTTGGTGGCAGGTAAGACTTTTTCGGGCGGAAGAAAGACTTCTTAGAGTCCTTTTTAAAGGACTGTTTTGAGGAGAAGTCGGAAGGCATCAAAGAGAGCTGTCTTAGGGTCTCATGATGATCCATTTATGCTACCACTGTCCATTGAAACTGTTCACCAAACAGATTATCTCCGACACAAGGCAGGTTGGATAACCGGTCTTGTACCTCTGGGTGTAGGTCAGAAGACTTGAGCCAGGCCCACCGTCTCGCCAAAATAGCAGCTGCAGACACTCTGGTAGAGGTGTCAAAAATGTCATAAGATGTTCTAATCTCATGCTTGCCTGCCTCAAAACCCTTGTTTACTAGGGTTTGTAATTGTTCTTGAAATTGCTGAGGCAGGGAGTCTGAGAAATCCTGTATCTGCTTGAAAATGACCTTATTATATTGGGTCATGTAAAGCTGATAGGCGGCAATTCGGGAGATGAGCATGGCTCCTTGGAATACTCATCGACCAATGTTATCTAGGAACTTCTGTTCCTCTCCAGGAGGAACAGAAGAGTAAGGCTTTGATCTTTTCGCCTTCTTTTGTGCAGACTCTACCACTACCGAGTGGTGATCAAGCTGTGATTTTGGAAAACCTGGGGCTGACTGTACCAAATAGGAAGTGTCAGCTTTCCTGTGTACTGGAGCAATTGATCCAGGATGTTCCCAGTTCTTCTTGAGGAGATCGAGAAGGACCTGATGAATGGGAATGGAGGTGATTACCTTAGGGGCATCCAGAAATTGGAGCAACTCCATCATCTGGTGCCTATCATACTGTTCCGTCTGTAATTGGAAGGGAGCCAATTCAGACATTTCCTTCACAAAATTTATAAAGGAAAGGTTCTCTGGGGGAGAACGCTTTCTACTCTCAGTAGGTGAAGGTGGTGAAGGTAAATCATTGGTGTCTGTTGAGGTATCATCACCCCAGGTATCATAATGATCTGCACCCATCCCTCTAGGAACTAGAGGGAGACAGGGTGGTTGGATACCTGAAGGACCTGGTCTAGGCTCCAAAGGAATCAGAGGAATTATCGGAGGCACCGATGATGGCATCGAAGGCACCGGTGCAGGCATCGAAGGCATCGATGGATGACTCGGTGGCGCCGACGGACGTATCGGCACCGATGGATGGGTCGGTGGCGAGGGACTTATTGGCATCAATGACTGAGGCAGAACTCCCGATGGAGGGATGTGAAATGGTGTTTCTCCTCCCGATGATGCTATCAGTGGGGAGGGCATTGGAGACCTGGGATCCATCGGTGGAAAAGTAGCCATAAGCGCTTCCATCCTGGATAGCAGCGGTGCCAGCACTGCCGGAATCAGGTTGATGATCGGTTCCAGAGGTGGTGCCGGTGTCGGTGCCGGAGGAACCTGAAGACATTGCATCGCCTTGTCAATGGCCTCCTGAACCATCTGGTCCAGTTCTTCTCAGAGACCTTGGCGCAAGCAGCCCCGGCTCTGGAACAGAAGAAGGAGGCAGAGGCATAGACAGAGGGACCACTGTTAAAGGCGGAGTCGCGGCTCCCGATCCCCGATCGGGTGAGGGTTGCCTCGGTGTCCCGGTCACAGGAATGGTCGGTGCCTTTCCTGGACGGGGTTTTTTTCGACAGCGGCTCGGACGATAGCGAGGTCGATGATTTCGCTCCCTCGATGGTCCGAGTCTTACGGTGTCGATGGCGATGTTTCTCCCTGCGATCCCCTCGATCCTGAGGGGGAGTAGAGAGTGTCGATGGCCGAGAAGTCATCGATGCCGGTCGTTCACCAGTCAGTGGTCGATGCTGGCGCAAAGTTGACGGTGCCGGTTCTGACGACGTTGATGCAATGGACGGAGTCGGGGTTTGAGCATGGAAGAGAAGTTCCATCTTCTCCATTCTGGCCTTGCGACCCTTCGGTGTCATTAGGGCACATTTGGTGCAGGTCAAGACATCGCGCTCGCATCCTAGACACATTACACAGACTTTATGGGGGCGTGTGATAGGCATGGTGCGGGTACAGCCCGGGCACCATAGAAACCCCGACACCATGGAAAAAAATCAAGCTGCGGTACGGTCGATGGCCATTAGGCCGCGAGGGCCGAACTCGATGGTAATCGACGGAAAATGGGTAGGAACTTACCGGAGTACCGCAGAAAAGTTAGAGGAGGGACCCCTGTGGAGCAATTTAACTTTTAGTAGTTCCTTGAGGAAAATTCCTGTCAGGAATCTCTTCAGAGCTCCTTTACTGCGAGGCTACTGCTGCGTGGAAAAAAGAAGACTGGAGGGGGACCCCTGCTGGCTGCAGGGTTAGTGCCATGCTGGGCATGCCTAGTAGGGGCCAGTCAAAGTTCTGGAAACTTTGACAGAAGTTTTCCGTGATTGGGCTCCATCCTGTGATGTCACCCATATGTGAGGACTAACATCCTGTTGTCCTGTGAGAACACCTGTTACAGGTAAGTAACATTTGCTATCCTTGGGTCCCCAAGGTGGCATGGCACCCTGCACTGGTGTTGGTGGGGAACTCCTCGGGCTACTGGGGGCACCGAAGAATGGGGCCTCCAATAGCCGGTGACGCTTTCGTGGTTCAGCAGTTGCCGATGCTGCTCCTGAACCAGAAGCATGTCTGGATGATGATCGGTGCTGGTACGTCCGGGACAGCTTCTGTTGCTCGGCCCGGTCTTTCCCCAGCACTGAGGCAGTTGATGACCCGAGGTCTGGAGGAGTGGAGAGACCACTGAGGATCAATCTCCTTCTCCACGATCCTTGGAGGTACTAGGTAGAGGGGTCATGAGAGGGAGCGACTGAGTCGGCTCTCCGCGATCCTTGGGCATCAAAGAGACTGATGCTGGTCTGGAGGATTTTGGGGTCCTGAAAAGTTTTCCATTTTGTTGAGGCGCGCCTGACTCCCTTTGGGTGTCATCTGATCGCACAGATGGCACCCACGGACATCATGCGAGGCCCTCAGGCAGAGGATGCAAACCTTAGGTGGATCCGTGATGGACATGGTCAGCGGACACTGGGGGCACCGACGAAAACTGGTCGACGCCATGAAAAATATATGCATGCGGTCGATGACTAATAGACACCATGAGGTTTGGAGGTGGGAATCGATCATGATTTGGAGCAAAAGTCTTACCGTACCGAGGGGACACCGACCGCGAAGGGGGACTCAATGAGGATGAGGAAAAGGATCGAAACAATCGAAGGAAAATTTGAAAAAATTGGAGCTCCACGGACCGTGAGGCAACTACACCATGGGAAAGAAGAGACTGAAGGGAGACCTCGTATGAACGCATGGATAGTAGCAGGCTGTGCATTCTCAGTCTGCTGGTGAAAGCTTCTAGAAACTTTGACAAAAGTTTTCCATGTCGAGCTCCATCGAATGATGTCATCCACATGTGAGGACTACCATCATGCTTGTCCTAGGAGAAAAAGTAGTTTGTAACATTTAACTGAAGTCCTATATATATATATATGAGGTAGAGGGGTGGGGGTGGGGGTGGGGGCAATTTCTGAATTCCTTGCATTGATGCAAATTCCATGCACACTTTGCAGCTGTGGGGCTTGTACTTAATTTTCTAAGGAAATGAACACAGCTACATCGTCCATAGATACAAAGTACCCATGCGCTTCATACCTGATTTTGTGCAGGAGGAATGTCAATGAAAAATATGCCACATTAGATTTGAAAATTCAGTCTATAGTATGTGCTGCTTTTGTTTTTTTTCCTCCCCCTGACCTAACATTCATCTAGGAATGCATTCTCACAGTCTGACTAAAAATATGTGCACAAGGGAAGACCACACACACTTTTAGCTAGATTGAGGGAGTGTTATTTTCAAACTATTTACCTGGGTGAATTATTATTTGAGTAAATGACTTTGAAAACTGCCCTCATACTGGTATCAACATATGTGAAAGCTTGTTTTTATTCACTCAGTATAAAAAAAAAAGGGCAGTTTAAACAAATAATTTGTACTCTTTTAAAAACAGAATTTTTTTTTATGCCCTGCTAAAATTTAAAGAACCATGCACTCAAGCAGGGGGAAATAACATGGGT
Organism: Rhinatrema bivittatum; assembly: GCF_901001135.1. Taxonomy (NCBI): domain Eukaryota; kingdom Metazoa; phylum Chordata; class Amphibia; order Gymnophiona; family Rhinatrematidae; genus Rhinatrema; species Rhinatrema bivittatum. Next base: position 183,559,932 of record NC_042617.1, on the reverse strand, counting down.
GCTGTGATGGTCCTGTAGCAGAAAGAATGAGGATGAGAGCAAAGTAGTCTGTGATTCTTTGTTGCTGGTCCATCCAGCCTGAGGGCAGGAGCAGAGAGCGCAATGTAAGCAAGCTGACGTCAATGCAGCGCTGGACATCCAATCACAGGCGAGTGGGGGAGTGGGGCAGAGTTCAGGAGAATAAGAATTCCATGCAGCTGCCCTCAAAGCCTTTACTATGGCATTAGTGAGAGAATATTGGAAGAAACAGAAATTGCTGACTTCCAAAAAAAAGCAGCATTTAATACACAACTGGAGCAGCAAGACAGCAGCAGTTTACTAGGAGAATAGCATCAGTGTCAAGAGTTGTGCAGCATAGGTCAGTTCTCACATTGGCTTTGTCATTAAATCCTGCTTCTTCTGATTGAGCCCCCTCAGAGTGTGTCTAAAGGAAGGGGTGACAGATGCCAATTTCAGGATTGTGGCACTGGCAGTTTTTCTTTCGCTCCTCCTCCTACCTCCATGAGCTGCTGTGTCTGTGAAACTGAGCTTGACATAAGTGGCATAAAGGCAAGTATCTCAACCAGGCAGTAGATCTTCTCTGAAAATCATTCTAGTCATTTCTACACAACACCCTACTTTCTGTCCTTGCAGCTATGCTGTGAGACCCAGCGATGCTATAACAGGGAGCGCAGATGGTCTGATGATGAAAGCACATGACTGCAAAATATGCTGAGGAAGAAAATCTGGGGATCCAAGGTGGCAAGAGTAGACAGTGAGTCAGGGAAACTGAACCCAGGAGGATGTGACACGAGCAATATCAGGCCCAGTAAGCTGGCCTGTCACTGCTGGCCTTAGAAGACAGCAAGAGGGGCCAAGAATGATGAGGTAGATGAGAATCTGAATGTCACACAGGATTCTGGCACATAAAATAGTGGCACACTCAAGGAAGGCAGCTGAATTAGTATAGGATCAAGCCATTTTTGAGGAAGTCAGGCAGGGGGCCCGGGTTCATAGACTAAGCTGAGTGAGGAGGTACTTAAGCGAGGAGGCTGCTAGTGAGCCCCCATTCTCACAAAAAAGATGCATACTAGCATCTGAAATACAAGTTCTGCTACTGATATGCCTAGGGAGTCCCCCCAAAAACAACTCCTATGTACAAAGTCTGAGAAGAGGTGCAATATTACAGCCAAGAAGGGTAGAGAAGCCAGGTATTCCTGTGCATATGATGGTGAGTATATCTTATGCGATGATGATTATGATTGTGAGAGTGGACTTGATGGGGGTCAATATTCAGAGGTTAACTCTCAGGGCCCAGAGGCATAAGTGGTCCAAAAAGTCTATATATATTTTTTTAAGTTTAATAGAACAAATCTGGCAAAAAGAGGCACTGAAATGGAGGTGCTGGAGAGCTGATTCTACGGGGGGGGTGGGGGGGGTGGGGGGGGGGGGCCTCAATCAGGGGTATTTGTAAGACTGCCTTACCGGCCTTTAGAGATAAAGGATTTCTGATAGCCCATAAAAGGGATAGGAACCTTAAGCGGCGTAACCCCGAAAACCTGCTCCGGGGCTGCGCGCGCCGAGCCTATTTTGCATAGGCTTGGCGACGCGCGCAAGCCCCGGGATGCGCATATGTCCCGGGGCTTGAAAAAAGGGGCAGGACATGTGCGGGGCGTGGCGTGGCCAGAGGCCTCCGAAGGCCTGCTAGGCCGGGGAATCGCGCACTGACACTCAGCGGGCGCGCGCAACTTATGCCTGCCTGGAGGCAGGCACAACTTAAATAATAAAGGTGGGGGGGATTTAGGTAGGGCTGGGGGGCGGGTTAGATAGGGGAACGGAGGGGAAGGTGCAGGGGGGCGAAAGGATTTTGGAGGGTACGGGGAAAGCCATCGGGGCTTCCCTAGGGTTTGGCGTGCCAAAGTTGCACAAGTGTGCCCCCTTGCACGTGCCGACCCCGGATTTTATAACATGTGCGCGGCTGCGCACGCATGTTATAAAATCGGGCGTAGATTTGTGCGCGCCGGGTTGCGCGCACAAATCTACGCCCGCGCAAGGTTAGAAAATCTTGCCCTAAGGATTTATTGTCACTTTCGGACACCTCTTGCAATGAATCAAGATATTAGGCCAGCAGGACACAGACCCTGCGGCCATTGTTCAGTATGCAATGTTAATATAAAAACTGATAGTATTAGCATCACAGCCACCAACAAGATACACAAGATGTATGATTTCATCAATTGCAAAAGTGAAGGTGTCATTTATGCAGAAGTTTGTCCATTTAAAAGATATACCTTGGTAAAACCATCAGAGCTCTGAATAAAAGGATAATAGAGCAAAAAAGTGAGAGCCATATCCCTAGGAAGCCCCAAACTATGAAACTCCCACCCAACCGAACTGAGAACACAACAAAATATAAAAACCTTCAAAAAAGAACTAAAAACTTGGATTTTCAGCAAAGCCTACCAAAACACCCTATGACTCTATACTACATCCTCCATCCCTATCGGTCCTCAAAAACATGCAGACCCAATCCAAAACATGTAATTTAACCTGCACAATTTACAACCAAGCTATGTTTATAATGAATAAGATAACTATGTTAACAAGCGTATGAATTTAACAAGCGTATGAATTTTTGAACACGCTGTTAAACATCGAAACTTTGTAAACCGTTGTGATGGCGAAAGCAAATGACGGTATATAAAACTCGATAAATAAATAAAATAAATAAAACAAAAGCGCAGTAACACGTAAAAAGGAAGGAAAACCACTTGTAGCACACTCAAATGAATTTCAGCATAAATTTGACGAGTATAGGTTCTGTGTGATCTGTAAACCCAAAATTAAATGGAGAGGTGGCAACTTGGATGATATTCTTCTAAAATTGGAATAGAGATATATCTACGAATTTAACACTATGGTACCACATGTTTTAAATTAGGTTATGGATCTGTCAGTCTTCCTTTAGAAAAATTAAGCACTGTTGGCCCCACTAATTTGTTTGTTTTTAACCCGTTCATCTTTTTGCAAAAATTTAGATTGGCTTTACCTCCTCTTTGTGAACATTCACAACCTTTTTATTTTGACTGAACAAAATAATTATTATAGGTTATTTGTAGCAATTTGATTATTCTCAGACAAGATGCTATTATGTGTTATTAGAAAAACTAAAAGTGTTACTTTATTGCCACATTGGTTTAGTCTGTCTGGATAAGGCAGAACTCCAACTCCTTTCCAGTCAGCCCGTACTTTTATTAATCCTTTGAAATATTTATTATATTTTTAATTTTGTGTCAGCAATTAATAATTATCATCTTTTATATACTTTTAAAATATACTATTAAATAATTTTTCAAAAATATTATTTTAATTAATGGACAGTATATAATCAGGGTTCTTTTCGGCGGGAAAACCTAATCCCACATACATCCAGTTCACTGCAATGCTGAGCAGTGTCTTGCTGTTGCATACTTTTGAGTGAGTATTAATATTTTTCAAATTTAAAGTATATTTAAAATGCTAGGCATTAACCTACTCGTTTCTGGTTTTTGTCCTTTTTTAATGTGAGCCACAAGTCTATATTTCACCGGTATCATGTTTTATACGTAGCGCTATTTTTGATGTGCCTTCTGCTGGCTGTACAGGCAATTTCACTAGCTTCCCCACTATCTTTTAACTTAGGTAATTTTATTTGATGCGATTTTAAGAATCCCAATAGGATGTAGCTGGCTTATATATCTTTTAGTAAAGGAAAACATTTACAATAAACTAAAGGAGACTATGGGCCTTATTTTCTAAGGCTATCGCACGCTTGTGCTACCAGCACAAGCGTACGATAGCTAGGGAAGGTAGCGCATGCCTGCGCTACCTATATAGGGGCAGAGTCGGCACCAGAAGAGGAGGAGTCGGGGTGTCACTGGGGCCAACTCTGCGAGGACGGCGCAGACAGCGAAAAGGTAAGGAGCCTTTTTTGCTGCCTATTTCGTGCCGAATAACTACCCCGATCGCTGCCGGCTAGCACAGGACTGCCCCCCCATTTCGCCCCCCGTTACCACTGGATTTTCTAAGTTTTGCGAACTTAGAAAATCTGCCCCTATATCTGATAGCAAAGTATGCACCACTAAATATTTTTTCAATCTAAGCAATTTGTCAGACCGCTTTTATTATATACCCTCCATTGTTTAATCTTATTTTTTTAGTTTCTATTGTTATTTTTTTAAATTGCAAGAATGACAAATAATCGGCATTTTTTGGTGGAAAAACTCTGACAGTAAATTGCGCACTACTAAGTACATTTTTTCAACTTAAATTGACCTGTCAGACTGTTTTTATTTTATACATTCCGTTGTTTAATACTTTTATTCATCTTTTTTTTAGTTTATAAATTGAAAGAAGGACTTATAATCCGCAGTTTTTTGGTGGGATAAATAATTTACTCATCGGTAAAGCTTATTGCTGGCATAGGTTCTGCCACCGAGATTAATAAGTAAGCAGAGTTGCTTACCTGTAACAGGTGTTCTCACAGGAGAGCAGGATGTTAGTCCTCACATATGGGTGACATCATCAGGATGGAGCAGAATCACGGAACACTTTTGTCAAATTTTCTAGAACTTTGACTGGCACCTACTGGGCATGCCAAGCATGGCACTAACCCTGCATTAAGCAGGGGTCCCCCTTCAGTCTCGTGTATAGCAAAAAGTACGTGCAAAAAACAGAATAAATCGCAAGCGAACCCAACTCTGAGGGGTGGCAGGCGGGTTTCGTGAGGACTAACATCCTGCTGTCCTGTGAGAACACCTGTTACAGGTAAGCAACTCTGCTTTCTCACAGGACAAGCAGGATGGTAGTCCTCACATATGGGTGAGTAGTGAGCTGAGGATGCCCGTGCAATGCACCAAATGCACCCAAAGACGTGCAACAGGCACAACAGGGTGAATTTGGGTAAGAGGACATCCTGAAAACCCTGAATGGGTCGCTGGTAGGATGTTGGGTAGTTAAGCTGAGAACAAGTTGCGTAGAACAGACTAGCCAAAAACGGAATCTTGCCGGTCAGCCTTATCTAACCTTTTAGATCCTGTTCATTGAAGGAATTATTTCCTGATGCCCCTTTTTATATATCTTAGTTAACTAGACCCAAATATGGTATAAAATAATTTGCAAGGAAATCTGACTATGGGTTTTTGAGAAAAACCCAGGTCCACTAGTGGAACGTTGGGATCAACAGGGGTCAAAATTTACTTTTTTTAAATTTTTTTATTTTAGGTAATTCTTGTAACATACTGCAATACAACAGCTAATATCATACATAAAAATGAAAATTACTCAAAAAAATAATACGAAAAAATCAAGCATGATAATCTGGAAAACATTTTTCACGAAACGTTTACCACAAAATTCACACCACTTTTTTGTATTTTTGGAGCAGACAGCACATTGGCCTTGGGAAGTTGAGGACAAGAAGTGAGGCTGTGATGCCTTTACATCGGCGCTTATGGGTGCTGTAGGACCTCCTTTCTGGGTGCAGTAGCTTGAAAGGCCACATTTCATTGTTAGGGTAGATACTTCACATAGGAAGTCCAAGTGGCTCATTGCTTCTTTTCCCAGCAGATGGCAGTGAATTTTCCAAGCTGCCACAACAGCCATGTTAAAGCCATTTGAAAACAAATTCCACCACCACTTTTTGGAGTGAAGTGTTGGGCGGTAAGCTGCTAAAAGCCTGAGAAGTCGATCAACACCACCATGCCTTGATTGTAAGCACCAATGATTTTTGGCTGCTTTATTAGAACTTTTTTCGTTTCTTTGAGAGAATAGTGGCTAGCATTTTTAAGTGGAAATGTCTTCATCCAGTTGGACATGACTGTGACCACACTGCTGTCATTCCAGTAGACACAGATGTTGCCTCCATCACTACGATAATCAAATTCCCCACAATCTTTCTTGCGCAGTTCTTTAGGTGCCATTAGGGGACATTTCCCAGTCCTGTTTTCTCTGACAGTGTTAATTGCTCAAAATCCCTTTTCTTTCAGTTCTACCATCAAGTTGTGTGATGTGAAGAAATTATCAAAGAAAAGGCAATGATTTCTCGGCTCTTGAATGACTGAAATCAAATCCGAAATTACTGCCAAGTAGAACTTTTTCAGCTTTATTAGTGCCTGATTCTTCTGGCTGATGTTTGGCGCCTGTATAAATCTGCATCGAAAATGGAAAACCATCTGGAGTGCACATCATCCATATTTTGTATTTCCAAATTGAATTGGTTTGCCTCGAATGAACATTTTGCAGCTATGATGGCCATAATATGGTACCATCAATTCATCAATGCTCAGGCTTTCATTAAAAACACCTCCAATCTTCAAAAGCTGAGCAGATAAATGAGTATAAAATGGCTCAACTTTTGCAGCTTTTCCAGGTGGTAGTTGCAAATTATCAATATGAAAATAGGTTTTCAGGTCCTCAAAGCATTTTCTTGACTTGATTTTCGGCACAATGTGGTTGCTCAAATCTTCTGCTGTTGATCAGTAATGCTTTTCCTTTGGAAACACGGTGATAGCCACTGAACAAGAGGATTCAGAAGAAATGAGTGATTTTGTCAGCATTTGTGTCAATGCTTGCCAATTTCTGCCTGGCATATAGATTTGTAGGGATGTGCATTCGTTTTCAACGAATGTGTTATCCGCAATGAATAGGGACTTATTCGTTGCATTTGTGAGTATGTGAAACGAATAGCAATCCCCCACGAATGAAACATATCATTAGTTTCATTTGGGGGTGAGAGAGAGAGAGACTAGCCATAATGCCCTCATACTAGGTAGGTATTTATATTTGTGAACCTTTTTTTTTTTTTGCACTTTTATTGATTTTTCAAAAATGTGTATATTTTGGACCACAGAGATACCAACATTCCACATGTGGAACATGCAGAAATAAATTGGTGCCGATCAAGTTGTATCTTACCCACCAAAGAAAGATTTATACCAAAATGATCAGAAAACCCTTGGGAACTTGAATATATCAGTATCATGTCAAAAGGTCAAACTAGGTCAAACATTCAGTTTTTGACCTACTTTGCATATTCATATTTCTAAGAGTATTCAGCTAGGAACTGTTGCGATCCTGCCCGTGAGGAGCGTGGGCAGGCTCTTACCTTCTCACAGCCAGTCGGGCTGCTGACGCTGCTGCTTCTCTTTCTCCCTGAATCAGCTGGGGCTGTCCCCGCAGCTGTTGCCATGCGGCCGGCTCCTCTGCTCCTGTTTCTGCCTTCCCCCGACGTACTGCTGCGATCCCGGGTCCTTGCCTGGCAGGGAAGCCGTCCCTGCCAGTGCCTGCAGCCTGCTACAGCTCTCTACTCTGCCTGCAGTCTTACCTCTCCTCCTGGGGCTGTCTTCACGGCATGGAGCCGTTCCTGCAGTCAGCCCTTCTCCTGCTTCCTGCTTTAGTCTTTGCAGCTCTCTATTCTCCCTGCCGGTGCCTGCAGCCAGCATTACCTCTCTCTGCTTCTTCCTGCTTCAGTCCCTGCGGCTGGGAGCTGCTCCAGTCCAGGGCTGCTCCGCGGCTTCCTTGGACCCTCCACGTGGCTGAGGACGCCACCAGCTTCCAGCTCTTCTCTCCAGCCTCCTAGGGCGCGAGCGCGCGCCTCTCTGCTCCTCTTCAAGGGCCAGCCAGGTGTGGCCCCCTGCTGACCCCTCTCTGGGCGTTGTCCACCTCAGCTCTACTAAAGGGCTCAGCGTTCAGTCTGTCTTTGCCTTCACAAGGAGTTGGTCACTCCTGAGATCCTTTGCTCCAGGAAGTCGTCCGTGTTCCAGCACTTCTGCAAGGTCCTGTGTTTCTTGTTACCTGTCGGAGCTCCTCGTCCAGTCCTGATGTCTGCCTGCCGTTCCAGTCCCAAGGTCTGTCTCTTGATCCAGTACCAGTGTTCCAGTCCTGATGTTACCTACTGTTCCAGTTCCATGTTGCAGCCCTGAGGTGTGACTCCTGTTCCAGTCCTGATGTTACCTGCTGTTCCAGATGTCCTTGTTCCAGCCCTGAGGTCTGTCTTAATCCTTGTTCCTGATCCTGATGCTTTTACCTGCCTTGAGCTGCCAGGAGTGCAGCGTATCCTTGCCTTGAGCTGCCAGGAGTGCAGCGTATCCTTGCCTTGAGCTGCCAGGAGTGCAGCAAACCTGCTTCCTCTTTCCTGTGCTCTCCCGCTCTCAGCGTGGTCCGCGACCAGCCTTCCAGGGCTGAGTAGGGCGCGCATGAGGCAGGGTGGTCCGCGACTCAGTCCCGCGGGTGGTCTGAGTAGGGCGCCCTGAGGGACGGTGCCCATGTCTTCCTTCAGCCCTCATTCCTGATTCCACCTCTGTGCATCCAGTCCTGAGTCCACGCCTGTGCCTGTCTATGTCTATGCATCCTGCACCTCGTTCCTGAGTCCACGTCTTTGCCTGAGTCCACGTCTAAGGATCCTGCACGTCTATGCCTGAGTCCACGTCTATGCCTGAGTCCATGTCGTTCCTGAGTCTCGTCTGAATCCATGTTCCAGTCTTCGCTGCCCTGGCCTCCATCTGCCTGCCGCTTCGTGCCGTACCCTGCGGCAGGTCCGAAAGGGCTGGGAACGGTCGGAGGACTGTTCACAAGACCAACATTGCGTTGTTGGGTCTTCCGAAGCGTGCAGGTCCGGAGGTGGGCCTGTCTTCCAGTCTTCACTCCAGCTTGCCTCCGTCCAGCCCATGCTCGGGCATGCCAAGCCTCCCGCGGCACCTCTCCAGACCCCTCTGGCATCGAGCTGCGGTCCAAGGCCACACACATCTCCCAGGAGTGGGATCACTCTCCTAGCGCTCCACAGCAGGAACATCAAATTTTTGGATTTAGACTTTTCAAGTTTAATACTCTCAAGCTAAATGGTTGAAAAATTGCTTTTCTTTAGCTTTGGAGTAATTAAAATTATTTAAAAAAATGTTCCACTTGTTGGTACCTAAAAGGCTAAGCAATAATGGGCTGTGAAGGTATGGAGAGAGCTCCAGGTCACAGCCTTACAAATATCAACAAGTGGCACCGACCAAAGATGAGCCACAGAGGTTGCAATGGCCCTAACAGAGTGTGCTTTCACACGATCTTGTAGCGGAATGCCTGCTTGCTTGTAGCAAAAGGAGATACAGTCAGCCAACCAGGAGGAAAGGGTCTGTTTTCCCACTGTATTTCCCAATTTGATGTTATCGAAAGAAACAAATAATTGAGTGGACTTTGTGTGGGCTGATGTGCGCTCCAGATAAAAGGCTAGGGCACGTTTGCAGTCCAGGGAAAGTAGAGCCTTTTCTCCTGGGTTTGAATGGGACCTTGGGAAGAAAGTAGCTAAGATGATGGATTCATTAAGATGAAATTCTGACACTACCTTTGGTGTGTATGGAGGATCACTCTGTCATGTAGAATTTTCGTGTAAGATGGGTAGGCGACTAATACCTGTAACTTACTAACTCTACAAGCGGATGTTATAGCGAGAAGAAAAATTACTTTCCAGGTGAGATAGTGGAGCTCACAGGAGTGGAGAGGCTCAAACAGAGGTTTCATGAGCCGCCCTAAGACCATGTTAAAGTCCCAAGCAGGAGCCGGAGGGTGCAATGGAGGTTTCAGGTGGAGTAACCCTCTCATGGAGCGTGTGACTAAGGGCTGTGTCGAAATAGAGACATCTCCTATTCCATTGTGGAAGGCGGCTACCGCACTGACATGCACTCTTATAGAGGAAGTTTTCAGACCTGATTCTGACAGATGCCAGAGATAGTCCAGAAACTTCGCAGTGGAACAGGTGAAGGGGTCTATGGACAAAGACGTGCATCAGACCATAAACCTTTTCCACTTGGAACGATAAGAGCATCTCGTGGAAGGCTTTCTTGAAGCTACCAGGACTTGGTATACTGACTCCGAAAGGTTAAGGGATTGAAGTATTAACCTTTCAACATCCAGGCAGTCAGCGACAAGGCCTGGAGGTTGGGTGGCACAGGCACCCATTGCTCTGAGTTATCAGAAGCGGATCCTTCCCTAGAGGGATGCGCCGGCGAACTGATAGATAGTTGAGAATTGGGAACCAGACTTGGCATGGCCAGTGAGGGGCTATCAGAATCATTAAGCCCTTGTCCCTTCATAACTTCATGAGAGTCTTTGATATGAGTGGAAGTGGGGGGTACACATAGAGGAGACCGCTGGACCACAAGAGGGTGAAAGCATCTCTCTGCTGTGAGTGGCGGCTGTGAGTGAATGAGCAGAAGTTCTCTACTTTGCAGTTGTGGAAGGACGCAAAGAGGTCTATGTGTCGATACCCCCAATGTTGGAAGACCATTTGTGCGGATGGAAGGTCCGGCTCAACCTGTCTGCCAGAACATTGTCCACGTCCACCAAGTAGGTCACTCTGAGGTACAGGGAGTGGGAAAGAGCCCACTCCCATATCTGTGCAGCTTCTTGACACAGAAGGTAGTTCCCCCTTGCATGTTGATGTACCACATCGCCACCTGGTTGTCAGTTTGAATCAGGATGGTCTTGTTTGAAAGGCAATCCTGAAAGACTCTGAGGGCATATCTGTTTGCTCGAAGCTCCAAGAAACTTATCTGATGTTTGGCTTCCTTTGGAGACCAGGGACTCTGAGTCTGTAGGTTGTTGACATGAGCACCCCAACCTAGATTGGAGGCATCTGTTATTAGGACAATTTGAGGCTCTGGAACCTGAAAGGGAAGGCCTTGAAGGTGGTTGGTGAGCTGCATCCATCAGGCCAGCAATGGGCGGAGCTGCTTGGTAACGTGGACAATGCTGGACATTGGCTGGTAAGCCTGAGTCCACTGGGACTTTAGAGTCCACTGCATGACTCTCATGGCGAGGCGTGTCATTGGAGGGACATGTACAGCGGACGCCATGTGACCCAGCAAAATGAGAAAATGACGGGATATTGAATAATGCCGATTCTGGAGGCATTGTGCGAGGGATATGAGAGTAAGAGCTCGGTCCTGAGGGAGGAATGCTTTTGCCTGCATAGTGTCCAGGTCGGCTCCTATGTAGGATAGGGTTTGAGATGGAACTAGGCTGGTCTTGAAATAGTTGATCAGGAAACCGAGAGACAGCAACGTATGGATAGTGAGATGTAAGGAGGCTAATGCATCCCTCTGAGTCGGAGCCCTTATCAGCCAATCGTCGAGATAAGGGTAGACATGGATGCCCTGACATCTCAGGTAGGCCGCTACCACTACGAGGCACTTGGTGAAGACTCGAGGAGCGGGTGATAGGCTGAACGGCAGTACCCGGTACTGAAAATGCCGGGGGCCGACCAGGAAATGAAGGAATTTGCTGTGGGACGGAGTGATCGAGATGTGTGTATACGCGTCCTGAAGATCTAGAGAGCAAAGCCAATCTCCTCTTTGTAGAAGAGGCAGTAGAGAACCCAAGGTCACCATCCTGAACTTCTCCCTCTGTAGATATTTGTTTAAGGCACGCAGGTACAGTATTGGACGAATGCCGCCTGACTTTTTTGGGATGAGGAAATACCTGGAATAGAACCCCTGCCCTTGCTGTGAGAGGGGCACTGGTTCTACTGCCAAGGATTTCAGGAGGGTTGATACCTCCTCTTCCAGAAGAGAGGAATGGTCTGATGAACCCCATGTTGGCCGAGGAGGGGAGTCTGCTGGTACCGATAGGAAGTGATCATGTGCCATATGTTGGTGAAAAGGCACAGTTGACTGGTACGGACGGTAGATAAGGTTGGCTTATACTCTCCAGTGAGGAGTCAAAATCCAGCAGCTGGATCTGGTTGAGGGGCTGGCTGGGTCTTTTGAGGTTGAGCTTGCCTGGGCTGCCCCTTCTGGTAAGGTCCGGAAGGATGACCTCGAGGGTAATATCTCCGTGGCTTGAAACACGGTTGCTTAGAGTCCCTTTGGAATGTCCTCTTAGAAGTGGATGGAAAATCAGAGGGAACTGAGGAAAGTTGGCACATTGTTTCATGTTGATCCATTAGCTGTGCCACTGTTTCCTGGATTTTGTCCCCGAAGAGGTTATCTCTGGCACAGGGTAGGTCTGCTAACCGGTCCTGCACCTCTGGTCGTAGGGCTGAGGACTTCAGCCAGGCCCACCTTCTTGCACTAATCCTCGCTGCAGACACTCTGGAGGCAATGTCAAAAATATCATAGGAAGCGCGGACCTCATGCTTGCCAGCATCTAGGCCTTTTTGAGCCAGAGCATTGAGTGGATCCTGGAATTGTTCTGGTAAAGATTCAGAGAAATCTTGAATCTTCCTGAACAGGTCCCTGTTATACTGGGTCATGTATAACTGGTAGGAAGCAATGTGAGAAATGAGCATTGAGCCATGGAAGACCCACCTACCAAAAGCATCCAGGGACCTCTGTTCTTTCCCTGGAGGTATGGAGGAATGAGGTTTAGAATGTCATGCTGCTTTCTGGGCTGACTCAACAACCACAGAATGGTGATCCAGCTGTGTTCTTTGAAAGCCAGGGGCTGTCCGGACAAGGTAGGTGGCATCTGTCTTTCGGTTGACAGGTGGTACCGAGCCTGGGTGCTCCCAATTCCTTTTCAGCAGGTCAATCAGGATTTCATGAATAGGCATAGACATGATTTCCTTTGGGGCATCAAGAAACTGGAGTACTACCAGCATCTTGTGCCTCGAGTCCTCTTCTGTCAGAAGCTGAAATGGAATCGTTTCAGATATTTCCTTTATGAAATTAATAAAGGAGAGATCCTCTGGAGGAGAGCATCGTCTTTCCTCAGGGGGAGAGGACTCTGAAGGCAAATCATTAGAATCCTGGGAAGAGTCATTGGTCCAAGGATCGTAAGGTTGATCCCCAGCTCCCATAGGATCACCAGAGGGAAGAAATGGCATTAGTCCTGAAGGGTTAGGTCTAGGCATCGATGGTACCGGAGGAGGCACCAATGGCATTGATGGCAGCACCAATGGAGGACAATGTGGAACCGGTGACATCGACGAGTGAGTCGGTGGCAAGATTCCAGATGATGGTATGGGTATCAGTGTTTCTTCATCTTCCGATGACAAAGGTATCGGCATAGAAGGCGGTGGACATACTGGTACTCTCGGTTGCACCAATGGAAAAGCACCGATCAGCACATCCAGTCTGCCTAGAAGCGGTGAAAGCACCGTGGGTATCGGGTTGGTGACTGGGGCTGGCATCGGTGTCAGTTCCGATGGAGGTTGGAAGCCTGGGGCATGGAACCCCGGCACTGGAGTAGGAGGCAGCACTGGCGTAGCCGGAGGGTCCACCGGTGAAAATGGAGTCGTGGCTCCCTGCACTGATGAAGGTGGGGAACGCCTCAGTCACCCGATCACAGAGGAGGATAGGGCCTTCTCTGGACGAGATTTCTTTGTCAGTGGCTCTGTCGACGCCGATGTCGAGGGCTTGCCTGGATCAGCAGACTGAGCCTTCCAATGCCGGTGTCAATACTTTTCACGATGTTCTCCTCGGTCCTTCTCCTGAGGCGATGAGGAAGAAGTCAACACTTTTGGAGTAGTCGATGCCAGTTGGGTAGCACCAGTGTCCCACTGCTGGCGAGAGGTCGATGGCACCGACTCAGACATAGTCGATGGGTTTGGGGGTTTTGAATGAAAAAGAAACTCCATCTTCTCTAAGCAGGCCTTACGGCCCTTCGACATCATTTGGGCACATTTGGTGCAAGTTATAATGCTATGGTCGGACCTCAAGCACAATACACAAACTCTATGCGGGTCTGTGATGGACATTGTCCGAGGACAATCGGGGCACCGACGAAAAAATGACGCCATGGCTTCGACAAAATTTTATCCGCGGTATGGTCGATTGCCGGTAGGCCCCAAAGGGAAAATTCGACAGGAATCAACCGAAAATGAAGGTAAAGCCTTTATTTGCCATTCCATCCAAATTTCTACTCGCCATCACAAACATCATTGCGAAGCCCTTAGCAGAGATCATCAACCGTTCGTTAACCCAAGGAGAAGTACCAGACACGCTAAAAATAGCCACCCTCAAACCTCTCCTCAAAAAACCCAACCTGAACCCAGCAGACCCGGCCAATTTTCGCCCCATTGCGAACCTACCGTTTATCGCCAAACTTATGGAGAGAATAGTTAATAAACAGTTGTCAGAATTCCTAGAAGACCACAAGATTCTCACAACAACCCAATTCGGATTCCGCAAATCACTCAGTACGGAATCCCTCTTAATTTCACTGACAGACAGAGTCCTCTCCGGACTGGAGAAAAAGACCCCCTACCTCCTGGCACTTCTAGATATATCTGCAGCATTTGACACCGTAAAGCACTCGATCCTCATCACCCGGCTCTCAGACATTGGCATCTCTGGATCAGCCCTCGAATGGTTCAGATCATTCCTTACCAACAGGACATACAAGGTTAGAATAAGCAACAGGATTCTCACCTGGTCAAGTCCACTCTCGGAGTCCCTCAAGGATCCTCCCTCTCCCCAACCCTGTTTAACATCTACCTTCTCCCCCTTTGTCATCTGCTCTCAAGCCTAAAGATCACTCACTTTATATATGCCGATGACGTCCAGATTCTGCTGCCAATCACTGAATCTTTATCCAACACCATCAACTTCTGGAACAAGTGTCTACGGTCCATAAACTCCCTCCTCACTAGCCTCAACTTAGTTCTCAATACCTCAAAAACGGAACTTATGTTGATCAATTTCGATGACAACTTTCAGGCTGCCAACAATCTTATCACACCATGCTGGATCCCACCCTCACATGTCAGAGACCTTGGTGTCACCATCGACAATAAGCTGAATCTCAAACAATTTGTCAAAAACACAATGAAAGAATGCTTTCACAAACTACATGTATTGAAAAAGCTGAAACCTCTCCTCCATTTTCAGGACTTTAGAACAGTCCTCCAAACAATTATATTCTCAAAAATAGATTATTGCAACTCTCTGCTAATTGGCCTACCAGCTATCACAACCAAACCACTACAAATGTTGCAGAACTCGGCTGCCAGGATTCTAACTAACTCGAGGTGAGGTGAACACATCACACCTATTCTAAAAAACCTTCACTGGCTCCCTATTAAACATAGAATCATTTTCAAAGTACTAACCATAACCCACAAGACTATTCATTCACAAACTTCGCTAGATCTAAGCGACCCACTTCGTCCCCACGCATCACTAAGACCTATCAGAACCAGCTACTTAGAAACCTGTAGTCGAACGTTCAGAAAGAAGCTAAAAACTTGGCTTTTTACAAAAGCCTTCACTTAAAGGTCTCTCCCTAGGGTTTTATTCACTCATTTCATACCCCATCACGTTAGAAGTCTGACGCCGTAGCCCTTAATTCTCCTATTTAGCTCCACTTTACGTCAATCTGCACCCATGCTTATTAAGTCGGTTGTAATTCCGACTCTGTTGACTATTTTTATTTTATTTTAACAACATGGTGTTATTTTATTTATCTGTTATTTGTATTAACTTTAAATTTTAAATTCTAAGTCGTCCTCAGCTCTATCTATAAGTTCTCAGCGTTATCAATAAGTTCTCACGATGTTAGACCTGTTATTTGTACCCTCTTGTTCGATATAATGTTCGATGTAATTTCCAACTTTGGTTCTATGTAAATCGATGTGATATGTACCAGTACATGAACATCGGTATATAAAAGCTCTTAAATAAATAAATAAAATAAAGCCTTACCTTTCGACTGCGGAGTACGGATATCGATAGGGGGACCCCTATGGGGTAGAATCTTTTGAAAATTTTGAAAGAAGTTCCGTGAGGAAAATTCCTGTCAGGAATCTCTAGAGAGTTCCTTAACCCGCGTGGCTACTGCTGCATGGAAAAAAAGAGACTGAAGGGGGACCCTGCTGGATGCAGGGTTAGTGTCATGCTGGGCATGCCCTGTAGGTGCCAGTCAAATTCTAAAAACTTTGACAGAAGTGTTCCGTGATTGGGCTCCATCCTGATGATGTCACCCATATGTGAGGACTACCATCTTGCTTGACCTGTGAGAAAGTATTGGTCTTACTAAAAAAATGTTTAAATAAAAAAAATATAAAGAGCAAAATACCCTTTAGTATTTTTTATGGCCTTTGATCCACACTAAAAATGACAAATTTACAATGCTGTAATGACCCTGCAATGCTGGCTGCACAAGATATGTTACTTATAGACTGGAGCACACAAAGGAGCTGACGCAGATTAAATAGACGCTAATCCACCCCCTAATACAATAGGGGGATTAGTGCCTAGTTAACCCGCGTCGGATGCGGAGTGAATGTAATAGCGCTCATCACATGCACATTTATCGCTCAGCTATTAATGCCTGCCTGGAGCAGGCGCTAATAGCTGAGTACAGGTAAAAGAAGTACAGAAAAGCAGAAAATAATAACTCGGCAGAGCGCCGAATTATGAAGACCGACGCCGGTAAACTCGGCGTCGGTTTTCATAACCGGCTGTCTGCCAATAATTAAAACGGACACTGGCAGCCGCGGCAGGGTCGCGTTAGCAAGGAGGTGCTAAGGTCGCGAAAACAACCCTAGTGCCTCCTTGCTAGCGTGACCCCCTAATTTGAGGATAGGTCAATAACTGGTATAGAGGTTAAGGACACTTATTTTAAAATCACAAATCCAGTTGGCTAATCACCAAAAGTTCTGGACCATCAGCTTTCTTTTAGGCTATTTGCAAGCCTCAAAATTAATAGAGACAATTCAGAAGTTTTAGAAGTGAATGGCAATTTACAAAGCCAATGGGGGTCAAATGTTCCTCTTCAATGGGTCTGTACTAAAATTAAGTATTTGGGTATTAATATTCCAGTAGTTATTAGTCAAATTTATAAAGTCAATGTGTGTCCCTTACTTTGGAAAATGAAGGAGTGTCTAAAACAATGTTCCAGGATTCCTCTTTCTTCAATTGGCAGGATTCAGTTAATAAAAATGATGGAAATCCCTAAATTGCTATATTTAATGCAGATGTTACCTATCTAGTTAAACAGAAAAGATTTAAAAGAGATTAATGGGACTCTCAAACATTTCTAGTGGAATGGGAAAAAGGCTAGGATGAGTCTGAAAATTTTAATGAAGCCAATTTCTCAGGGGGCTCTGAACTGCCCTAATCTTCAAAAATATAATCTGGCTTGAGACATATAGCAGACTGGCTCTTGGGGACTTCTTATTTTTGTCTTCCATACACCTACCCAGGATGGTTTGGGAATTGGTCCTTCTCTTCTTTATTACAACTAAAAGCGACAGAAGTTCCTCTTGACTTCGGTAATTACTTGTTGATACACTCGTGCAGGCAGACTTGGTCATATATATACAAATTTATTGTCCAGAAAGGGAAAGATTCTTCTTATTTGGCTATTTGTGGGAATCTCCATTTCCTCCTTGGAGTGGAGAATGGGGTATTTACAGAATAGCTCAAGAAAGGTCTGATACACATTCGACAAATTTTGCTGATTTTGGGCAGCCTGCGTGCGCCGAGCCGCACAACCTGCCTCCGTTCCCTCCGAGGCCGCTCCGAAATCGGAGCGGCCTCGGAGGGAACTTTCTTTCGCCCTCCCCTCACCTTCCCCTCCCTTCCCCTACGTAACCCATCCCCCCGGCCCTATCTAAAACCCCCCTTACCTTTGTCCCTCGATTTACGCCTGCTAGAAGCGCCATCATCCGACCCGGGGGCTGGTCCAGAGGCCTCGACCACACCCCCGGGCCGGCTCCCCGCCCCCGAAACGCCGCGTCATTCGGCCCCGCCCCCGACATGCCCCCTTTTAAAAAACCCGGGACTTACGCGCTTCCCGGGGCTCGGCGCGCGCCGGTGGCCTATGCAAAATAGGTGCGCCGGTGCGCGAGGGCCCTGCTCGCGTAAATCCGGGCGGATTTACGCGAGGAGGGCATTTAAAATCCACCCATTAGGGTATAGGGGTAAATTAGATGAGATTTTAATAGGTGATTGGCTAGGGAAAACAACCCGTGCTAAATTCTCAAAGGCTATTATGAACCTGGATGCTCAGAAGGATTTTCAGAAGTCCTATTGAGATGGTCCAGATGGCCAGAATTTCAATTAATGAAGGTAGATATACAATATTGTTTTAAGCATATCCCTGATATTACTGAAAAGCAGAGTTGCTTATCTGTAATAGGTGTTCTCCTAGGGCAGCGGGATGTTAGTCATCACAGATGGGTGACATCATCAGATGGAGCCCAGCACGGAAAACTTTTGTCAAAGTTTGTAGAACTTTGACTGGCACACACTGAGCATGCCCAGCATGCCACTATCTGCGCATCCACGCAGGATCCCTCTTCAGTCTCGTAACACAGAATTCACGAGCAAAAAAATAAAATAACAAAATGCAGGAGAACCCAACTCCATGGGGTGGCAGGTGGGTTTCTCCTAGGACAAGTAAGTTGGTAGTCCTCACAGATGGATGAATACCAAGCTATAGGCTGCTCCCTGCAATGAATACGACCAACCTGCACCGAAAATGGGTGCCAATGGGCACAAAACCAGCTGCAGTGCTGTTGGTAAGATAAGGAGGCAGCCTGATCCCAAATCATGGGTCTTAGGTATGAAGAGTTGGGTTTAAGCCTGGAAGATGTTGCAAAGGACAGATTGGCCAAAGCTACTTTCCTGCAGACCATCCTTGTCCAAGCAGTAGTGGGCAGCAAACGTGTGTAGAAAACTCCATGTCGCAGCCCTGCAGATTGCGGCGACGGGAACCACCCATAAGTGGGCCACCGACACCACCATAGCCCTAACACAGCCTCCAAGCTGAGGGCCTGCTTGTGCATAGCAGGAGGAGACAGAATCTGCCAGCCAACTGGACAGAGTTTGCTTGCCCACTGCAACTACACCCAGGTGAATTGGTTCTCTGATTGAGAGGTCTAGGAGTATGGGAAACCATATTTGTCAAGGCCAATATGGGCCTATGAGTATCATGGAACCCTTGTCCTGGTATAGCTTCACTAGAGTTTTGGTTATTAGTGGTATCGGAAGATACGCATATAGAAAGCCTGAGTTCCAAGGGCGAGCAAAGGCATCCTTGGCTGGCTAGTGTTTCTGTCTGTGCAGAGCACATAACTTGTCCACTTTGTTGGTTGCCCCCAACGCTGAAATATCCTGGTCGCTACTATGGGATCCAGGGACCACTCGTGTGGTTGGAACTGACGACTGAGGCGATCTGCAACTACATTGTGGATGCCCGCTAGATAAGATGCCCGTAGAAACATGGAATGTGTCAGGGCCCAGTCCCAAATCTGTGCGGCTTCTTGACAAAGGAGATACGAGCCCATACCTTCCTGTTTGTTCAGGTACCACATGGCTACTGTATTGTCCGTTTGAATCAGAACAGTCTTGTGTGAAAGGCAGTCCTTGAACGCATGCAAAGCATAACGTATAGCTCGAAGTTCCAGGAAATTGATTTGAAATGTTGCTTCGAGTTTTGTCCAAGTACCCTGGGTTTGGAGATTGTCTATGTGAGCTCCCCAACCTAAGGTGGATGCATCTGTAGTTAAAGTTATCTGTGGGATTGGTTGTTGGAAGGGCAGGCCCCTTGCACAAGTTGTCCTTGTTCACCCACCAAAGTAGAGATGAACGTAGCTGGTGGGTTACTTGAATTGGAGAGGACAGTGGTTGAATGGCTTGGATCTATTGTGATCTTAATGTCCATTGGGTTATTCTCATGGCTAATCTTGCCATAGGAGTGACATGAGCTGTGGAGGCCATGTGGCCTAATAAAATTAGAAACTGATGAGCTGTTGCTTGTTTCTGCGAGTGTAGTGAGTTTGCCAATAGGGAAAGGGTTTCTGCCCGGTCCTCGGGTAGAAAGGCTTTTGAGAGGATGGTGTTCAATTCTGATCCAATGAATCGAAGCAGGTGAGACGGAATGACATGGGACTTTTGATAATTGATGAGAAACCCCATCGAGTGAAGTAGAGTAATTGTTCAGTTGAGAGAAGTTAGAGCTTCTTGTTGAGATTGACTTCTGATGAGCCAGTCGTCTAGATAGGGGAAAACGTGTACACTTTCCTTGTATAAGTGTACTGCTAGTACTGCCAGGCATTTCATGAACACTCTGGGAGCTGAAGCAAGTCCGAATGGTAGTACTCTGTACTGGAAATGTTGATGATCCACCAGGAAGCGCAGATACTTGCGATGAGGAAGGAATATTGGGATGTGAGCGTAAGCATCTTGTAGATCAAGAGAACAAAGCCAATCTCCTGTTTGAAGAAGTGGAAGCATGGTGCCTAGGGAAACCATCCTGAACTTTTCTTTCTTTAGAAATTTGTTGAGATATCTGAGGTCTAGGATGGGATGTAGGCCTCCGGTTTTCTTTGGAATGAGGAAATAACGGGAGTAGAATCCTCTGCCCTGCTGAGTCCGGGGCACCGGTTCTACAGCTCTGGCTCTCAGAAGGGTGGATAATTCTGCTTGTAGATGAATTATGTGAGTTTCGTGTAATGAAAGAGGCTTTGGAGGAGAGTCTCTTGGAGTTGAGAGAAAATTGAGTTGGTAACCTTGAGATATTACTGAGAGTACCCATTGGTCTGTTGTTATCTGTAACCAATGGTTGTAGAAGGAGGAAACTCGGCCTCCTACTGGCGGGTTCAGTTTTGGATTGTGGAGATGGCTTTGGTCTCTGGTGGTGGCCTCAAAAACCTGCAGCCAGTCCCGGCTGTGGTGGCGGTTGAGGCCTAGCGGCTCTAGGCTGTCTGTGTTGAGATCTTTGTTGCGGACAAGAAGATCTACCCCTGGATGCTGGTGGATATTATCATCTCTGCCTGTTGAAAGGTTTTCTAGTGTCCTTTCTTGGTGGACGGCGAGACATTGAAGAAGAAGAGTCTTGCGGAACTGACGACAGTTGGCGCAATGTCTCCGTGTGTTCTTTTAGTTGGGCCACTGCATCTTGAACTTTCGACCCAAAGAGGTTGTCACCTACGCAGGGCAGATCCACCAGCTTCTCTTGTACCTCAGGCCTGAGGTCAGAGGCTTTTAACCATGCCCAGCGACGTGCACTTATTCCTGAGGCTGCCACCCTTGAAGCTGTTTCGAAGCTGTTGTAGGCGGCCCGGACTTCATGCTTTCCAGCTTCACGTCCCTTGTGTATTATAGCCTGAGCTGCCTCCTGGTACTGCTGAGGTAGGGAGTTCCTGCATCTGCTTCCATAGATTCCTTTGGTATTGCATCATATAAAGTTGATAGGACGCAATCCTTGAGTTGAGTATAGCTCCTTGGAATACTTTCCTCCCGAAAGAGTCTAGGAATCTATGGTCTTTTCCAGGTGGAGTGGAGGAGTGAGGTTGTACTCTTTTAGACTTCTTTTGAGCCGACTCAACCACAACAGATTGATGTGGTGATTTCTGGTAACCAGGAACATGTTGGACGAGATAGGTGGTGTCCACTCTTTTGTTAATAGGTGGAACCGAACATGGATGTTCCCAGAGTCTATGTTGCAACTCCAGAAGTACCTCATGGACAGGAATGGCCAGGACCTCTTTTGGGGGATCCACGAACTGTAAGACTTCTAAAGACTGCTGTCTCGTGTCTTCCTCAGGCACTAAGTTGAACGATATTGTGTCTGCCATGTCCTTTATGAAATTGGTGAAGGACAAGTCCTCTGGTGGAGATTTCTTCCTGCCTTCCGAAGGAGAAGGGTCAAACATGAAGCTTTCCGATGAAGAATCAGTATGCTTGTCTTCCCATGAGTCGTATGGTGCTTCCCTGGAAGGAGAAGTGGGAGAAGATCTCGGTGGAAGAGATGGAACTAGTGGCTGAAAGAGTCCTGAAGGCCCTGGCTGAGGATCATCGACAGGTCTCTGTCCAGGAACATCCCCGATAGGTTTAGCTGGGATAGACTTCAGTGGAATAGCACCGATGAGGGCGTCGAATCTATCCATCAACATTTGGAATAAAGCCATTTCTGGTTGACCTGGAGCCCCAGGTAGTGGCATCGGTGTCCTTGGAGATGGTCTCAGCATTGGAATGGGTTCTGGCATCGGCAGAGGCATCAGCATTGGTGCAGGCACCGGCATCAACAATGATGTCGGCAAGGGTATCGGCGTCGGCGTTGATGGTTGATACACTTGTAGTGCTTGTAGCGCCGCTTGGCGGATAAATCCGCTCAATTCCTCCATGATAGCTGGTGCAGGCAGAGCAGCTACACATGGTGGCGGTGGGGGCATTATCGGTCCTACCACAGGGACCTGTGGAGGTTCGATGGCTGGCACCTCGACGGAAGGTGAATGCCTCGGTGTGGAAGGCCTTGGTGTTTCTTGCAGGTGAGGCCGCTTGGCTGTCGACTTCTCTGGGGATAGCAGATTTTCCGGAATCGATGGATGGCGATGGCGATATTTCGATCGATGCTCTGACGCTGACTTCGTCGATGCCACGGATGGGGTCGGTAACAAACGATCCACTGAACCTTCTGGACATTTTTTAAGTATCAGATGTTTCGAAACTCCGGCCAGAGATGACTGAGTGGACGTCGATGGGGAAGGTAAAAGCTGAAGATGGAACAAGAGTTCCATCTTTTCTTGGCGCATCTTCCGACCTTTAGCGGTCATTTCAGAACATTTTGGGCAAAATGTTACATCATGCGATTGGCCCAAGCAAAGTACACACTCGAGGTGTGGGTCCGTAATCGACATGGTCTGATTACATTTGGGACATTTTTTTAATCCCGTGGCCATGATGTAAATGTGAAGAAAATTTCTTTTACTCAAATGAGTCGGAATGAGAATTTTTACTCACCGGCCGGTGGTAACGAGTGAGAGAGAGAGAGACCCCGATATGGGAGAGAAATTATTAAGTTTTTCAATCTGATTTTTAGTCAGAATTGTGTGAGAATCTCACACAGGCTCCTGCTCCGCGATGCCAAAGCAGCGTGGAAAAACAAAGACTGAAGGGAGACCCCTGTGGCTGAGAATATCATGGCATGCTGGGCATGCTCAGTGGGCTCAGAGCGTCAGTCAAAAGTTTCTAGAAACTTTGACAGAAGGTTTTCCGCAATAGGGTTCCATCAATGACGTCACCCATATGTGAGGACTAGCATCCTGCTTGTCCTGGGATAAAGAGTGATCTGTGTCAGGGTGTCAGAAAAGTGTTGCTAATAAAGTTTAGTGAATATTTAAAAAATGACAAGACAGCAGACATAAGAGCATCAAGGTGACGCTGGGTGAAGAAATGACTGAAAGTTATCTTTCTTTCTCCCCAACAAACATGCTAAGAGGAAAAGGCCTTAAAGGGCAGAGAGACAGGAGGAGAGAAGAGTTGAGAGGTCCTTGTTGGGAAGATCTAGAGATATACTTGGAAAGAACTATCAGCAAAGATCGACAAAATGCAGCAGGGACAGCTGATAGAGGACACAAAATTGGCAACCCCCAGTTTGGGGGACCCAAGTGCCATGATACAGTATGCCTAGATTGGGTCTACCCTTTCCATAGAGAGTCCACCAACAATGAAAGGGCTCTGAAGGCAGCCTGAGGGCTACCTCATCTGAACTAGAGGGGAAGTGCAAAAGAACCTAGGAAAGATCATGAATATTAGTTTTGGACCGGAGGAATCAGAATAACTGAAGGCAGGCATGAAAGGGACCAGCAGGTACTGTGAAGGGTAATAGTATATGCTAGGGATGTGAATCGTTTTAGGACGAATAAAATTATCGTCCGATAATTTTAATATCGTCTTAAACCGTTATGGAACACAATACAATAGAGATTCTAACGATTTATCGTTATAAATCGTTAGAATCGTGAGCCGGCACACTAAAACCCCCTAAAACCCACCCCCGACCCTTTAAATTAAATCCCCCACCCTCCCGAACCCCCCCCAAATGAGTTAAATAACCTGCGGGTCCAGCGGCGGTCCGGAACGGCAGCGGTCCGGAACGGGCTCCTGCTCCTGAATCTTGTTGTCTTCAGCCGGCGCCATTTTCCAAAATGGCGCCGAAAAATGGCGGCGGCCATAGACGAACACGATTGGACGGCAGGAGGTCCTTCCGGACCCCCGCTGGACTTTTGGCAAGTCTCGTGGGGGTCAGGAGGCCCCCCACAAGCTGGCCAAAAGTTCCTGGAGGTCCAGCGGGGGTCAGGGAGCGATTTCCCGCCGCCAATCGTTTTCGTACGGAAAATGGCGCCGGCAGGAGATCGACTGCAGGAGGTCGTTCAGCGAGGCGCCGGAACCCTCGCTGAACGACCTCCTGCAGTCGATCTCCTGCCGGCGCCATTTTCCGTACGAAAACGATTCGCGGCGGGAAATCGCTCCCTGACCCCCGCTGGACCTCCAGGAACTTTTGGCCAGCTTGTGGGGGGCCTCCTGACCCCCACGAGACTTGCCAAAAGTCCAGCGGGGGTCCGGAAGGACCTCCTGCCGTCCAATCGTGTTCGTCTATGGCCGCCGCCATTTTTCGGCGCCATTTTGGAAAATGGCGCCGGCTGAAGACAACAAGATTCAGGAGCAGGAGCCCGTTCCGGACCGCTGCCGTTCCGGACCGCCGCTGGACCCGCAGGTTATTTAACTCATTTGGGGGGGGGTTCGGGAGGTGGGGGGATTTAATTTAAAGGGTCGGGGGTGGGTTTTAGGGGGTTTTAATGTGCCGGTTTTGCGATTTTTAGAGTTTTCACGATTTTTCACGATATTTTACCCCCCCAAACGGCAACAATATGATTCCCTCCCCCTCCCAGCCGAAATCGATCGTTAAGACGATCGAGGACACGATTCACATCCCTAGTATATGCATACCTCAGAACTTTTGAGTTGTGGTCACCCTGAGATTGCAGTTGATTAGTAGAAGGTGGGGGGAGAGGGGGAAGGAATGGAATAATATGTATCAGCTTTCTCTCCCCCACTCAACTAATCCACACTTTCTTTTTCTCCCACTCATCACCATCACCTGAGATGACCGAGCATACTTCCCCCATCTCTCCCTGAACCAAGCACTCTTTGCTCCCTCTCCCTGTAAGACTCAGCTTTATGACTTATGCATTCTCACTCTACCTTTAGCTGAGTGATTCCCAAGTCCTGGAATCACAGCTACAGACTGAGTTTTGTATATATTGCAGCCCTTCTCCAGTTCTCCCCACATGCTGCTTGCAGGGTCTACTCCAGACTCACTCCACTTCTCCTGTTCTCTGCAGGTTTAAAAGGAAAGGGAGTGGCTGAGCTCTATACAGAGAGGCCCTGAGATTTCTAGTATTTCCTCTGAGACCCTACAATTGATGCAAATTCTCTGAGTTTCAGGGTGAAATCCTGAGAGTTCTCAGGTATAAGTATGTGTGGAACCTTCACATCTGATCAAATCATGTGCCAACCATCAATACCACAAAATTCCAGATCACACATTGCATATATTGTTGTCAGTAGCTGTGAGCTGAAGTAAAATCATATTGTAGTTAGTTTACTGGTTTGAGATGTATGGGGAATTTATATGCAATACTGAGCTTAGATCACATATGTCAAATACTGTAAATTCAATGAAAAATGTGAAGTTTAGCAAACAGTGAAAACAGACCATTTGACTAACTCTGACTTTTCTGGTCAACAAATCAAAGTATTACATTTATTATTTATGCAGCATTGTGTTCTGTTAATTATTTATTACTGTTGAGGTTTAAAAAATGCAGTTTTTTTCATAAAATTATAAAGGAGATGGAGGACTTTTGAAAGCGATTATTTTGCCTCTTAATTAGAAGACATACTAGTAGTGTTTTGATAAAAGAATAGAGTTTCTCTTGTGTTTTTGTGCATATTGAACCATATCTGGTAACTATTGAAGCTCTTCTTTTAGTCATAATATTTACTATTAGTATTTAGGGATGTGCATTTGTTTTGTTTGGTTACTTTACACACATACTGATGAATTTTCAAAGGAGCTACTCGTAAATATAACATACTATTGAAACAATTTTCAAAAGCCATTTACATGCTTTAAGTGCAGTTAATGTGGGTAAAATCTACTGACAATTCAATGGCATATATTGTACCAATTTTCAGAAGCCTACTTAACACAAGTAAAATATATTTACATATGTAAAACCCAGTTTTAAGCATACAAAATGCTTTTGAAAATCAGACCCATAATGTTTTATATTCATAAAATCATATTTATGCACATAAAATAGATTTTATATGCATACATATGTCAGCACAAAAAACATATTTTACATGCGTAAATAAAAAAAAAAAAAACCAAAATAAAATACAATTTTCCCGTGCAGACCCTACCAAAATTTATATTTTACAAAACAGATTTTATATATATAGTACTTACCTATCTGCAACCTTTGACATTTTTAATCGATGTCTATCTAACTGAATTTGCCAAAACTTTATCTGTAAATTGAAGGCAAAACAATGACATCAACAATTTTTTTCCTTCATTTGGTTAGCTTTTCCTTTATATAAATTTATAAGGCTAAGATTAACTGTTGGCAGCTTGAGCAGACCTGATGGATGCATATGATTTTTCTTAATTTAAATCTCTAATTCCCTAAGATAAACTTTAATATCAACTTATTAGTCTATGTATCCTATTATAATACATGGGGTGCACAGGGGTAAACATTTTGTTTCATTTTTTATTTCATTATTGGGGTGGTTTTTTTTGTATGAATTTAGTTTTGTTTAATGCTTATTTAATTTTCTTTAGCTTGCAAAATTAAAAAAAAACATTAAAAAAGATAAGCACTCCAAAAACATAAAAAAGAAATGGGGTCTCCTGAGGCTGCCCATCCTTACTACTCATCCTTACCACTCACAAAAATGCTGGGGCCAGGATCTTCCTCGGCCCCAACTTACCCTGTACAGGGGGATCCACTGATGAGACCTAGGCTCAGGCCGAAGCCTCGGCCTTCCGTAGGAGTAGGCCATGGTAGGATGCTGCAACTTGGGCCTAGGCATTACACAAAGCAAAGGTTGACAGGGCCTAGTTCAAATTCTGGGAGCTCATTCTCAGCCCAGGCCCAATGTTGGGGCCTCACTTGGAGGCCATGTTCTGACACCTGGGTCTCAGCCTCAGCTCAGGCCTGGACCCAGGCCCAATGCCAGGGCCCGGTCTAGAGACTGGGCCCTGATGCCTAGACCCAGGCCTGATCTGGAGCCCAACCCAGAGGCTGGATCCCAACATTACGGCCTCAACCTGGATCCAAGCCTGGACAGGGCCTCAGTTTTGGTGAGGTTCTAGCATTGGGTCTGGGTTTGGGCCAAGGCCCAGGCGTCAGTGAACTGGTCTCTGGATTGGGCTATGGCATTGGCCCTGGGCCTGGGTTTGGTCCTAGGCTCAGGCCCAAACATTGGGACCTGGCCTCCAGGTTGGGCCCAGGCATCAGGCCTGGGTCCAAACCGAAGCCCAGGCATCAGGACTCAGTCTCCAGAATGAGCCCAGCTATTGGGATCTGGTCTCCAGACCAGGCCCTGGTGTCGGGCCAGCTCCCGGGACTTGGTCTAGGTTGAGGCCCAGGCATTGGGACACAGCCGTTGGGCTGAATCATTGGATCAGGTAAGCAGGTCTGAAAACCAGTCCTGGTAAAATATTTGGGGCCTGGGCCTTTGCTTGGATCTCTGCCTATTCCCTGGCATTGGACCTTAGATTAGGCCGAGATTCTGGCATCATACTCGGATGTATTTTGCGGCCCCTAAGTCGTGCCATAACCTATCTCTAGGCAAGGCCCCGGCCTCGGGCCTGGGCCTAGGCCTGATGGGGCCTTTTTTTTTTTTTTTTTACGGTTCTCAAAATGAAAGGTGAAAAACTAAATTTTGTCAGCTTTTTAATCTGTTTGTTTTGATAATGAAATGAAACGAAATATGAAATTTCATTGTTATTTCCTATTTTGTTTCTCCCAAATGCACATCTCTAATATATACCCACTTTCTGTCTGGGAACCACTGACATCTTGTGCAGCCTCTAATGGAAGATACTGATACCTTGCAGGTCATGTGAAAGTGCACTAGGAGCTAAAGAAGCTTGCATTATAGAGCAATAAGGTTGTGCCAATTGCAGTAGCATCAGCAACTGTAGAGGCAGACTGTATCAGGTGTGCTGTGGACAGAGGCGCAGAGACATTTTATGTCTTGGTAGCAATGGTGGCAGTAGTAAGGACCATGGTATTGGTTATATTGTGCTTTAGGAGCAGTTTGGGGCTATGGCTGGTGTACTGCAGAGCTAGCTGCACAAACTGTGTGTACTAGATAGCAAGAGGAAGCATTAGATGGACTGAGAGAGGGGTTCAGCTGTGGGGATCTTAGGAATTGGCTCGGGGTATCAGGGAATGAAAGAGGGGAAAGTTAGAGTGGATCTGTTTCAGATGACAGAGAGGATAGGCTGAGAAGAGCACTAAAGGGGATCAACTCTGGAGAATTGTGGATGAGAGGGAATTTACTGTTGAGTGTGTGTGTGTGTGAAAGAGAGAGGTATATAGAATCAGAGCCAAGGGCAGGTATGAAAGAAGGGATTGGTGCCAGGGGTGGATGTGTATTTGAGAGAGTACTAGGAATAGGGTATTGTGGCGAGTAAACATACCTGGAATGTAAGTTGGAAAGGAGAAAAAGGAGGACTGGGGTTAGGAAGGAGAGAGTGGGTAGGGATGAAGGGTGTAGCTTGGAGCTAAGGGAGGTACACTTGCCTCCCATTCTGGATCCTTCACTGAAGTTTTTATTTTAACATTTTCATTGAAAGAATAATTAAAAACCCTGTATTTACAGAAATATTGTTATAATAAAGATATGAATTAGACTAGAAGGGTCTGATATTCAGCGCTGACCAGGTAAGTAACTAATAGGGTCTTCATTGTGCGATGTGCCGGTAATACGAGTGGTAGGGCCTTATCACATGCGATGAGGCCCTGCCACACGCGATACCGGCACACACGGCCCTGCCACACGCCATACCAGCACAAAATATTTTCACATTTTTTAAGAAAATTGTTTTCAGAAATTTTTCTAATTTAAGAGTTGTCACAGTTAGTATAATATGAGGAGGGAGTTGTTTTACATGTGTACTTTAGTATCTTATAAGGGATTTTTGATAATAGTGCATTTTATGTTTTATATATATTTATACATTTTTATATGTTATATATATATAAATGTATACTAGCTAAAACTGCAAACATTTGGGGCCTGATATTGAAAGCATGTTTAGTGCTGGATAGCTGAAAATAAGTGGCACTAGACAGTTGGATAAGTCACTTATCCAGCTATCTTTTAAGCAGCCAATTTGTGGGTGGCACTATGTATCTGGTTAACTTAACACAGGTATTAGTGCAAACTGTGATAACTTTTTTGTACTTGGGGGGAACCATTTTAAGCTGCTGGAGATCCAGCTTAGCTATGAGAGAGAGAGAGAGAGACTAGCCATAATGCCCTCATACTAGGTAGGTATTTATATCTCTATAGGAGGTCCACCTAGTAACTCGAGGTGAGGTTTAGGTATTAGTGTAGGAGTTAGGGGCCACTTTGACATTCAAAGTGAGATGTACGAACAGAACAGTGCTCTCTTGTGAAGATTTGATGACCTTCGGAGTGAGGAAACTCACACAAAGATGAGATTTGTGCAATGTTCTTTCAACCTAGCTTGATGTTACCCAGGTAGCGAGTCCATCATTACCAGACTTTTTTGTATACTCCCACAAGTGAAATCAGACAACCCTACCCACATCTGTTGTCTGTAGATTTTGGGTGGAAGGTTTGGGTGAACTGGTAGGGGCTCAGAGTGAAGTTCTAGAGGATCTAGGTGAAGAGATGGAATGAGTGAACTAGTGGATATGTCAACGATTTGGTGGTTTCAAGTATGCTCACAAGTTAGTATTTTCAAAACAATATACTTGCATTTATTTTATAAAATATGTGCCTCCTAATATAAATTGGGTTTATTACACATACATTATATATTTTTTTCCCACTTGATAAAGTATGTGTTTTCTTTTATTGGAATATTTGTGTATACTGAAACATGTGTGTCCACTTTTGTAGCAGAAATATACAAGAATGAAGAAAACTCTAGTTTAACCTATAAAAAAGTTAAAATCTAAAACTAGCTGGCTGATTTTCATTTTAAACTACCATTCATTATAAAGAATTCTAAAATCTGATTTCAGATTTTAAACAACCAGCCTTCAAAATCCCCTGCTGTACAATTTGTTGAACTCAATTGAAAGTGGTTTTTTATAACATCAGGGGCCCATTCCCTCAATCTTGAATATTTATTTTTCATTTTATACTAATTTGAATACTTGAAATTCAAAATAATTATATATAATATGATGATGAAAAAAGAAGTCATTTTGACTATGTAATATTTTTTAATGATTCTAGTAAGGTGTCATGCTGATTTTCTGGGCTTCTCTTGGATTCACTGTGAAATCAATGAAGTCACTATGGATTGCCTAAGAAAACTCCAGTAAATCAATGCAGCACTGAATAATGTTGCCAACAACATATATGTACAGTAAATCCTCAATTATCTTTCCATAAATGAAATTAAAATGAATTCCATTTGGTTTTCAAACACATTTGTTCAACTCAAACACATTTTTTGGATAGTTACACCAGTACTTTACTATAGACATACTGATGTCATGTATAGAATATGGTAGAGATGTGAATCGTGTGATCGATCGTCTTAACGATTGATTTTGGCTGGGGGGGGGAGGAAATCTGATCGTCGCGGTTTTGTTTTGTTTTTTTAATCGTTTAAATCGTAAATCGGGGGAGGGCGGGAAAACCGGCACAGTAAAACAACCCTAAAACCCACCCCGACCCTTTAAAATAAATCCCCCACCCTCCCGAACCCCCCCAAAATGTTTTAAATTACCTGGGGTCCAGTGGGGGGGTCCCTGTGTGATCTTCTACTCTCGGGCCACGGCTGCGTTAATAGAAATGGCGCCGCGCTATTTTGGTTCCTGTCCCCCGACGTCACGAGCGCAGGAGATCGCTCCTGGACCCCCGCTGGACCCCCAGGGACTTTTGGCCAGCTTGGGGGGGCCTCCTGACCCCCACAAGACTTGCCAAAAGTCCAGCGGGGGTCCGGGAGCGACCTCCTGCCGTATTGCAAAATGGCGCCGGCCGTATGGCGCTGGCCGTATGGCTCCCGGACCCCTGCTGGACTTTTGGCAAGTCTTGTGGGGGTCAGGAGGCCCCCCCAAGCTGACCAAAAGTCCCTGGGGGTCCAGCGGGGGTCCGGGAGCGATCTCCTGCACTCATGACGTCGGGGGACAGGAACCAAAATGGCGCCGGCGCTACCTTTGCCCTGTCATATGACACTATTCAATAATATATAGTGACATATAAATATATTTTTCTCAATCTTTATATATGAAAAATTATTAAAAAACATCCCAAACAACATTTCTTCAAATTTACCCTGGATCACCAAACATTTAAAAATATCACCATACTCATTCATATCTCATACATACTACATCCCACTCACACATATTCTACTGCATAAAAAATTGTTTACAAATGTTTAACAATTCACATTAGATGCATGAGAACATCTTTCCACATTATCAATTCTTAATTATATTTCATTTATAAGCAGAGAGAGTTCAATTCCATAAAATGTATTCTTCGTTCCCAGAACGCCAATGCTCTAATTCATCTTCATCCTCCCAACATGTTTCGCCTTTCCCCAGGCTTCTTCAGGAGAACTTCTGAGGAATCTCCTACTGCTTATGTATCCTCAACAACTATCCAAAGGATTTATTCATCTACAAACATTTCACAAATTTGATTAATATCTTTAAAATACATTTTACTCTCAACATCTTTTCTAAATTTACTTTTAAGTATTTCACCACAAGCTATTTTACCTGAACGTCCCAAACACCTTTTCTCAGACGTACAACCAGATGTATCCCCGACTCTTATTTCGCATCGTCTTGCAAATTTAAATGTATCTCACATTTTATATACCTAAAGTGAAGTAAATCAGGATCATAACGTCCAAGATTCTAATCATCTTATTTTACACAAGCATAGCTTACGCAAAAGAGAAACCTTACCTTTTCAAATTTCAGCGAAAAAGCACCGCCACCAAAACTCAAAGAAACGCCGCCATCGAGTGAATCAACGGAAGTATACCTTACGTCTTCCTCCAACCTTTTAAACTTGTCTACACTAATCAGAGAGGTCTATTCATCAAGACTCCACCCCCATATTCACCCACCAAATCCAAACCTATCAGCACTGTTTATCCAAACATCTCAAACTCATACCCATCCTTGAAATTCAAAGACATACCGCCCAATCAATTTTGTCATTTAGTCCCTTAGGCCACATAGTTCCTAATGTAAAAATCCATCGCTGCTCCGTTCGCAACAATGTCTTATTAACATTTCCTCCACGCCTATTATGTATCTCCTGTAATACAAAGAAACGAAGTTCTTCCACTGAGTGTTGATAATCACGCCAATGTTTTACAAGTGGGGCTGTCTCTACCTGATTTCGAATCCTACTACAATGCTAAGTATTCGAAGTTTAATCATTCTTGATGTTTTCCCCACATAAAAAAGCCCACATTGGCAATAAACAATATATATCACTGACCGTGTTTGACAAGTTGTAATATTTCTCAAAAAGAATTTTTTCCCGGAGACTGGATGAACAAAAGATTGGATTGATAAAGAAAGTTTACATACACTACACTTCGAACAAGGATAATGACCACCAATACCATTGTCTTTCTTCTCTTCAACTCCTAAATCCGAGTGTACCAAAATATCTTTGAGATTCCTAGATCTTTTAAATGAAAGCATCGGAAAACATTTTCCGATGTTTTAAATGAAAACATCGGAAAACATTTTCCGATGTTTTCATTTAAAAGATCTAGGAATCTCAAAGATATTTTGGTACACTCGGATTTAGGAGTTGAAGAGAAGAAAGACAATGGTATTGGTGGTCATTATCCTTGTTCGAAGTGTAGTGTATGTAAACTTTCTTTATCAATCCAATCTTTTGGATTCCTAGATCTTTTAAATGAAAACATCGGAAAACATTTTCCGATGTTTTCATTTAAAAGATCTAGGAATCTCAAAGATATTTTGGTACACTCGGATTTAGGAGTTGAAGAGAAGAAAGACAATGGTATTGGTGGTCATTATCCTTGTTCGAAGTGTAGTGTATGTAAACTTTCTTTATCAATCAAATCTTTTGTTCATCCAGTCTCCGGGAAAAAATTCTTTTTGAGAAATATTACAACATGTCAAACACGGTCAGTGGTATATATAGTTCAGTGCCCATGTGGGCTTTTTTATGTGGGGAAAACATCAAGAATGATTAAACTTCGAATACTTGAGCATTGTAGTAGGATTCGAAATCAGGTAGAGACAGCCCCACTTGTAAAAGATTGGCGTTATTATCAACACTCAGTGGAAGAACTTCGTTTCTTTGTATTACAGGAGATACATAATAGACGTGGAGGAAATGTTAATAAGACATTGTTGCGAACGGAGCAGCGATGGATTTTTACATTAGGAACTATGTGGCCTAAGGGACTGAATGACAAAATTGATTGGGCGGTATGTCTTTGAATTTCAAGGATGGGTATGAGTTTGAGATGTTTGGATAAACAGTGCTGATAGGTTTGGATTTGGTGGGTGAATATGGGGGTGGAGTCTTGATGAATAGACCTCTCTGATTGGTGTAGACAAGTTTAAAAGGTTGGAGGAAGACGTAAGGTATACTTCCGTTGATTCACTCGATGGCGGCGTTTCTTTGAGTTTTGGTGGCGGTGCTTTTTCGCTGAAATTTGAAAAGGTAAGGTTTCTCTTTTGCGTAAGCTATGCTTGTGTAAAATAAGATGATTAGAATCTTGGAAGTTATGATCCTGATTTACTTCACTTTAGGTATATAAAATGTGAGAAACATTTAAATTTGCAAGACGATGCGAAATAAGAGTCGGGGATACATCTGGTTGTACGTCTGAGAAAAGGTGTTTGGGACGTTCAGGTAAAATAGCTTGTGGTGAAATACTTAAAAGTAAATTTAGAAAAGATGTTGAGAGTAAAATGTATTTTAAAGATATTAATCAAATTTGTGAAATGTTTGTAGATGAATAAATCCTTTGGATAGTTGTTGAGGATACATAAGCAGTAGGAGATTCCTCAGAAGTTCTCCTGAAGAAGCCTGGGGAAAGGCGAAACATGTTGAGAGGATGAAGATGAATTAGAGCATTGGCGTTCTGGGAACGAAGAAAAAATTTTGTGGAATTGAACTCTGCTTATAAATGAAATATAATTAAGAATTGATAATGTGGAAAGATGTTCTCATGCATCTAATGTGAATTGTTAAAAATTTGTAAACAATTTTTTATGCAGTAGAATATGTGTGAGTGGGATGTAGTATGTATGAGATATGAATGAGTATGGTGATATTTTTAAATGTTTGGTGATCCGGGGTAAATTTGAAGAAATGTTGTTTGGGATGTTTTTAAATAATTTTTCATGAATAAAGATTGAGAAAAATATATTTATATGTCACTATATATTATTAAATATTGATTGTTTTGTGATGTATTAGATAATTGCCAGGAGTATTGTATCCTGTCATATGACAGGGCAAAGGTAGCGCCGGCGCCATTTCTATTAACGCAGCCGTGGCCCGAGAGTGGAAGATCACACCGGGACCCCCCTCCCCCACTGGACCCCAGGTAATTTAAAACATTTTGGGGGGGTTCGGGAGGGTGGGGGATTTATTTTAAAGGGTCGGGGTGGGTTTTAGGGTTGTTTTAGTGTGCCGGTTTTCCCGCCCTCCCCCTTCCCCCGATTTTTGACGATAAATCGGGGGAATTCCTATTGTATCGCGCCTCTAACGATTTTTGACGATTTAAAATATATTGGACGATTTTTTAAATCGTCAAAAAACGAATCACATCCCTAGAATATGGACTCTTACAATTGGAGTTTATTTCCTATCTTTTTTGATTAAATTCTATTACTTTCAATTTCATTTTTTTACAAAACAAAATAAATGCAGATCTCAAAGTTTTTCAAACCTGTTGGTGTAATTCATCTTCTGTTGGTGGCTTTGATTCTGGCACTGGTATGTGGGTTGGACTGTGACTTCGAATATCATTTTGCAATCCATAGACTGACTATGTACAAGCACAGAAAGAATTGAATATTATATTTTTTAACATCTATATTTGCAAGGCTGTTCTTGATGCATACATTTTCATAACAGACATTAATCAATGTGTTTGACCTATTTTATACTATTTTCAAGATGCTTTAAAAATCTTATTGCATTTCTTCAATGTGAGTCACCCCAACACATTTAAACTTTCCATTTTATATGTGTCAGTTTAGGGTAGCAAGTGTCACCCCAAAAAATTATTTGCCACTACTTTGCCACCCCAATTTTATACATCAGATCAGGCAGAGATAATCTAAACCCCTGCCTCATCTGATGCTGAGATACAGTGCAATTAAAACTGCCAAATCATACTTAAATCCACTTCTCCCTCAGCCGGTAGCAGAAATCATGTTTAAACGAAAGTCATCTCCTGTCTCAGAAGAGGCAATCTCTTACCACGAGACTGGCTCCACGGGAGCAGGAGATAATGTTGCTTACAATGTGACTCCTGCTGCTGTCCACACCATGAGCATGGGTGGAATTTGGAGCGAGGAGAAACACTGCATCACTGTTGTGCTGAAGGAGAGAGGGGACCTGACACCTGCCAGTGGACCACATCCTGCTGACATAAGAACATAAGAAAATGCCATACTGGGTCAGACCAAGTGTCCATCAAGCCCAGCATCCTGTTTCCAACAGTGGCCAATCCAGGCCATAAGAACCTGGCAAGTACCCAAAAACTAAGTCTATTCCATGTTACCATTGCTAATGTCAGTGGCTATTCTCTAAGTGAACTTAATAGCAGGTAATGGACTTCTCCTCCAAGAACTTATCCAATCCTTTTTTAAACACAGCTATAATAACTGCACTGACCACATCCTCTGGTAACAAATTCCAGAGTTTAATTGTGCGTTGAGTAAAAAAGAACTTTCTCCGATTAGTTTTAAATGTGCCCCATGCTAACTTCATGGAGTGCCCCCTAGTCTTTCTACTATCCGAAAGAGTAAATAACCGATTCACATCCACCCGTTCTAGACCTCTCATGATTTTAAACACCTCTATCATATCCCCCCTCAGTCGTCTCTTCTCCAAGCTGAAAAGTCCTAACCTCCTCGTAGGGAAGTTGTTCCATTCCCCTTATCATTTTGGTAGCCCTTCTCTGTACCTTCTCCATCGCAATTATATCTTTTTTGAGATGTGGTGACCAGAATTGTACACAGTATTCAAGGTGCGGTCTCACCATGGAGCGATACAGAGGCATTATGACATTTTCCGTTTTATTCACCATTCCCTTCCTAATAATTCCCAACATTCTGTTTGCTTTTTTTGACTGCTGCAGCACACTGAACTGACGATTTCAATGTGTTATCCACCATGACGCCTAGATCTCTTTCTTGGGTTGTAGCACCTAATATGGAACCCAACATTGTGTAATTATAGCATGGGTTATTTTTCCCTATATGCATCACATTAAATTTCATCTGCCATTTGGATGCCCAATTTTCCAGTCTCACAAGGTCTTCCTACAATTTATCACAATCTGCTTGTGATTTAACTACTCTGAACAATTTTGTGTCATCTGCAAATTTGATTATCTCACTCGTCGTATTTCTTTCCAGATCATTTATAAATATATTGAAAAGTAAGGGTCCCAATACAGATCCCTGAGGCACTCCACTGTCCACTCCCTTCCACTGAGAAAATTGTCCATTTAATCCTACTCTCTGTTTTCTGTCTTTTAGCCAGTTTGCAATCCATGAAAGGACATCACCACCTATCCCATGACTTTTTACTTTTCCTAGAAGCCTCTCATGAGGAACTTTGTCAAACGCCTTCTAAAAATCCAAGTATACTATATCTACCGGTTCACCTTTATCCACATGTTTATTAACTCCTTCAAAAAAGTGAAGCAGATTTGTGAGGCAAGACTTGCCCTGGGTAAAGCCATGCTGACTTTGTTCCATTAAACCAAGTCTTTCTATATGTTCTATGATTTTGATGTTTAGAACACTTTCCACTATTTTTCCTGGCACTGTAATCAGGCTGAAGTCAGGCTGAAGAGAGAGGCTTGGCAGGCCAAGTAAAAGACCTGGCAGGTCATCACAGATTAGGTCTGATAAGCCGCCATGGAGCCCATTCCAGAGCAGCTGAAGAAGAGAAACAGGGAGCGGAGCAGAGGACCCAGTGGCCTTCAGCAGACTCCATCCCGATGGCATCTGAAGAAGAGGACCAGAAGAGAGAGGGAGGCCAGAGCGTGTGTGTGTGTGGACCTTCTGAATGAGTGTGTATGAAAGTATGTCTCTGTGGTTGAGACAAAGCTTGTGTGTGTGTGTGAGAGAGAGAGCCTGTATGAGAGCATATGTGTATGTAGGGGAGTGAGAGAACCTGTATGTGAGCATGTATGTATGTGTGAAAGAGAGAACCTGTATGTGAACGTGTGTGTATGTCTGTATGAGTGAGAGGAAGAGAGAACCAATATGTGAGCATATGTTTGTGTGTGTGTGTATATGTGTGCTACGGAGAGAGAGCCTGTGTGAGAGCATGTGTATATTATGGAGGGAAAGACTGTATGACAGCACATGTTAGAGAAAGAGAGAGGGCTTATATGAGCCTATGTGTGAGTGAGTGAGCGCATGTGTGTAGATGTGTGTGTGAGTGAGCCTGTGTGTGAGAGTGAGAGACTCTGTATGCAAGCCTTTATGTGTGTGTGTGTGTGTGTGAGAGAGAGAGAGAGCATGTGTGTGAGCTTGTGTGTGTGTGTTAGGGAGAAAAAGCCTGTGTGAGAGCATATGTGTTGACCTCGGTGCCAACAAGTACACCGGCATCGGTGGGCCCACCGGCATCGGTAATACAACCGGCATCGATGCTGGTTGCATCGGCATTGGCAGGATCGCCGGAGTTGTTTGATCCTTGAAAGCTTGAAGAACCGCTTGTCTGATGAGATCAGACAATTCCAGCTGTATAACTGATGGAACCAGAGCAGTTGTAAGCGGTGGCGGAGGATGCGATGATGCATCCTGTGCACAGGTCTGCGGAGGATCTGGCATCGATGGTGGAAAAGGCCCAGGTGTTGAGGGGACCGATATTTCTTGGGTCCGTGGCCACTTTGCTGTCGATTCCTCTTGGGGCGTTGATGCGGACGTTGACAGACGACGATGCCGATGGCGATGCTTTAATTTGGGCTGGTCGGCCGACTTCGTCGATGCTGTGGACAATAGCGAGGACGGATGATCACCCGATCCATCCGGACGAGATTTTTTAAGTAATGCTCGCTTAGTCGCTCCGGCCGGAGACGACCTTGATGATTTTGAAGGGGAAGGAATCAGTTGTAGCTGGAACAAATGTTCCATTTTTTCCTGCCTAGCTTTTCGCCCCTTCGCCGTCATCTAGCGCATTTGGGACAAGTGTTCACGTCGTGTTTTTCACTGAGACACAGAACACATTCAAGATGTGGGTCAGTGATCGACATGGTTCTATTGCATATGGGGCATTTTTTAAAGCCCGTAGCCATTGTTTTTTATCGACAGCCGTCGAAAAAGAATGGGAACTCGTGAGAAAAAAATTATTTTTCAAAGATGAGAAATCGAGACCGAGGTACTCACCAGCCGGTGGAAAAACCCCCCCGAGAGACTTCTATGAGAGAGAATATTGAAAAATCTGTGACTTTTCAATCAGAGAATGTTGTGAGAAACTCGCAATGGCTCCTGTCCCGTGATGCCCGTAGCAGCGCGGAAAAACAAAGACTGAAGAGAGACCCCTGCGGCAGAGAATATCATGGCATGCTGGGCTTGCTCAGTGGCCTCACAGGGCCAGTCGAAAG
Organism: Rhinatrema bivittatum; assembly: GCF_901001135.1. Taxonomy (NCBI): domain Eukaryota; kingdom Metazoa; phylum Chordata; class Amphibia; order Gymnophiona; family Rhinatrematidae; genus Rhinatrema; species Rhinatrema bivittatum. Next base: position 183,521,103 of record NC_042617.1, on the reverse strand, counting down.
TTTCTAGAAACTTTGACAGAAAGTTTTCCCGCACTAAGGCTCCGTCAGTGATGTCACCTATATGTGAGGACTAGCATCCTGCTTGTCCTGGGATAACTCCATTTACAGTAGAAAATGTATGGGAAGAGCTGGAGAAACTGAAAGTGGACAAAGCCATGGGGGCCTGATGAAGTTCATCCCAGGATACTGAGGGAGCTCAGAGATGTGCTGGCAGGTCCGCTGTGTGACCTGTTCAATAGATCCCTAGAAACGGGAGTGGTGCTGAGTGATTGGAGAAGAGCAGTGGTGGTCCCACTTCACAAGAGTGCGAACAGAGAAGAGGCTGGTAATTACATACCAGTTAGACTCACTTCGGTGGTGGGAAAAGTAATGGAGTCACTGTTGAAAGAGAGAATAGTTAACTATCTACAGTCGGGAGAATTGCTGGACCAGAGGCAGCATGGATTCACCAGGGGAAGATCCTGTCAGACAAATCTGATTGACCTTTTTGACTGGGTAACCAAGGAATTGGATCATGGAAGAGCACTCAATGTCATCTATTTGGATTTCAGAAAAGCTTTTGATACAGTCCCGCACAGGAGACTGGTGAATAAAATGAGAAACTTAGGAGTGAGTGCCGAGTTGGTGGCCTGGATTGCAAACTGGTTGACGGACAGAAGACAATGTGTGATGGTAAATGGAACTCTCTCTGAAGAGAGAGCGGTTTTAAGCGGTGTACCGCAAGGATCGGTGTTAGGACCGGTCCTGCTCAATATCTTTGTGAGCGACATTGCAGACAGGATAGAACGTAAGGTTTATCTTTTTGCAGACGACACTAAGATCTGCAACAGAGTGGACATGCCGGAAGTAGTGGAGAGAATGAGATGGGATTTAAGGAAGCTGGAAGAGTGGTCGAAGATATGGCAGCTGAGATTCAATGCCAAGAAGTGCAAAGTCATGCATATGGGGAGTGGAAATCTGAATGAACTGTATTCGATGGGGGGAGAAAGGCTGATGTGCACGGAGCAGGAGAGAGACCTTGGGGTGATAGTGTCTAATGATCTGAAGTCAGCGAAACAATGTGACAAGGCGATAGCTAAAGCCAGAAGAATGCTGGGCTGCATAGAGAGAGGAATATTGAGTAAGAAAAGGGAAGTAATTATCCCCTTGTACAGGTCCTTGTACAGGTCCTTGGTGAGGCCTCACCTGGAGTACTGTGTTCAGTTCTGGAGACCGTATCTCCAAAGAGACAGAGACAAGATGGAGGCGGTCCAGAGAAGGGCGACCAGAAAGGTGGATGGTCTTCATCAAATGACTTATGAGGAAAGATTGAAGAATCTAAATATGTACACCCTGGAGGAAAGGAGGAGCAGAGGTGATATGATACAGACTTTCAGAAACTTGAAAGGTTTTAATGATCCAAAGACAATGACAAACCTTTTCCGTCAAAAAAAAATCAGCAGAACCAGGGGTCATTATTTGAAGCTCCAGGGAGGAAGACTCAGAACCAATGTCAGGAAGTATTTCTTCATGGAGAGGGTGGTGGATGCCTGGAATGCCCTTCCGGAGGAAGTGGTGAAGACCAGAACTGTGAAGGACTTCAAAGGGGCATGGGATAAACACTGTGGATCCATAAAGTCTAGAGGACGTGAATGAAGAGTGGGTGGCTCGCGGGAATGACGGCTACTACCTGGAGATAATACCCTTATTCAATAAACATACACACAGTTAATGCGACTCCAACATTGCTCCTAAGACTCCAACATTGCTCTAAGCTTCAACGGCAAGAGGAAATGTGGAAAAAAGGATTTACATTCACAAAAAAGCGGGGAGTAGCTTGCTTGTTACGGCGGTTACTACCCCAAACCAAATAAGCCTGATACTTCACTTTCAATGCATATCCAGCATAGCTCTCTGTTTCAACGGCAGGGGAGAAAGTCTGATACTTCACTTTCAATGCATATCCAGCATAGCTCTCTGCTTCAACGGCAGGGGGAATGAAGAAAAGTGGATCTATATACAGACAACAACCAACAAGGACTGAATTACATAGTCTGGGTAAACAAATAAGCATGGGTGTAGCTTGCTTATTGCGGCGGTTACTACCCCTAACTAATTAAGCTAGATATTTCACTTAGATGCAGTTCCAACACTGCTCTCTACATTAATGGTGGGGGTGGAAGGGAAATAGAACCAAAAGTTTACTAAGAGCCAAGAGTAACAGATAAGTATGAGAAAAAAAAAAGTGTGCAACTTGCTGGGCAGACTGGATGGGCCATTTGGTCTTCTGCCGTCATTTCTATGTTTCTATGTGTGTGTTAGGGAGAGAAAGCCTGTGTGAGAGTGTGTGTGTGTATATGTGTGTGTCATCGAACCTGAGTGAGAGCATGCATGTATTAGGGAGAGAGAGCCTGTGTGAGAGTCTGTGTGTTTTTGTGTGTGACAGAGAGAGAGAGTCTGTGTGCAAGCATATATGTGGTGTGAGAGACAGCCTATGTGTGAGCATGTGTGTGTGTGTGTGTGTATGGGAGAGGGAAAGAGACCCTGTGCTAGAGCAGGTGCATGTGAGGGGAAGAGCCTATGTGAGAGCATGTGTGTAAGTGAGAGATTCTGTGTGACAGACAGTGTGTGTGTTGGATGATAAAGAGAGAAGGTATGTATATATGAGAGATCCTGTGTGTGTATATATATATAGGGTGTGTGGGGGAGACAGCCTGTGGGTGAGCATGTGCATGTGTGAGAGAGAAAGAGACAGTACTTGTGTGTGTGTGTGAAAGAGAGGATGTGAACACATGTGTATGTATATTTGTGTAAGAGGGAGTGCCAGTGAGTGAGCACATATGTGCATGTGTGTGCACACTAGGGAGAGTAAGCTTGTGTGAGAACATGTGTATATTAGAGAGGGAAAGACTGTGTGAGGGCATATGTGTTAGGGAAAAAGAGAGCGAGGGTATGAACCTGTGTGTCAGTAACAGCATGTGTGTATTTGTGTGTGTATGTGTGTGTATGAGAGCCTATGTGTATATGTGAGGGAGAGAGAGCATGTGTGTGTGTGAGAGAGAGAGCCTGCATATATGTGTGTATGTGAGAGGGGAGTGTGTGTGAGATAAAATGTGTGTGTTAGAGAGAGGGAGTGTGTGAGAGAATGAACATGTGTAAGTGTGTGAGCGAGACAGAGAGGATAAAGATTGTGTGGCATCCCTCCCCCAATCTATGACAATCTCATAGTGAATGGAAATCAAAAGATCCCAGCCATGATAAGCAGGATAATTTTTAATCCTTATTAGTATAATTATTTGTTTTTATTTGATGTGCTGCAGTTTTGACATATTTTATTAATCCATTGGGCAATTTATAAAACTATTTTATGAGATTTTTAAATTATTGGATTCTCTGTTCATCAGCTACATTGAAATATTCTTTTTATTAATATGGTTTTACTATTATGGATTTCAGCAAAGCTTTTGATACAGTTCCGCATAGGAGGCTCATTAATATAATGAGAAGCTTGGGACTCTGCGCCAAGGTGGTGGAGTGGATTACAAACTGGTTCTGTTCAATATCTTTGTGAGTGACATTGAGGAAGGGATAGAAGGCAAAATTGTGTATTTGAGGATGATATTAAGATCTGCAACACAGTGGACATGCCTGAAGGAGTAGAGAGAATGAAATGTGATTTAAGAAAACTGGAAGAATGGTTGAAGTCTGGCAGCTGGGTTTCAATACCAAGAAGTGCAGAGTCATGCATCTGGGGTGCGGTAATCCCAAAGAGCTTTATGTGATGGGGGATGTAAGACTAATGTGCATGGACTGGAGCAAGAACCTTGGAGTGCTAGTGTTTGGTGATCTGAAAGTGGTGAAACAATATTATAAAGAGATAGCTAAAGTCAGAAGAATGCTGTGCTGCATAGAAAGCGGAATAACAAATAAGAAAATGGAGGTGATATTGCCCTTGTACAAGTCCTTAGTGAGGCCTCACCTGGAGTACCATATTCAGTTGTGGAGACCATATCTCAAAAAGGATAGAGACAGGATGGAGGCGGTCCAGAGAAGGGCAACAAAAATGGGTGAAGTCTGTATCAGAAGACTTATGAGGAGAGGCTGAAAGATCTAAATATGTATACCCTGGAAGACAGGAGGTGCAAGGGAGATACGATACAGACCTTCAGATACTTGAAAGGTTTTAATGATGTACGATCCTCGTACCATTTCTGTTGGAAAGTAAATAGTAGAACTAGGGGTCATGAAATGAAAATCCAGGGGGGAAGACTCAGAAGCAACATAAGGAAATATTTTTTCATGAAGAAGGGTGGTGGATGCCTGGAATGGTCTTTCGGAAGAGGTGGTGAAGACAAAAACAGTAAATGAATTAAAAAAGGCATAAGATAAACACTGTGGATCCCTGAAGGCTACAGGTGGAAATGAAGGAAAGGATGCATGGGGATAACCTGCATGGAGCGGCAGTTTCTTATCCTAACAGAAGGCATGAGAATTACTGCTCTTAAACGAATTAGCTTTCATCAATTTGATGCAACTGCAATATCACTCTCTGCTTCGATGGTGGGGGGTGGGGAGGGGAACAGGATTCAGATGACAGCCAATGATAGATCCTGAGTTTTATGGTCTGGGTTACTGATATGCAGATACTAAGGAAAAACGCAGGACTGCTTCTACGGCCTTGTCCAAAAGCAAAGCACATTCAACCAGCAATGTCTGAATTATCAAGAAGGCTGCTAACTCTGTAACGAATTTTAACAGTAATTTTGCTATGGGTTGAAAGTGCTTGGTTTTGATTGTTAATATTACTAGCCTCAACAGAAACATGGAGATAACCTGCATGGAGCAGCAGTTACTACCATAAGAAACCTGCTGGGCAGACTAAATGGACCATTTGGTCTTTTTTTGCTGTCGATACTATGTTACTATGTTAGGCCTAGATTCATCAATTGCTATAAATATAGTAGAAATAGCACTGGCGCTAAAAAATGGACATGGTTAGGATAATTTCCTGTGTATTGCACAGAGTTCCTGTGCCGGCTAGATGGAAGAGGACTGCTGGACTCATCATAACTATAGAGTTCCTGCGATAGCTAGATGATGGGGATGGTCTACTGTCTGCCAGTGTTGTCCTGCTGACTATTTCTAATGCCATCCTCAATGCTTTGCTCATACTCCAGCCTCCTTGATGCCGTCTCCAGTCATGATCCAGCTGCTGTTTCTTCTCATCATGTTTCATCTCCTGCTCCTGATGCTGGTGTCTCATCTCATCTTGTCTCATCCTGCTGCTGCCTCCATGCTGATGTCTCATCTCATCTCATCTCATGCTGCTGCTGCTGCCTCCATGCTAATGTGCCTTTTCCTGGGGATCCTGCCTCCATGCTGCGGGGTCTTCTCCTGGGACTCCGGCCTCCATGCTGCACTCACCATACCTGGTCCTCGGCCTCCATGCTGCAGTCTGCAGTCCTGGTCCTTGGCCTCCATGCTGTGCTCCCCTGTCCTGATCCTGCTGTCTGCTACTTAACCTTTGTTGCCTTGACCCTTAAGCTGTCCCCCCTTTGGGTGCACTCTTTCATCATGGACTGTCTAGGGGCTTTTTGGTTCACACCACATAGTTGTGCTGCTATCAGCTCTAATATTAGAGCTGTGCTGTAGCTATTGGGGGTGCCACTTCTACTTACTATGTTCTTTGCTGTAATCATGATTGTGAAAAAGGATAAGATGCTAATACTGTAATGTTGCCATTTGTAACAATGTATGCAGAGGTCTACACTCAATGTGCTGTTCTTTTCAGTTACAATGTCATGTGCAATTACATATCTTGTCCTTGCAGAATGTGATTACCAAAGATGTTGACTTGCTTTCAATCTGTGGACATTTTTTGTATAATAAAATGGTAACAGATTTGAAATAACACTTTCTGCTTGTCTGTTTTTATTGTGTGCTTTTTCTCTTAAGGATTCACTAGGTCATAGGTTTGGGATCCACATGACCTTGCATGCTAGAATGTCAGTGGCCATTCCAGTAGGCACTTTTCTGGCAGGCAAGACCATATGGCCTACAGCATACAACCAAAAGCTGATTGTATATTCCCAAGGAAGACAGCAAGAGCTGAACAGGAAGCTCCTTACTGTGGAGTTTTAATATTGGCTCAAGCTGTCTTCTCCTGAGAGCATACTCTTAGCTAACTGTTTGGTATATGGGCATGAATGTGAGTGGGCACTAGATAGCTAGTGTTCACCTCCATACGTAGTCCAGTGGAATAGGTGTAGGAATGTTTTACTAGAGGTCCAATAGCTATGGCTTTACTCTGTTGGGGACCAATCACTTTTCTAGTTATGTGAAGGTCATAGTGCAACTATTACAAACCATTGGCATGAAACATTGTGAATATGTATCACCTCTGGCCAAACAATGACCCTTCTCTCTGGCACTGAATGCTATAATGACATGTCTTCAATCAGAGGACTATTTGAAAATGACATAAAGCCCTAGGTGTGTTTTATATCTAGGGAACATAAATGTGCAGCTGCAGGTGTCTCAGACAGAGAGTACATAGTGTACATGTAAAGCCTGTGTGGTGTTAAGGGCAAGTTACACTAATCACCCCACAAGACTTTACATTGGGACAATTACTTGGGTACTCCACCTAAAACGAAATCTGGACAAAACCCTTTTCAATTTCCACACTAAAACAAAATGTCTTCTACTTGCAGGCTGCTCTAACACCGTGAATAGTTTCCACACCAATACAAAAAGCAGAATTGCTTACCTGTAACAGGTGTCCTCCCTGGACAGCAGGATGTTAGCCCTCACAGATGAGTGACATCATCAGATGGAGCCCTGTCACGAAACACTTTTGTCAAAGTTTCTAGAACTTTGACTGGCACACTGAGCATGCCCAGCATGCCACCAACCTCATGGCCACATGGGGTCCCGCTTCAGTCTCAATTTATGGCAGAAAAGTATGAGCGAAAAATAAAATAACAAAACACCACCCAGGGTGGCAGGTGGGTTTTGTGAGGACTAACATCCTGTTGTCCTGGGAGAACACCCGTTACAGGTAAGCAACTCTGCTTTCTCCCAGGACAAGAAGGATGGAAGTCCTCACAGATGGGTAAATAGTAAACTGCAGGCTGCTCCCAGAACTCACCGGGCCAACAGACACCCAGTAACATGCAACAAGCACAATAGGGGCGCTGTTGGCAACAAAGGAGGCAGCCTGAACATCATACTGGGCCCTAGGTAGGAAGAGTTGGGTTCCTACACTGGAAACAGATTATGGAGGACAGACTGGTCTCTTTTGGTCCCCGTGCAGGGAGCAGAATCTGTCCACCTTGAGGTTCTGCAAGGATGCAAAGAGATCCACATCCGGCTGATCCCACCGGCAGAAGATCCTGCCCGCTACACAGGGGTTCAGGGACCACTCGTGGGGGTTGGAATGTCCGGATGAAGTGGTCCGCTACCACATTCTTGGTGCCTGCCAGGTAGATGGCCCGCAGGAGAATGGAACGTGACAGGGCCCAGGCCCAAATTTGTGCCGCCTCTTGGCAGAGGAGATAAGAGCCTGTGCCCCCCTGTTTTTTCATGTACCATATGGCTACCTGCTTGTCCGTCTGGATCAAGATAACCTTGTTGGACAGGCAGTCCTGGAATGCAAGGAGCACATACCACATCTCCTGAAGTTCCAGGAAGTTTATCTGGTGCTTCAGCTTTCGACCACACCCCTTGTGTGTGGAGGCCGTTGACATGGGCTCTCCAGCCTAGGTTGGAGGCATCCGGAGTCAAGGTCACCTGAACAGCCAGGCGAGAGAGAGCTGGAGTGGTTTGGTTATCTGGACCAGTGCCGAGAGTTTCTGAGTTGGATGGTGCCATTGAGATGGTAGGGTCCATTGTGTGACCCTCATGGCTAGGCGGGCCATTGGGATGACGTGCACCAGTGATGTCATGTGACCAGCAATTTCAGGAGCAGGTGGGCTGAGGCCGTCCGCTGGTGAGGGATGGATCTGGCCAGCCCAGCCAGGGTGGTTATGTGCTTGCTGGGAAGGAATGCCTTGGCTACCGTTGTGTCCAGGACTGCCCCGATGAAATTCAGTCCTGCAGACGGAGTCAGCTGGGATTTTGGGTAGTTCACGAGGAACCCCAGTGACTGGAGGTGGCTCAAGGTCACGTTCAAGGACTGAAGAGCTCCCTCTTTCGAAGAACTCTTGATGAGCCAGTCACCCAGATATGGGAACACATGCACTCTGTTCCAGCGCAAATGTGCTCCCACCACCGCCAGGCATTTTTTGAAGACATAAGAACATAAGAAATTGCCATGCTAGGTCAGACCAAATGTCCATCAAGCCCAGCATCCTGTTTCTAACAGAGGCCAAAACCAGGCCACAAGAACCTGGCAATTAACCAAACACTAAGAAGATCCCATGCTACTGATGCAATTAATAGTAATGGCTATTCCCTAAGTAAAATTGATTAATAGCCATTAATGGACTTCTCCTCCAAGAATTTATCCAAAACTTTTTTGAACCCAGCTACACTAACTACATCCTCTGGCAACAAATTCCAGAGCTTTATTGTGCATTGAGTGAAAAAGAATTTTCTCCGATTAGTCTTAAATGTGCTACTTGCTAACTTCATGGAATGCCCCCTAGTTCTTCTATTATTCGAAAGTGAAAATAACCGAGTCACATCTACTCGTTCAAGACCTCTCATGATCTTAAAGACCTCTATCATATCCCCCCTCAGCTGTCTCTTCTCCAAGCTGAACAGCCCTAACCTCTTCAGCCTTTCCTCATAGGGAAGCTGTTCCATCCCCTTTATCATTTTGGTTGCCCTTCTCTGTACCTTCTCCATCACAACTATATCTTTTTTTAGATGCGGCGACCAGAATTGTACACAGTATTCAAGGTGTGGTCTCACCATGGAGCGATATAGAGGCATTATGACATTTTCCGTTCTATTAACCATTCCCTTCCTAATAATTCCTAACATTCTATTTGCTTTTTTGACTGCTGCAGCACACTGAGCCGACGATTTTAAAGTATTATCCACTATGATGTCTAGATCTTTTTCTGTGGCGTGGAGGCTAGCCCGAAGGGGAGAACCCTGTTTTGGAAGTGCCGGTGGCCTACTACAAAGCACAGATATTTGCGATGAGGTGGAAAAATAGCAATGTGCACGTAGGCGTCCTGTAGATCCAGAGAGCAGAGCCATTCCCCTTGAAGCAGAAGTGGAAGTAGGGTACCCAAGGATACCATTCTAAACCGCTCTCTGCGGAGGAACCTGTTTAAGGCCCGGAAATTGAGGATGGGATGAACGCCGCCTGTTCACTTTGGGATGAGGAAATACCGGGAGTAGAACCCTCATCCCTGCTGAGCCCGGGGAACCGATTCCACGGCTCTGGACCGTAGCAGGAGCAAGAGTTTCAACTCGAGGGTAGATGCGTGTTCCATGAGGCTCCACACCGGGGAGGGTGGGGAATCTGGAGGAACACTGAGAAGATTCAGGTGGTAAGCTCATGCTACGATGGATAATACCCATCGGTTGGTGGTAATTGGGAACTAATTGCTGACGAATTGGCAGGGACGACCTCCCACAGGTGGGTCGGATGGTGAGGGCAAAGGGGATAGGTTTCTGCTGTCTGTATGCCAGTCAAAATCCAGCTGCAGGACCAGGCTGGGGAACTGGCTGAGCTCTAGGCGCTCTTTGTTGGCGAGGGTGGCCTCTTTGGGAGGACTGAGCTGTACGAGCATGGAAGGCCAGAGGGTAGTATCTCCATTGCCTGTAAAACTGCTTCCTGGTATCCCTACGTGGACCTCTATGGGTTGCCGAGGATGGATCAGAGGTGGTAGTTGATAGCTGACGTAGGGTCTCATGGTGGTCCTTGAGTTGGGCCACATCCCAGATTTTGTCCCCAAACAGGTTTTCTCCTGAACAGGGGAGGTTAGCCAGTTTCTCGTGAACCTCTGGTCGAAGGTCAGAGGCTTTTAACCAGGCCCAGCATCTGGCACTAATGCCTACCACTGAGAATCTTGACGCTGTCACAAAAATGTCATAGGCCGCTCTCACTTCATATTTCCTGGCTTCCAGTCCTTTCTGGAGGATGGATTCTAAGCCCTCCTGAAATTGTTGTGGCAGGGTCTCAGTGAACTCCTGGACCTGTTTCCAGAGGTTCCTGTTGTACTGGTTCACATACAACTGGTATGCCGCTATGCAAGCGATAAGCATGGATCCCTGGAAACCCCATTGATCTAGGGCGTCTAAGGCTCTGTGGTCTTTTCCTGGAGGGGCGAAGGAGTGCGGGTGGGTCCTTTTGGCCTTTTTCTGGGCTGATTCAACTACCACCGACTGATGTGGCAACTGGCTCTTCTGAAAGCCTAGGGCCTGTTGTACTAGATAGGTGGCATCCGTTTTCCTATTGACTGGAGCCACAGAACCTGGGTGTTCCCAGAGACGGTGAAGGAGGTCCAGAAGAACCTCATGCACCGGGACAGCCATCACCTCTTTAGGAACGTCCACAAGTTGGAGGACCTCCAACATCTTGTAGCGGGCATCCTCTTCTGTTAAAAGTTGGAAGGGAATGGTCTCCACCTGCTATTAAGTTGACTTAGAAAATAGTCACTGCTATTACTAGCAACAGTAGCATGGAATAGACTTAGTTTTTGGGTACTTGCCAGGTTCTTATGGCCTGGATTGGCCACTGTTGGAAACAGGATGCTGGGCTTGATGGATCCTTGGTCTGATCCAGTATGGCATGTTCTTATGTCCACCATCTCCCGGACAAAACTCGCAAAGGAGAGAGCACCGTCTCTCTTCTGGTGGGGAAGGCTCCAACAGAAGGTCCTCGGAGGCCTCTGAGGAATGTTCAGAGGAAGTGTCTTCCCATGGGTCATAAGGGGCCTCTTCCTCACTGGCAAACTGCCTGGGTCGAGGAGGGAAGCTAAGACCCAGAGTACGGAGGCGGGCACGATAGTCGGTGAGGTGGAACCAACATTGGTGGCGCTGGCATTGAGGGCACCGGGACCTGCGATGGATGTCAGGGCACGGGAGGCCTGATGGCCCGGGGACGGGATCCAGCATTGGTGGGACCATCCGTGGAGATAGGCAAGGAGCCACATCTTCCTCCTCCGAGGAGCCCAGAATCAGGATCGAGACAGGAGGAGGCACCGGTGATGGGCAGGGCACCGAGAGGCCCACCAGCACATGCTGCATCGGCAAGGCACCAAGCAGCACGTCCAGCCTTTCCAGCAGGGGTGCCAAAATGGAGGGCACCGGTTCCGATGCCAGTATGGGGGCCGGCAGCGGTGGCAGCTAGGGATCCTGAAGGGCATAAAGCACTGCCTGTTGAACAATGCGGTCCAACTCGTCTCGGAATGAGAGTGCAGACAAAATTGACCTGGAGTAAGAGTCAAGCTGGGCATTAACGGAGCGTCCATGGGGGTCCACAGAGGCTCATTGCCCGGCACCGATATTGGAGGGGAACACCCTGGGCTCCCGGGTCCAGAGAAGGATGGGGCCTTCTCTCCCTGGGGCCTCTTTGGAGGGGGTTTGGCCAAGGCTGATGCCGCTCTGGTGTCAGTGCCAGCACCAGATGGTGATGATCGTCAGTGCTGGTGTTGATGTTTCCCACAGTGTTGGGCCCAGTCCTTCTTCAGTGCTGAGGAAGACAATGCAGAAGTCTTTTAGTGTCCCGATGCCGGTGAGGGGCGGTCTCCCGTTCCTTGATCCTCTCGGCAGGGCTTCAAAGGCGAAGTTCCCAAGTCAATTTGATCCCCACAACTCAACATGCCCAGTACCGGAGTCGATGGAGCAGATTGCTTGGAACCAAACAGGTGCTCCATCTTGTCCAGGCAAGCGTGCCAGCCTTTGGGGGTCATCTGAGCACAGCTGGGACACCGGACGTCGTGGGAAGGCCCAAGACACAGGACGCAGATGTCGTGAAGGTCCGTTATGGAGACAGTCTGCGGACACTCCGGGCATTTCTGAAAACCGGTTGCCATGATAAATAAAAGGGGCGGCGTGTGATCGGTGGCTATCTGCCACCGGGAGGTAGACACTTGGGAACCAACCGCAAAAAAAATGTGAAACAGACTTATCAAGCGCTGGAGGAATCGATTTGTGATGGAGGACCCTGGAGCGTGGAAAAACTGGAAGAAAAACTTTGAATTGTTCCGTGATGAAATTGTGAAGAAAAAGTTCTGACAGAGCTCCACTAACCACGAGGCAACAGCTCTGCGGAAAAAAAGAGATGAAGGGGGACCCCATATGGCCATGGGGTTGGTGGCATGCTGGGCATGCTCAGTGTGTCCGTCAAAGTTCTAGAAACTTTGACAAAAGTGTTCTGTGACAAGGGTCCATCTGATGATGTCACCCATCTGTGAGGACTACCATGCTGCTTGTCCTGGGAGAATACCTTCTACTTGCAGGCTGCTCTAACACTGTGTTAGTAGTTGTATGACAACTGAGGAGGATTGAGGGAGTTGTGTAGTTTTGACAAATCCCACAGCCCAAGAGCATGCAGCTAAGAGGCTTGCTGTTGCTTGGGATCAGGCAGACCTCCACAGACTACCTGCCTCCCCTGTACTGGCCTGGCATATGGATCTGTATAATACCTGTTCGGTAAGGCTGATAGCAAACAATCATAACTGTATAAGTGACAAACACCACCTGAGACACCGTCTATAGGACAGCGACTCTTTCAGCTTGGCCACAAGTCCTGTCAGCCATGTGGATCAGCAGGGCCTGCAACCATAAAACCCCTGAAAAGTGGTGACTAACCTTGGAAAAGGACCATTCTGCACGATGTCTGGCCCAGGAGTCCTCAGTCTATGTGATTTAAGGGTGGCTATTGCAACAAGCAAATTACTCTGCATATTTTCTAGGTACATACATAAATACAGCAGCACCATATGACTAGCCCTGAGCTAGACATGCCAAAGGCTTTGCAGCACTGTGACATCTCTATATATTTCTAAGACTACCTGTGATGGTCCAGGCAAGACAAATAACTTCTAACACACCTTTGTGTTGGGTTCAGTGATGTGAACCTTTTCTTAGGAGACCTGTGGGTGCTCTTAGAGTTATTAGAAACTATACTGTGACGTTGACATTTCTAAGGTGACTTGCAAAAACAAGTGAAGGCATGATACCATCTGATTTCCAATCCTGAATTCACACAGTCTGACCAGCATCCTTGTGTTGTCTCCCCAAGAATCTAACTTAACCAATATGACATCCCAATGGCCAAGACCCTTACCATCTGGACATGATGGTTGACATTTTACCTAGGTAGGTGTAGCAGGGTACATCTGTATATGGGTGCATGTAACCACAAAGGGGTATGCTAGCTCAGAATGACCTGTGAGCATTGTGGGAATGCCACAAAATGTTGCACAGGTGCTTTACTAAAGGATGGAACTGAAAGCCTGCTAGGTGAGCACTCTGATGTCAACAGTGGCTCTGAAACAGTTGAGGCAGTAGTGTCAGCAGTGTCTTTGCAGGCCCATGTGACACAAAGCATCCTAAGTACAGGTGCATAACTTCACCTGCACGTTTGTCAGCTATGGGATGAGGCTAAAATGCAATTATGTGATTGATACCTTGCGCTATTTATCACGTGCACAACGCGCATTAGCCCCCATTTAATACACGTTCTGGTCCTAACACACTTTGATGAATGACCCAGTTACTATGTTATGACTGATGTTTTATATTTCTTGATTTGGAGGAATGGCAATATTTCTGTTTTTCCACTGTTGCACTGCATACAGCTGCTAGCTTGTTAGTGCTTCCAGTTCAGTTTTTGCCTGCATGTTTCAATTTATGCTTTATGGTCTTTTTATTTTGTATTTATCTCCAACAGTTAACTCATATCTGTATTTGTTTAATCTGAGAGGTGTTAAATATCATCTGAAAAAGATCTTGTATTCTTTTCTAAAATTTTTGATGCAATGTTGTTAAATGATTTTAAAAGTAGTCTTGCTGGGTGGCTAAAACTGGCCAGGGATTTCTTTATTGCATGCAAGGACTTTACATGTTTTCTGTAATGTCTTATAATCAGGTTACCAGTGTAACATAGCTTTGAACCCTTACCAGACATTTTCCATCTGCTGGGAGATTTTTGCATTTTTAGATCCTCCTCAAATATTGGCCATTTCCCCTTGTTTTGAGATTGGTCAAGCTCCCATTTATAAACTAGGTTGAGCATGCTGAAATCAGTGTTGTCAATTTAGCAATTTTGTAGCTAGATCTGGTGACTTTTTGAACCAAATGAAGATTTTAAAACTGTAAATGAGCCAGGGAGCTAATTTAGCTATTTTTGGGCAATTTAGCTACAAATCTAGAAAGTTTCTCACAGCTCTAAAATTTCCATCAGGCTTCCTTCTTACAGAGAATATCTGGAAGCAGAAAAGTGCAAGACAGTGAGACATTCTGTTGGCTGGTCCTGCCCTCTCTCCCCTCCTATATCCTTCACTCCTCAGAATAGGTTCTGCAGATTCAGTCTGAAAGTCTGTATGGCTGAGACAGAGTCCGAGTATCTGAGAAAGCTTGTGTGTCTGTTTCTGAGAGAGTGCATCAGTATGTGAATGTGTCTGAGAAAGTGTGTATGACTGAAAAAATGCAAATTGTATGTATCAGTTTCTGAGAGAGCAAGAGAATATGTGTGAGTGTGATCCACCTCTCTTTCCCCGCCAATCTTAGGCTCACCAGCTACACTGAAGCCACTGCAAAACAGTTTTAGCTACATTTAACCCAATCTGGAGACTTTTCACAGTGGATCTAGTGACTTTTTTCAAGTAGGATTTGGCAACACTGGCTCAAAATTGTGCTTGGCTGTAGTTTTTGTTTGGAGAGGATTGGAGTTTTGGTGCTAGTGATCCCAATAGGCCACCACAACCTGCAATAAGATAGAGAGAAGCAAAAATGGAGAGTTATTTGTTATATAGAGTTTTGGGCCTGTTATTTTTTTACCTGAATAGTATTGAAGGAGAGCACCCCTTCCCTCAAGGAGCAGGATTCAGACCACTTGTAAATCTACCAGTCAAGTTGGTGCAGTGCTCAGAAGGAGAGTTATTGGGCCAAAG
Source organism: Rhinatrema bivittatum (assembly GCF_901001135.1). Lineage (NCBI taxonomy): Eukaryota > Metazoa > Chordata > Amphibia > Gymnophiona > Rhinatrematidae > Rhinatrema > Rhinatrema bivittatum. The sequence goes on along the minus strand of NC_042617.1, from coordinate 183,506,044 downwards.
ATAAGTCATTGTTGGCTTTTACCTATTTTTAGGGGAGGAATTGTTTTGACCTTCAAATTCTTATCCCAATATTTTGAAGCATAATTTTTCTCTTTCCAATCACTTATTTATTTATTTATTTAGAAACTTTTATATACCGGTATTAGTGGGGACATCATACCGGTTCACATTATAACAAAAGGCTTGAAAATACATATCAACAGGGAAGGAGAACTGGGAGGGGGTTAACCAAGGGCAGTATGGAAAATAGTTTAAAACAAGAACAAGAAACAATTTACAATATAATTAGCTCCTTAATATAAGGAATGGGAGGTCACCAAGGGGAGGTATAAGAAATGGTGTGAAGGGGAGGAACTATTCTGAGTAAACTTGGTTGAATAGTAGTGTTTTTAGTTTCTTTTTAAATTTGATCACACATGGTTCAAGGCGCATGTGGACGGGCAGGGAGTTCCAGAGAGCAGGACCAGCAATAGAAAGGGCGCGCTCGTGGGTGGAGGAGAGATGGGCTGTTTTCAGGGAAGGTACATGTAGGGTACCTTTGCTGGCAGATCTGGTGGCTCGAGTAGACTGGGGGGCATTGAAGGGAAGGTCAAGCCAGTTGGAATTGTGGGTTTGGATAGACTTGTGTACTATGGTCAGGGTTTTGTAGTGTATGCGGGAGAGGATGGGGAGCCAATGTAGATCTCTGAGGATAGGGGTAATGTGTTCGTGTTTGCGTGTGTTAGTGATAAGTCTTTCTGTAGCATTTTGCAACATTTGGAGAGGTTTTATCGTAGACATGGGGAGCCCTAGGAGGAGTGCATTGCAGTAATCTAGTTTGGAGGTGATGGTGGCTTGGATCACTGTGCGGAGATCTTGGGTGTATAGTAGGGGTCGGAGTTTTTTAAGAACGTTGAGTTTGAAGAAACCTGCTTTGAGGATGGAATTGATGTAAGGTTTCATGCTTAGTTCATTATGAAGAAGAACTCGGAGGTCCCTAACGAATGGTTGTGCTGTGAGAAGGTTGAGTTTGGAGTCATTAGACGGGGGGGGGGGGGGGGGGGGGGGGAGGGGGGGGTTGCGAGGAGATGAGTAGGAGTTCGGTTTTATTAGTATTAAGGGTAAGGTGAAGGTTAGTGAGGAGGGAGTTGATGGCTGCAAGGCAGTTTTCCCAGTGCTCTAGGGCTTCAGGGATGGAGTTGTGGATGGGAATAATGATCTGAACATCATCAGCGTAGAGGTAGAACTTGAGCTTAAGGTCAGAGAGGAGCTGGCAAAGAGGGGTGAGGTAAACATTGAAAAGGGTTGAAGAAAGTGATGAGCCTTGCGGAACTCCTTGTTGTAAGGGGTGTGAGGCAGATAGGTTGTTTCCAATTTTAACAGAGAACTTTCTGTTCGAGAGATAGGATTTGAACCAGGCGAGGGCTAGTCCTGAGATGCCAATGCTTTCTAACCGTATCAGGAGGTGATGATGGCTGATGGTATCGAAGGCGGCCGAAATATCGAGGAGGGCAAGGAGGTAGCTGTGGCCTTGGCCGAGGCCTCTGAGGAGATGGTCGGAAAGGGAGAGGAGTAGAGATTCGGTATTAAAGTGTTTCCTGAAGCCAAATTGGGAAACATGGAGGATAGCATGATTTTCAAGGTAATCCATGAGTTGAGAATTAACAACTTTTTCCATTAGTTTGGAAATAAAAGGGAGATTGGGCGGAAATTGGAGGGGTCTTTTGGGTCTAAGGAGGGTTTCTTAAGGAGGGGTTTGACAACTGCGTGCTTGAGTGAATCTGGGACCATCCCATGGGCGAGGGAGCAGTTGATAATATCTGCTATGGCTCTGGCTATAATGTTAGGGATGGCTATTAGGGCTTTAGTAGGAATGGTGTCGTTGGGGTGAGAGGCAGGCTTAAGTTTTTGAAGGAGACTTATGATTTCTTTAGAGGAAGTGAAGTCAAGTGCGGCCATTGTGGGTTGGGAGGGTGAGGGGACACAGGGTAGGTTGGTGGGGGAACAATTATTGGAGGGGGGAAATGTGGAAAGGAGGTTGGAGATTTTACTTTGGAAGTAATTGGCCAGTTCTTCACATTTGGAAGCAGCCTCAGTGTCTGGTATAGTGGGGGGAATAGAAGTGGTGAGACTTGTGATATAGGAGAAGAGCACTTTGGGGTTGAATTTGTATTCATGGATTTTTTTTGCATAGAAGTCTCGCTTGTGTTTGAGGGTAGAGAGTCTGTATTTGTGTAGGGCTGTTTTATAGCTGGAGGAGTGTTGCGGGATTGGGTCCTTGCGCCATTTTCTTTCTTTTTGTCTGAGATTGCTTTTTAGGGTTTTTAGCTCTGGGGTGTACCAGGGCTTTGAAGGTTTCGAGGAGGTATTTATGACTCGTTTGGAGAGTGGGCATAGCTTGTTGGCAATGTCTTCTGTAAGGCTATTCCAGGATGCTAAAGCTGAGTCAGGGTCTGAGCAGACAAGACTCGGTAGGGAAGAGGATAATGCGTCTGCTAGTTCGTTGCTGGGGCATGTTTTTCTAGATATTATGGTGGTGCAGGGGGTGTTGTTACTTGGGAGGGGGCTTTTAGTGGAGAGTCGGCCTTCCATGAGGCAGTGGTCGGACCATGGCACTGGGGTGCAAGTGGGTGTGTTAGTGGTAAGGAAGTCAGAGTTGATAAACATCAGGTCCAATGTATGACCGGCTTTGTGAGTTGGAGATGCTATGATTTGTTGGAAGCCTATGGCAAGGAGGGATTGAATGAGGGTTTCACATGATGCGGTGGGGGGGAGAGAATCAACATGGAGATTAAAATCTCCGAGGATAATGGAGGGGGTATCGGTGTTTATCCATTCAACAATAAATTCAATTAGGGGAGAAGGGTTAGACGAGGATGGTGGGGGGCGCGTAGACTAGACAGATTTGCAGGGCAGCTGCCCTAAAGAGACCTATTTCGAGTTTGGGTGGGGCGGCTATGCTGATAGGTTTAAGGTTTAAGTATTTCTTGGCTGCTAGGAGGAGTCCTCCTCTTTTTTTGGGTCGGTGGATAGGGAAGATGTCATAGGAGGATGAGGGGAGTTGGTTGATGAGGACGGTGTCTGAGTCTTTGAGCCATGTATCCGTGACAGCGCAGATGTCTGGTGTGCAGTCAATGAGAAGGTCATTAAGGATGGGTGTCTTTTTGGATAGGGATTGTGCGTTGATGAGTATTATGGAGAGGGTAGTGAGACCGAGGAGTTGGGTCAAGGGAGAGGTGAGGATGGGGATTAGGGATTTGCGAAAGGGGGGTGGGTGGTGGGGAAGAGGGGAAGGGGGAGGAAGTCTGGAGAGTGGGCGGTGGATGCGAGGGATTGAGTAAGAAGCCATTTGGAACAGCTGTTAGTAGGAAGGGTGGTGTGCGGAGGGGGGGTGCTTCTGAGGGGGGTTGTAGTGGGGGAAATGGGGGGTGAGGGGGGAGGGCTGTGGAAAGGGTGCAGTATAGTACAGCAAATGATATACAGTGCAGCAAATGACATACAGTGATTTAAAGTACGTATAGCAGCAAGGTACAAAGAACAGACAGGGCTCTTTGAGTTGCTCACCGAGTGGCGAGAGTCAGTGTTGAGTGCTGGTAGTAGGAGCAGTTCATGAAGGAGAGGGTCCCGTTGCAAAGCTGTTCTGTCTGTTGATGCGAGGATCTTTGTTGGAGATTCGATTCGGAAGTTGATGAGATGGTGTTGAAAAGCCCAAAGGGGATGCACGAAGGGGCAGGCCCCTTAGGTCGCGCTCCTTCGTGCGCGCGACGCCTGGCGCGCGGCGCCGCTGTAACAGGCCCTGATTTAAAGGGCTGTTCTGCCGTCCTCCCAGGCGCCGAAAGGATGCAGCTCGCACCTTGATTGGTGGCTCTGGAGCTCAGGGAGGGATCGTGGGCGGGGCGTTGACGGCCGCATGAGTATCGGCGTTTCTCTTTCTCTCAGGCTGCGGCGTCTTTCTCTCACCCGATCGGCGTCTCTCTCATTCAGGCTGCGGCGTTTTTGGGTTTTTTTTCTCTCACCCGGTCGGCGTCACTCTGTCTCTCAGGCTGCGGGTCCTTCGCTCTCGAATTCCGGTTAGTCTTGGGACGAGTTGGAGGGGCCTCAGGTCGGCCTCGATGCGGTGGCGGCAAAGGACAGAGCTCAAGGCGGAAAAGGACAATGGTTCAAGTTGGAAGATGGATAATAAGACAGTAATACTAGGAGTCATTATCCTTTTCTTCAATGTGATGATTTTTGCTATCCTGGGGTAGATATTGGTTTTTTTAAGTTGCAGTAAATCTTTTTTCTTTGAACATTGATTGTAATCTACTGCATGTTTTTGTTACCTCCCACTGGAGAACTGTTTGGAGGTGGTGGATGTAAAAACAGTATTTGAATTCAAGAAAATATGGGATAAATGCAGGGGGACTTTGATGAATTATAAGAGGTAGATAATTTAGATGGATGGGCAGACAAGATGGGCCATATCATCTTTTTCTGTTGTCATATTTCTATGTAAGACTACCTAAGTAAGTACTCTTTTGGCCACTGAGAGTGAGAAGTGAGAGACTGTATTAAACACCCAACCGCAACACCATGGGCCCCGGAGGCTTAGATCCTCCTCCCCATTGGTGGAACCCTGGTGCCAGGGTTGGAGGTCTGCATGCATGAGCAAAAGATTAGAGTCTGAGACAAAGAGAAAGGCCCCGAGCATTGCTGTAACCTCTGTATTAGGGACTTTAAAACCAAGAGGGAGTTACAGATGGTGCATGAACAGGGACCCGATGGTGTGTACATGGTGGATGACAACTGTGAAGATGTAAAAAGCTTTTTTGAACTTTCTTGCAACTTGAAAAAGTTGGAGACTTTTGCAAAAATGTGTCCCATAGAAATGAATGGAGCCAAAATGGCTGCCATCCCTGCTTATGGGAGCAGAGACACAAGAAGAAATCCTTATGCCTCTTACCTGAAGATGGTACAGTGATGTCCCAGCACAAAGAGTTGAAGTCAGTCTCTGGAAAGCTTGCTGAAGTCAGCTGGGAGAAGAGGTGTCTTTTGCTGTGTCTAGAGAGTTGCCTTTTGCTGTGTCTGCAGAGGTGGGTGTGGCTTGAGGAGGTGAGTTGCCCTGCTCAGAAGCTGACCCTTTTGCCACCCTGGAAGGAGAGGTTGAAGCTGCAGCTAATCACAGAGGCAAAGGAGCTATTTGCCCAAACCCCAGCATTTCCCCAGCCACAGTACCTGATGAATAAGCAGGACTAGAATCCCCTGCTGCTCCAGATCTGGCCAGTTGTAAGCTGGACAACTGGCCAGGGGAGGCCCTACCATCAAAGCTAACCAGGTTGGACACTTTTCCCTCTGCCGTGGAACCAAAACCACTAGCGGAGAGGGAGCTAGGCTGGACGGGGAAGATGATGTTTTGACACGATCATGCAAGAGAAGACAGGCGGCCCGAGTGTGGGGCTGTCCCAAAATTTACAGAGGAGGCAGTATTAGTCAGGCCCATGAGGCATGGAAACTGAAAAGGCTCATGAATGGATAGTGGGCAATTACAATTACAGTGTGCTTACACCCTGGAGCAGCTGAAGAAGCAGCAGCAGCAGGGGTAGGGCCTGACACTGGAGCCAATGGGTAGCCCCAGCAAGAAGATTAGCCTAAGCGGTGCAGAGGCATGCCCTAGCATGGAACCAACAAGTTTGATGAGGCCGGGGAGCTGAAGAGGTCTGTGAAGCATCGGTGAAGACATGAAGATGGACCACCCACTGCAGAGGAGCTGCCATTGTCACTGCTGCCCTGGGCTTGCCATCTGAAGACAGATGCCAGCAAGGAGATAATGAGGACCAATAGGGGGAGAGCTACCACCACTTAATCAGGAACAGCAGAAGAGAGGGCTGGCCCGGATAAGCGGCACTGGAGTGGGACTATGCCTGAAGATTTAGAGAGAGGAGCAGTGCCTTACCGGGGTGAGGCAGATTTTCCCTGGTGGGATTGTTAGAGCCATGGGATGGAAGAGCCACTGCAGGGCAGGAGATTAATTGGGGCAGACCTGGCCCAAGGCTGAAGGAAGAAGCTTCAGCTGGCCTGTGGGGAGAGGCTGGATCAATGCTGGAGTGGCCTACAGTGCTAAGAGCAGGAGCTGAGAGACCTTTCGTAAAGGTAACATCCAGTTTTAATTGGAGCCCACTGAAGAGGTTCTCTGCCTTAGTTCCTATCGTGCCACAGAAGCCAAACAATGGGTCCTTGCCACTGATTTGTGTTGGGGTCCTGGAGAGTCCCCAGGGGCTCTCTATTCATTAGGGATGTGAATCGTTTTTTGACGATTTAAAATATCGTCCGATATATTTTAAATCGTCAAAAATCGTTAGAAGCGCGATACAATAGGAATTCCCCCGATTTATCGTCAAAAATCGTAAATCGGGGGAAGGGGGAGGGGAAGGGGGAGGGCGGAAAAACTGGCACACTAAAACAACCCTAAAACCCACCCAGACCCTTTAAAATAAATCCCCCACCCTCCCGAACCCCCCCAAAATGCCTTAAATTACCTGGGGTCCAGAGCGGGGGTCCCGGTGTGATCTTTTACTCTCGGGCCTGCGGTGCATTGTAGAAATGGCGCCGGCGCTACCTTTGCCCTGTCATATGACAGGTCAAAGGTAGCGCCGGCGCCATTTTGTTTTTTGTCCCCCGACGTCAGGAGCGTAGGAGATCGCTCCCGGACCCCCGCTGGACCCCCAGGGACTTTTGGCCAGCTTGGGGGGCCTCCTGACCCCCACAAGACTTGCCAAAAGTCCAGCGGGGGTCCGGGAGTGACCTCCTGCACTCGAATCGTTTTCCCGTACAAAATGGCGCCGGCCATACAGTGTATGGCCGGCGCCATTTTGTACGGCAAAACGACATCAGGAGCGTAGGAGATTGCTCCCGGACCCCCGCTGGACCCCCAGGGACTTTTGGCCAGCTTGGGGGGGCCTCCTGACCCCCACAAGACTTGCCAAAAGTCCAGCGGGTGTCCGGAACAACCTCCTGCAGTCGAATCGTGTTGCCGTACGGCCGGCGCCATTTTGCACAAAATGGCGCCGGCCATTTGCACAAAATTTGATCACCTCACTTGTATCCCTTTCCAGATCATTTATAAATATATTGAAAAGCATTTGCCCAAGTACAGATACCTGAGGCACTCCAATGGTTACCTTCTTCCAATGAGAAAACTGATCATTTAATTCAACTCTCTGTTTCCTGTCTTTTAACTGAGTTTGCAATCCGCAAAAGGCCATTGCCACCTATCTCATGACTTTTTAATTTTCTTAGAAGCCTCCCAAAAAGGAATTTGTCAAACACCTTCTGAAAATCCAAATACACTACATCTACCAGTTTACCTTTATCTACATGTTTACTAACCACTTCAAAAAATGTATCAGATTTGTAAGCAAGAGTTCTCTTGGGCAAATCCATGCTACCTGTGTCCCATTAAACAATGTCTTTCTATGTGTTCTGTGATTTTGATCTTTAGAATAGTTTCCACTATTTTTCCCAGTCCTGACATCAGGCTCTCTGGTCTATAGTTTCCCGGATCACTCCTGGAGCTCTTTTTAAGCATCGGGGTTACATTGGCCATATTCCAGTCTTCAGGTACAATAGTCAATTTTAATAATAGGCTACAAATGTTTACCTGGCTCAGTGGCTGACTCCTGATGCCGGGGCCTCAGACTAGACCTAAGCCTAATGCCATGACTCGGCCCGCAGGCTGGATCCTGACACCTAGGCCTTGGCCTAGGCTGGAGACCAGACCCAGGCTTGACACCGTAACCTGACTTAAGGCCGAGTCCCAATGCTAGGGCCTCAGCCTAGACCTAGGCCCGACGCCATGACCCTGCCCAGATGTCGGGATCCAATGCCAGGGTCTCTATCTGGTCCCAGGTCTTATGCCAGGGCCTGGCCTGGAGGCTGGATCCTACCACTTGGGCCTTGGCCTTGGCCCATGCCCAGGCCCAGAGCTCGTAGCTGTTCCTGTGTCATACTCTTTTTTTCTTTTGATGCCATCCATTTGAGCAACCAGCGGGCTGGGTCACTGCATCGTGCCTGGGTCTGGACAGAGCCCCGGTATTGTGACCTGGCCTCCTGGCCGGGTCATGACATTGGGCTTGGACATGGGCTGAGGCCCCAGCTTAGGGACACAGCCTCTGGGGCAGGTGGTGACATTGGACCTGAGTCCAGGCTCTAGTCTAAGCTGAGGCCCAAATGTTGGGACCCGGTCTTCCGGCAGGTTATGGCATCAGGCCTAGGCCTGGGGCTGAGGCTCGACATTGCCATCGGATACCTGACTGATCAGCTAAGGCCATTTCTGGGTCTCAACCAAGGCCTCAGCCTTGGTCTATGCCCTAGGCAAGGCCCTGGCTCAGGCCTAAACGTAGGCCCTGGCACTGGTACCACGCTAGGATGTAGGCTGTAGCCCCTGCTTTGGGTATCAGCCTATGCCTTAGGTGAGGCCCCAGCTTCAGGCCTAGTCTTAGGCCCAATACATTCTTTTCAAACAAATGCAATGGATATGGTTTGTTTCATTCAAGGGGTCCCGATTCTTTTTGGGGTCCCGCAAATGAAGCAAATTGCCCTTAATTCTTCACATTTTTTAAATTCATTTGAAATGAATGCACATTCCTACTAAATAGTAGTACATAAAAAACAGCTCAGACTCTTAGTGAACCCTCCACTGCTGGAAGATCCTGCCTGTTAAGACACAGATATTCCAGTACACTTCTAATACATCTCTAGTGGCCAAGCAGAGACCACAAATAGAAAATGATGGCAGATGAGGACCATAAGGCCCATCTAGGTTGTTCCAACACCCTTTTAAGAAATATTTTTCTGATGTTACTCCTGAGTCTACCCCCTTGGAGCTCTTTTTTTTTTTTAGAGCATTGTTATCTATGAAAAATACTTGTATTTTCTACATTAGTTATATCTTCTAATATTTGAATGATTCTATCATGTCCTCCCTATCTCTCTTCTCTCCTCTAGGATAGACATATTTAGGTCCTTAAGAGTCATCTCATAAGATTTTTGTTGCAGACCCTGCTTCATTTTGGTAGCCCTTCTGTGGACTATCTGTGCCCTGTTTATATTCTTTTGGAGTTATAGTCTCCAAAAGACACAATAGTCCAGGGAAGATATCACCAATAACCTGTAGAGAGGCATTGTCACCAGCATTCTTGAACTTCATTGGATATTACTGAAAATCAATTCTGAACTTTGCAGATGTCACAATGCCATTCATAGACGTAATAAAAAAGATGGCACCAGCTTAGACAGACTGAAGATTGTGATTGTGCCTTTCTGAATCTGAAAAGGAGTCTCTGCAGAAAGCACATGCTATACAGTATATACTGCAGAAAATAGTGTGTCCAAAATACAGATGCCTTGGAAGTGAACCTGCAAGCAGTCCCAGCTTGTAGAAGGGGGAAGAACACCCCATTCTGTATATTAACTGAAAGTTGAGCCCCAGAAAAAATAACTGCTCAGTGACCATGAAAAAATGGAGGGTTAGAATCTCTTAGATCCTACTTAGAGGGAAGAATATTTACTACAGTAATAGATCTCCCATCAATAAGTGACATGTAATAAAAAATACCAATACTCAGGTCATGATGGTATCCTTTGCTTCAAACCTATAACTTCAAAGTACACTATAGAGCATGCTGAAAACACAAAAATGCAGATTTCCTGCCTAGAGGAGGGAGAGTCAGAGCTTTAGCTGAGTATCTAGGGACACACTTAGAAAAGTGTGGGGTTTATATCCTGCCTATGCAATAGACAAAAGAAGACATGAACAGACTAATCAGGCAGTGCTGCTAAATTTGGATGAGAAGCAAAGAAAGACATGGAAAAGAATGTCTCACTACACTGGTGTTGGAGTTCTTTGGTGTATAAAGGCTGGAATTCTAACCCATTGGCAGCTCTTTAAATAGGCAGGACAGCAGACAGAAAGTTGCTGGGGAGCAGAGAGGAAAGGAAATGAACCAAATGATACAGCAGAAGTGAAATGATACAGCAGAAGTGAAACAGAAGGCCTGGAGAGAGAGAGAAAAAATGTCTACAAAGGGATGAAGATACCCTGAGCGATAGGGACTTAAGAAGAGAAATATTAGAGCTCAAATAAACATACCCTAAATGATATCCAGATTAATCTACTACCCATCTGATAACAAAAAGCAAAAAAACGTAATTGAAAATGTTGATATAATGCAGAGATGCTTGACAGTACAAACTAAACATGTTGCAAAACAGCAAAAATAAACAACTTTTACAAAATTAAGACATTTATATACATATGCATCTTCTGCTGCCCTAGGTTTTTAGCTTGACTTGTATGTTGGGATACCTATTGTAGACTTCATGTAGGTTCAGCATGCTTAAACTATATTGGTGTCACTTAAAAATGCAGACCCCATGAATTTCATTCTTTCAAAATTTTTTTTGAAATACTTTGAACAGTAAAGGACAAAGCGGTTTCTCTGCTTATTAGGGATGTGAATCGTCTGATCGATCGTCTTAATGATCGATTTTGGCTGAGTGGGGGGGGGGGGAATCTGATCGTCTTAGTTTTTTAGGTTAAAAAATCATTTTATCGGGGGAGGGGGGAGGGCGGGAAAACCAGCACACCAAAACAACCCTAAAACCCACCCCGACCCTTTAAAATAAATCCTCCACCCTCCCGAACCCCCCCAAAATGTTTTAAATTACCTGGGGTCCAGTGGGGGGGGGGGGTCCCAGCACGATCTCCCACTCTCTGGCCACGGCTGCGTTAAGAGAAATGGCGCCAGTGGCCCTTTGCCCTTATCAAATGACAGGGCAAAGGTAGCGCCGGCGTCATTTTGGTTCCTGTGACCCGACGTCACGAGTGCAGGAGATCGCTCCCGGACCCCCGCTGGACCCCCAGGGACTTTTGGCCAGCTTGGGGGGCCTCCTGACCCCCACAAGACTTGCCAAAAGTCCAGCGGGGGTCCGGGAGTGACCTTCTGCACTCGGGCCGTATTGCAAATATTCAAAATGGCGCCGGCGCTACCTTTGCCCTTACTATGTCGACATAGTGAGGGCAAAGGTAGCGCCGGCGCCATTTTGAATATTGGGTCAGGAGGCCCCCCCAAGCTGGCCAAAAGTCCCTGGGGGTCCAGCGGGGGTCCGGGAGCGATCTCCTGCACTCGTGACGTCAGGTCACAGTAACCAAAATGGCGCCGGCGCTACCTTTGCCCTGTCATATGGTAAGGGCAAAGGGCCACCGGCGCCATTTCTCTTAATGCAGTCATGGCCCGAGAGCAGGAGATTGCGCCGGGACACCCCCCCCCCACTGGACCCCAGGTAATTTAAAACATTTTGGGGGGGTTCGGGAGGATGGGGAATTTCTTTTAAAGGGTCGGGGTGGGTTTTAGGGTTGTTTTGGTGTGCCGGTTTTCCCGCCTTCCCCCCCTCCCCCGATTTACGATTTTTGACGATAAATTGGGGGAATTATTGTATCGCGGCTCTAACGATTTTTGACGATTTAAAATATATCTGACGATTGTTTTAAATCGTCAGAAAACGATTCACATCCCTACTGCTTATATCCACACTATGGTCTTAATTTCTCTACCTGAATCTTCTTCTCTAGTGGTCTTGCTTTGTGAGTTAGTCATAACTGATAACTAAGGAATATCCATCCTGAACTAATTCTTTACTGGCTAATTTTAAAAAGAACATGCGTATCGGCACACGAGCAGAGATAGGCTGCAATTTTATATCTTGTGCACACATATGTTTGTATTATTTAAAATACCGCACAGTACATAATCTTAAGAGGTGGCTCAAGTAAATGTCCCACACGTATTACCAGAACTTTAGCAGCTTTTACACGAATATGCTCACACAAGGGGAAAACCAGTATTTTCATGTCGAGAGAGAGAGGGAGAATACTGTAGGAGAGACAGGATGACACTATATATTTATATCTACCACTGTAAGAGGGGCACTTTCAACTCACAGTAGGTTTGGGAAGGTGCAGTGTTGCATTGGTGCACTACAGACCCTTGCACCCTGGTCATGGGAGAGGGAATGAAGGACTTTAACAGGTAGATGTAAATCGGTTATTTACTCTCTCAGACAATAGAAGGATTAGGAAGCACACCATGAAGTTAGTAAGTAGCTCATTTAAAACAAATCAGAGAAAATTCTTTTTCATTCAATGCATAATTAAGCTCTGGAATTCATTGCTAGAGGATGTGATTATAACAGTTACAGTAACTGGGTTTAAAAAAGATTTGGATAAGATTCTTATGATTCAAACCCACCCTGAGCTGAAAGTGCCCCTTTTACAGTGGTAAATATATATATTTATATATAATATCATATTGTCTCTCCTACAGTGTGCTCTTTCTCTTTCTCTCCCCCAAGTAAAATCCCTAAAACTAGAGATCTCCAGACATGCTTCTCATCAGAACTAGCAGTAAAGTTATGCAAATAACACACCAATGCGCACCAGGATCAATTTTTCTAAAATTTGAGCTATGTGCATAACTCTGGGCCCTGCCCCTTTTCCACCCTCTTGTTCTTGACATGTGTACTTTGTATTTTCTTAAAATTCGTGTTGCTCGCTTGTGGCCCACATACACGTGATGGGGCTGTTTTTATGTGAGCAATGCTTTAAAAATCTACCTGTTAGTATATGCCTATGGAAATGCTCACTATGCAATCAACTGATAATTACCATTAGTATTATGTGTGTGTATTTGTATAGTATTTTAATTAAAAGGGATAAATAAATAGGAAAAGGGAGGCAAGTTTTTAATGTACCAAGTTAATTTTGAAAGCAGTTATGCACATAAAACTAGCATATATGCACATTAAGTAGCTTGTTCTTGTGTATATGCTATTTTAAATACATCAAAAGTACGCATGTACTTTCGGTTTCACATACACATTTATACATGAAAATAAGGGGCAGTATAGGGGAATTTTGAGGCAGGGCTAAGAGTTACGCACATCAGTTGTTATTTTATAAGAGATTTACGTGAATACATTAGGCAATTTATTAGAGCAATTTTATACCTTTTAATTACTCATACTTGTTTTATGTTCAATTATATATAGTATAACCCTTGTTAAATGTATAACGCTCTAGCGTAAGTTCCTGTTCTCTGTACACCGACGTGATATCTCTGATGAGCGGCGGTATATAAAAAAAACTATAAATAAATAAATAAAATAAATAATTATCTAGCGCACTTGATAACAGAGTCATCTGTTGTATCTTTTGGTTGGGTGGGAGGTCTGGATGTACTGGGGGAGTTCAGGGTGAAGAACTAGGAGGGTCTCGATGACCTGGAGGAGGACTGATTGAACTGGTGAAGGTATCAGTAAACTGGTGATTTCAATTACATGTGCATGTTTTAAAATATATCAATATCCATATTTAAATCAGGGTTTTATGCAAGCAAGTTATATTTTTTTGCACATAAAATATGCATGCATATGTTTATAAAATACGTAGGAAAAGTTCATGCTTTCAATGCAATGCAGGTCTTTTCGCGCACAACCAAACATCCATGCGCCAATTGGGGGCTAGACATACGCATAATTTATAATCTGCATGAACCTGATACACGTAGTTTATAAAATACTGTAGTAAATATCCACACACCCATATACCTATGAATATATGGGGGCCATGTGGAGTTCTTTGAAAATTCCCTCTTTCTGTAGGGGAATTTCCAGAGGCGAGATTGTACAAACTATCAGGGTCATTCATCAAATCGTGTTAGGGATCTAATGCCTGCAATAATGCTATATAATACATGCGTTATTTATTGCAGCATACGCTGCGTATGCAAAGTTGCAAAATGTATTCAGGTGGGAGGAGTACGTGAAAATGAGATGTGGTAACACTGCATGCAACAGCACAATTTTGGGGGCAATGACTACATCTTTTTTCCCTAGAATGACAGCTGTGCATTATGCCCAGCAATGGGATTTTTGACAAATTCCATATATAGAGAGAGAGAGAGAGAGAAAGAGAGAGCACCTCTAGGGTGGCACACATAGTAGTCAACTATTTATAGCATTATAGAAGGGCCAGCTAGTAACTCGAGGTGAGGTATTGGTGGTGGTCTAGGGTTTGGGGTTTTGCACAGGCAGACGTATGAATACCACAGTATACATCAGTGAAGATTTGACATGATTTGGAATGAGGAAAGATACACAAAGATGAGATTTCTACAATGTTCTCTCGCATCAAATCTTTACTGATGTTTCTGTGCTGTCATACATCTGCCTGTGCAAAACCCAAAACCCTAGACTACTACCAAAATGAGTTACTAGCTGGCCCTCCTATAGTGATATAAATAGTTGACTACTATGAGAGCCTTATACAGAGAGTCTCTCTCTCTGTCTCTGAAAAACTTCCCTAACCAGCCCCTCCCCCCCCCCCTTTTTTTTTAATCACAGGCAAAATTTATAGTATTTTGATGAATCTTGGGATTTAGCCTTAATAGGCTTGGATTTTCAAAGTGACTCATAGACATAAAATCCTGATTAATTCATTTAAGTGACATTTTGAAAATCAATCAGGAGACAGTGTGCATAAAGTACGTGCATAACCTGATCTCACAAGTACTTTAAGCATACCAAGGAGAAGCATTTCCTGGATGAAAGAAGGGGTGGAGTTGGAGTGGAGTGGCAACTTAAGCTCATACTTTTCTATTTTAAAAAGTATGCATGTATATTATTCTGTACAAGATTCATCCTGCTAGGAGCAGGTGTAAATGTGTATGACGTAATTTGTGTCTATTCTCAGCCAACTCCCAAGGATTTTCAAAATAAACTTGTGTATGTAAGTTTGCTTTAAAAATACTCAGTAAAGTTTGTGTGCATGTACAATTTATATGCAGACTTTACTGCTATGCTAGCTATTATAAAGTTACTATCAGTACTATCCCATTTTGTTTTGTGAAAAGTGCTATGCAGTTTAACAATTTTACATAGCAGATAGGAGCTTCATTAACATGTCATCTGAATGAAAGAACCACCACTAGCATAGTACCTGGCATTTTTCTGGGACATTGGGTATAGATTTTAATCAAAGATTGCACTCTTGAGCCATCAACACTACTTTCTAGAACATTTTTTCAGCCATAACAGCCTCCCAGGCAAGTACTGGCAGGACTTGGTGAAAAGTCCCAGGTGGTATTTAAAGCATTAACACTAGCAACATTACTTAGAGATAATTTACTTTGCAGTTAAAACAAACAATATCATTAACATTCTCCTCTTTGTTTTAAATTTATATTTCATACCTGAGTTATATAATGAAGGAAATATCTTTCTGATGCTGCATATATGGCTAGCTGTGCTACAGAAATTGGTAGAGACAGTGGAAGTAGTAGAAACTCATACTTAAACACACCTGCCATTACAATCTAGTAAATTTATGAGCTACTCTAGACACCCATGACGGCATGAAATTGAAGTAACTGAAGTGTGGCTTCATGAAAAGAAAGATATTTTAATAAACAGGGGATGTAGCTACAGCAAATGATATATTCATTTTACTCTAAAAACTGTATAAGAACATAAACACATGTATTGGGCCACCCAAAGAAAGGTGATTTATAAACAAGACCCAAAGAAGATTGGGTCTTATGACTTGTAGTTTACAAAATCTCTCTTTGTTAAAATCTGAAACCCAACTGGTGTCCACTGGTATCTCAGTAATTGGATGGTGGGGATAGTTCTTCAGTCAGTTCCTTGAAGACCCCAGAATAATGTATCTAGACCTCTGACTTTCTGATGATATCCAATCAAACTAACTTACCTTTCTTGTTTTGTGAGGATTTTTCATTCTTGAAGACTTTTTAATATCAACTTCTGTAGTATTTACACAGCCAGGCTAAAAATAAATAAATAAAAAAGAACAGAAACACATTTAAAGCTTAAATTATTGTTTATTCATTTATGTATTTATTTGCAGGTAAATTATGTGAACAAACTTATCCAGATAACTTACATGGAATATTTTGTGGCATAGCTGGGCTGCCAAATATACCCAAATAAATCAAAGTTATCCAGATATGTTTATCCAAATAACTTAAGGATTGCTCCGTGGTACAACCAGACTTGTCCAGATAATTTAGCAGAATGGTGAATGTAGGGGTTAGCTGGATAAGATGGGGTTGGTAAGCACAGTAGAAATGTTAAAACCCCTAGTTTGTCCAGCTAAGTTCCAAACTTAGCAAGACAAAATATCTGACTATGGACCCAAATTTTACAAACCACAAATCAGCAGGTGATCTCTAAAATACATTTGTCATCGTTTCTGGCATTGGACTAATTTGAGTTTGTCATCCATACGCCATTTCAATACATTAAGTTAGTGCAGATCCATTCTAATCAATACAATAGATGTCTTATTTTATTTATTTATTTATTTGTTTTTATATACTGAAGTTTGGTACAAGCCTTCACTCCGGTTTACAGATATAACAACGTCTTATATTAAAGGTCATAACATTGATATAATATATTAACAGATACACTTTATATTAATCTATACTAACAGTCGTATGGTAACTTTTGACTTTACTAGTGGAAACAAGGAAACATGATGACATTTAACTTTACTAGTAGTAATGGTATACATTGTTAATATATACTTGTCTGACATTTAGGTGAAAATAGTAACTTGTTTGAACTTTAGGGGAAAAAGGATTCATTTCATGATGTGGCAATGTGGATCAGTGAATCCGGAGGGTGCGTGGTTCTGATTTTGGGAGTGGGGATGGGGGTATTCATGAATCCTGTGATTTGATTGTTTGTGAGGAGTTAATTCACCAATGCCTTCTTTGTAAGTTTGTTGAAACAGCCACGTTTTGAGTTGTTTTTTGAATAGTTTAGTGTCATTTTGTAACCTTAGGATTTCAGGTAGTGAGTTCCATAGGTGAGGACCAGCTATTGAAGCTGCTCTTTCTCTAATTGTTGTGAGGCTAGTAGTTGTGATTGATGGGAAGGAAAGCAGAGCCTTATTAGCTGATCTTGTGTTGTGCTGGGAAATATGTTTTTGGAATATAGTATTTAGACATTCATTTTCGTTGTTATTTATGTTTTTGTGGATTATGGAAAGTATTTTGTATTCTATGTGTTTCTCTATGGGTAGCCAATTGAGTTCTTTTAGTACTGGGGCGATGTGTTCAGATCTTTTGTGATTTGTGAGTAGTCTTGCTGTGGCATTCTGAAGTAGTTGTAGAGGGCGTGTGGATGATTTGGGTAGACCTATTAGTATTGAATTGCAGTAGTCAAAGCTAGTGAATATTAGGGATTGCAAGATGGTTCTGAATTCAGGTTTGTTTAGGAGTGGTTTTAGTCTTTTATGTATTGAGAGCTTGTAGAATCCTTCTTTGGTTTTCATGGCTATGTGTTTTTTGAAGCTCAATTCAGGGTCGAGCCACATTCTAAGATCTTTTACATTTTCACTTAGTTTGATTATGGAGTTGTCTATTTGGATTGAGTTCTTGGGATGTTTAGTTGATTTTTTCTTTCAAGAAGTATACATTCGGTCTTGACCATGTTAAGGCACAGATTCTGGCCACAGTAGTGCATTATTGGGGTAGTGACTTACAAAATATTGTGGAGATTATAATGGATGGCCATAAGGTCCACATATTGCCTCAATATATCATATTGCTGTAACCAATTTAAAAAATCTGTAGCATAACAAGAGCTCCATCAGAAAGTTCTGCAGTATGTGCATTTGAATTATTGTATACAATTAAAACCAATATTCTATTGGTTGTCCTTCATGAAAGTAATGTACTAATTATATAATTTCATAAGAATATAAGACTTGCCATACTGGGTCAGACCAACGGTCCATCAAGCCCAGTGTCCTGTTTCCAACAGTGGCCAATCCTGGCAGGATCACATGGGGCAGATAGATTCCAAGCTGCTTATCCCATGGATAAGCAATGGATTTCTGCAACTCCACCTTAATAATGGTTTATGGATTTTTCCTCCAGGATCTTGTCCAAACCTTATTTAAATGCAGTTACTCTAATAGCTTTCACCACAACCTCTGGCAATGAATTCCAGAGCTTAATTATGCATTGAGTAAAAAAATATTTTCTTTTATTAGTTTTAAATGTATCACCTAGTAACTTCGTTTTGTGTCCCCTAGTTTTTGTACTTTTCAAAAGAGTTAACAACCAATTAACGCTGACTCATTCTATTCCACTCATTATTTTATAAACCTCTATTATATCTCCTCTCAGCCGTCTCTTCTCCAAGCTGAAGAGTCCTAACCTCTTTAGCCTTTATTCATAGGGGAATTGTTCCATCCCCTTTATCATCTTTGGTCACCCTCCTCTGTACCTTTTCTAATTCTGCTATTTCTTTTTGAGATGTGGTGACCAGAACTGAACACAATACTCAAAATATTCTGTTTTATTCTCCATTTCTTTCCTAATAATCCCTAGCATTCTGTTGGCTTTCTTAGATGCTGCTGCACACTGAGCAGAAGATTTTAATGTATTTTCAACGATGACACCTAGATCCTTTTCCTGAGTGGTGACGCCTAATGAGGACCCTTGAATTTTGTAGCTATAATTTGAGTTATTCTTCCCTAAGTGCATCATTTAGGGTCTGGGCTGAGGCCCAGGTGTTGGTTCTGGGCATTCTAAATTACTTCTGCGCTGCTGATTTTGTTCGCATTTTATTTTAACATTTCATTGTCTGTTTGTTTATTGTGGTCAGATTGATGGTTAAAGCACCCCCACTGCTATATTATTCCCCTTTTCACCTGGAATTTCTATACATAAAGATTCAACATTGCATTTTGTTTCTTGCACAACTTTTATCCTGTTTGACTCAATGCTCTCTTTAATATATTATGCTATGCCTCCACCAATTTGATCCATCCTATTGTTTTGATATTATTTGTACTCTGGTATCACAGTGTCCCATTGGTTATTCTCCTTCCACCAGGTCTCTGAGATGCCAATTATATCTACCCTTCATCCAGTATTATACATTCTAACTCTCCTATCTTATTTTTTAGACTTCTAGCATTTATATACAGACATTTCAACGTTGATAGCGTAATTTGGAATATTTCTGCTCTGTCTGCTCTCACTTAAAAGGCATCTGTTCCTGCAGGCAAGATTAGGGGTGCAAGGACCTGTCTGCTACAGGACATTTTCAGTTGCCTTCAAACCTTACTTCATGATCCTAAGCTCAGGAAAAAGACGTGTTCTCCTCAGAAATAGACTTTTATTTATCAGATTTGGCAGGGTGTAGCCTTTGGAAAATAAAAACAATTCCTGTCTCTAACATCCTGGCTACTAAGCACCAGTTTAACCTGAAGAAAGTTCTGTACCATGAGTGAGTTCAAACATGCCATAAAGCTTAACCTGCTTAATATATTAATACTTCTGGCTAACTTACTTACCCCTATTCCATGCTATATCCCCTGTTTACCTCTGAAGCAGGCTCCGGCTGGAGAGCTGGAGAATGTGGGCAGGCAAGGAGACTTGACTCTGGGACTGGTTCTGGTAGAGCTACCGGCTGTCTAGGGCTTGCTTTTGGGCCCCTTTCCATACTGGTAGAGCTATCAGGTTGCTCTCGGCTCCCTGTCACCTCAAACTGCTCACCATCGCCTCTCGTCAGGACAGCTCCTCTCTCTAGTCTCCTGGCCATACCTAGTCTTCTCCCTCCTTGATAGCAGGGAGTGCTGGTCTGCTTCAAACACCCCTTTCAGTCTTCCTTTCTGGGTCACTCTCAGGGTTTGCTCTTTCATGGGGGATCCTTCACTCCCCTTTCAGGGTCTTGCTCCCAGGGTCCTCCCTCCTCCTTATTTGCCCTGTCTTATACTTTCCAGCTCATAAATATGCATAATCATGTGGTGGGTTGAGGGTCTTTGCTGCATTGCAGGTCTTTTTTCCCCTCACCATTTCTTTGGGATCTCCTGCCATGTTGCAGGGTTTTCCCCCTCCCCATTTCTTTGGGGGTGGGGGTGGGGGGAACTGCCACATCTGTATACCAAGCAGTTATGCCAGAGTATTTTTCTCTGTCTCTGACTTTCCCCTCTCTCTTCCAAGGGTGAGGGTCTTTCTGATCTCTGGACTTGTTTGCCGATCCACGACTCCTACATAGGGCTTAGCTGCTATTTGTCCTTCTGTCTTCTTTTTTATTTAAACAGCCACTTACAAACAGGCAGATATAGATAAAGTATCCTTCAATGTGTCAGGGCAAGGTCTCTTCTTTTTCCACCTAGACTGTTTTTGGGGCTGTCAGTCTTGTCTGCATACATCTTTGGCTATTATGATTCATATTCTCTGCTTTCAGGGGTAATACATGGGATATCTCCCTACAGTCCACTTTTGCATTTATTAAACCTCTCTACTGGGATGTCCTAGTTTCCCTGTTCTCTTAGTATCCTTCAAAGATACTTCATTCAAATTCATATGCTTCTGAGCGCCTGTTGGCTCTCCCCCATCATCTATTTAAAGGTTAGTGCCAGTAGCCGGGTACCACTCTGCTAAAGGGTGGAGCCCATCCTTTTGGAAAAGCCCTCCCCCTTCCCCTAAATGAAGTCCTGTTCCTAACAAACCTAAAATCCTCTTCCCTGCATCATCGTCTCATCCACACTTTGAGATTCTGGAACTCCGCCTGTATGCCAATTCCAGAGGTTAAGAAGTAAGATGGGAGAGATAGAGTGTATAGCAGTAAATGATGAGATTGACATAATTGGCATCACAGAGACTTGGTGGGACAGTGCTATATCAGGGCACAAATTATATCGCAATGATAGGGAGGATCAACTTGGTGGAGGTGTGGCACTTTATGTCTGGGAGGGTGTAGAGCCTAACAGGATAAAGACCATACAAGAGACTAAATGCTCAGTAGAATCTATATCGGTAGAAATCCCATGTGTGTTGGGTAAGAGTATAGTGATAGGAGTATACTACCGTCCACCTGGACAAAATGGTCAGACAGATGATGAAATGCTAAGAGAAATCAGGGAAGCTAACCAATTTGGCAGTGCAATAACAATGGGAGATTTCAATTACCAGCAAACCACAATGAGCAGGTACTGCACTTGAAGCAATATCATAGAATACAGATAGTGCAGAAAAATGTTCAATCCTGACACAACTTCAAAAGTTTTTTGAATGTATAATGTTTTATTCCTTCAGCACGGCAACTCCACAAACTTAAACAAGTAGCAGCTTAATGGCGTCCCCCGACACGGACCCGTGTTTCGCCGCGGGCTGCATCGGGGGGGATCACCACTTCAGGCATTCACACAAACAGCTGTTGACAGCATTTAAAGATCGACGATTTCAATTACCCCAATACTGACTGGGTAAATGTAACATGAGTACTTGCTAGAGACATAAAGTTCCTGGATGTAATAAATGACTGCTTCATGGAATTATTGGTTCAGGAACCAACAAGAGAGGGAGCTATTTTAGATTTAACTCTTAGTGGAACGCAGGATTTGGTGAGAGAGGTAACGGTGGTGTGGCCACTTGGCAACAGTGACTATAACATGATCAAATTTAAACTAATAACTGGAAGGGGGACAATAAGTAAATCTGCAGCTCTAACACTAAACTTTCAAAAGGGAACTTTGCTAAAATGAGGAAAATAGTTAGAAAAAAACTGAAAGGTGCAGCTGCAAAGGTTAAAAGTGTTCAACAGGCATGGACATTGTTTAAAAATACAATCTTAGAGGCACAGTCCAGATGCATTCCATGCATTAAGAAAGGTAGAAGGAAGGCAAAACGATTACCATCATGGTTAAAAGGTGAGGTGAAAGAGGCTATTTTAGCCAAAAAAACATCCTTCAAAAATTGGAAGAAGGATCCATCTGAAGAAAATAGGATAAAACATAAGCTTTGTCAAGTTAAGTGTAAAACATTGATAAGACAGGCGAAGAGAGAATTTGAAATGAAGTTGGCCATAGAGGCAAAAACACATAATAAAAACTTTTTAAAATATATCCGAAGCAAGAAACCTGTGAGGGAGTCAGTTGGACCATTAGATGACTGAGGGGTTAAAGGGGCTCTTAGGGAAGATAAGGCCATTGCAGAAAGACTAAATGAATTCTTTGCTTCCATGTTTACTAATGAGGATGTTGGGGAGATACCAGTTCCAGAGATGGTTTTCAAGAGTGATGAGTCAGACGAACTGAACCAAATCACTGTGAACCGGGAAGATGTAGTAGGCCAGATTGACAAACTAAAGAGTAGCAAATCACCTGGACTGGACGGTATGCATCCTAGGGTACTGAAGGAACTAAAAAATGAAATTTCTGATCTATTTGTTAAAATTTTAACCTATCATTAAAATCATCCATTGTACCTGAAGACTAGAGGGTGGGCAATGTAACCCCAATATTTAAAAAGGGCTCCAGGGGCGATCCGGGTAACTATAGACCAGTGAGCCTGACTTTAGTGCCGGGAAATATAGTGGAAACTATTCTAAAGATCAAAATTGTAGAGCATATAGAAAGACATGGTTTAATGGAACACAGTCAACATGGATTTACCCAAGGGAAGTCTTGCCTAACAAATCTGCTTCATTTTTTTTGAAGGGGTTAATAAACATGTGGATAAAGATGAACCGGAAGATGATGTGTATTTGGATTTTCAGAAGGCATTTGACAAAGTCCCTCATGAGAGGCTTCTAAGAAAACTAAAAAGTCATGGGATAGGAGGTGATGTCCTTTTGTGGATTACAAACTGGTTAAAAGACAAGAAACAGAGAGTAGGATTAAATGGTCAATTTTCTCAGTGGAAAAGGGTAAACAGTGGAGTGCCTCAGAGATCTGTACTTGGACAGATGCTTTTCAGTATATATATAAATGATCTGGAAAGGAATACGATGAGTGAGGTTATCAAATTTGCAGCCGATACAAAATTATTCAGAGTAGTTAAATCACAAGCGGATTGTGATACATTACAGGAGGACCTTGCAAGACTGGAAGACTGGCCATCAAAATGGCAGATGAAATTTAATGTGGAAAAGTGCAAGGTGTTGCAGATAGGGAAAAATAATCCTTGCTGTAGTTACACGAAGTTAGGTTCCATATTAGGAACTATCATCCAGGAAAAAGATCTAGGCATCATAGTGGATAATACTTTAAAATTGTCGGCTCAGTGAGCTTCAGCAGTCTAAAAAGCAAACAGATTGTTAGGAATTATTAGGAAGGGAATGGTTAATAAAACAGATAATGTCATAATGCCTCTGTATCACTCTATGGTGAGACTGCACCTTGAATACTGTGTACAATTCTGGTCGTTTTATCTCAAAAAAGATATAGTTGTGATGGAGAAGGTACAGAGAAGGGCAACCAAAATGATAAAGGGGATGGAACAGCTCCCCTATGAGGAAAGGCTGAAGAGGTTAGGGTTGTTCAGCTTGGAGAAGAGACGGCTAAGGGGGGATATGACAGAGGTCTTTAAGATCATGAGAGGTCTTGAACGAGTAGATGTGAGTTGGTTATTTACACTTTCGGATAACAGAAGGACTAGGGGGCATTCCATGAAGTTAGCAAGTAACACATTTAAGACTAATGGGAGAAAATTCTTTTTCACTCACTTAAACTCTGGAATTTGTTGCCAGAGGATGTGGTTAGTGCAGTTAGTGTAGCTGGGTTCAAAAAAGGTTTGGAGAAGTTATTGGAGAAATCCATTAACTGCTATTAATCAAGTTTACTTAGGGAATAGCTACTGCTATTAATTGCATCTGTAGCATGGGATCTTATTGGTGTTTGGGTAATTGCCAGGTTCTTGTGGCCTGGTTTGGCCTCTGTTGGAAACAGGATGCTGGGCTTGATGGACCCTTGGTCTGACCTAGCATGGCAATTTCTTATGTTCTTATACATACATACTTGCTGTCTCTTTCTCTCACATACATAGACTCTAATTCACACACTTACCTACATGCTCTCTATTTCTTTCACTGACACACAGGCTCTCAATCACATACTCACATGCTCTCTCAACTACAACAGCTCTCAGTCACACACAGACACACATGCTCTCTCTCTTACTTATACACACATGCTCTTAATCACACAGATACATGATCTCTCTCACTTATACATACAGGTTCTCAATCATACACTTATGTACATGCTATCTCTCTCTCACACATAGGATCTCAATCACACCCAGGCTCTCAATCACACACACATACTCTCACAAAAAAGAGGTTTTCAATCACACACTTACATACATGCTGTCTCACACACACACACACACACAGACACACACAGGATCTCAAACACATATGCTTGTTTGCTCACTCACTCTCTCTCCCCCTACCAAACTAGCTGCAACAGCAGCCTCCTCCAGTTACAACTCTCCCGGCCTTGAGAAAGGAGTCACATCACCGGAGGGGCTGATGTTGCTCCTCTTTTGCACTATGCCATGTTGCTCATTCTTCATGCTGTGCCTCTCTTCTTCATGCTATGCTGCCCACAATAGCATAGTCTCTTTTTCCCGCACGTGCGTCCGCTGCATACCACTTCCTCTTCCGGGCCACAGGGGATGGGAAGAAGAGACCATGGCTCTCCTCCCGCATTCCGCTCGGGCTATCATCATTTTAAGCTGAGGTGGAAGATAAGTTCCTATTTCGCTGGGGCAGAGGGAGCAGTAGGGCCAGGGGGGGATAGGGAAGCATGGTGACACACCTATGTGTGCTTGGCGACACACTGATGTGTCACGACACAGTGTACAGTGTCACACACTGTAGTCAGTGTATACTGCTGATTTTTCCAACCATAGAAAGTCAGAGAGAACAAAAATCAAGAATGGCTTTTGTTCTATCTGGTTACTGCGGTAGTTGCTATTCATAGACACTGCAGTTGTTAAAATAAAACAAATTCTGTCTTTCTCTCTCTGCAGTCTGCACTACAAGGGCATTGCAGAGTGAAAGTGATACATTGTCCCTTACTTTTCTGCCTGTTTAATGATATTGCACTTCTCTAACATTGAACAGACAGAAAATTGCAGTGTTTCAGTGACACTGACAACAAAACACAGCACAGCCCACTTTATTTTAAGCTTCTGTTGAAAAACAGAAAAGAAGAAGCTTAAAATAAGGTGGGCTGTTTTTCAATGTTTTCTTTGGCTCTGAGAAAGCACAACCTCTCTGTCTGAAATTCAGCAAAATGGTGACTGCTCAGTTACATGCTGCTTTCAGTTTCAAGCTGAAAAAAAAATAATGAACTCATTGTCAATCCACACAGGTGCCAGCTGGGCAAGACTGGTAAAAATGCTTGGCCCTGCTCCTTCCTTGTCCCTTATCACTTCAGCTTGGGCAAGACCAGCTTTAGTGGCCTCACTGAGTGGAAAGAATAAACCTGGATTTGTTTGCCCATAGACTTGAATGGGATTTAAAAATGAACATTTTGAGGGTAATTTTCAAAAGGATGTCATGCTTAAAACTAGGTTTTACATACACAAATGCAATTTTGAAAATTGCTATAATATATTCCATTGAATTGGAAACATGTTTTACACCTGTAAGTGCATTTTAAGCTAGTAAATGGGCGTTTGAAAATTGCTATGATAGTATGTTACATTTACATGCTTAAGTCCTCTGAAAATGTACCTGTATTCAAAGTTACAAAAAGAAAATACCTGGTTTCAGATTACCCAGAAAATAAAATATACTGTTACCAGGAACTCGATTTGGCAATAAAAAATGTTTTCATTAAGATTCTGCTCCTGACTAATGTTCCTTAACATGAGCAATGCAAACGCTAGGTGATATTTCGTTTACAATGGAGCATAATTACTTTCAGATTAGATATTCCATTTAATTTTTATAGTAAGCACAGGGAGATTGCAATGTAAGCTTGTGTCACATCATTAAATCAATGTACATACTGTAAACGCTAATGATAATTGAATCATGTCATCTGAGTCTGCGTGAAATCAAACTAGGGTTCGTAAAGTATGAAAGTACTATGAAGATGCTATGCTAAGCAACAGTGTCATAAGTTAGCTTAGAAACAACCTTTCCCATTGGCATCAAAATAGTTTTGGAAAATAATTCATTATGCCCTTTTTGCCCTGAGTTGTCACTGAAGTATGGACCCGTTAAAGGGAAAAATGTTATATTTTGAACTAGCTGTACCCGGCCACGCGTTGCTGTGGCTCAGTCTGGTTAAATGGAAAAGAAAGAAAAGAGAAAGCGCACATTTCGAATATGGTTAATTTCACAATGCTTGTGGGGATACAATATTTTTTGTTGTTCCATTGTCTGTGCAGATATAGAGATTGTCTGGTTGCCGACTCTAGAACACGTAACATATAATTGTCCATGTGAGAAGCAATCCGTGTCTAGATGTAAACCGCATAATTCTAGAAATGAAAAAGAATGAAAAAAGAAAAAACATAAACTATACTCACTAAATGAACGCTATGGTAAACGACACAGCTCAATTCCAACGCAATGTCACATGAAATAATTAAATCAAAATGAAAATAAATCGAAATCTATGAAAATTCAATTTAACAATGCAATCGGAAGCATTGAAATGGAATCGTAAAATATTTAGTCCAAGCCGTTAAGCCCATTAAAACGGGCTTGATTTTTGTCCCCTCTCCTCCTACTTCTTTGCTCTGCTCCGCACCCCACCCCCCCCTGCACCACGAAGGGCCAGAGGCAGCAGCGGTGGTAGGAGCTGCAGCGGTGGCCGAGGGGGATCTCGCGAGGCGTAATGGTCCTGCCATCCCAACTCCCTCCGCCCTTCCCCGGTGGCGGAGGGACAGACTCAGACCCCTTTCACTCTATCCTTACAGGCCCCAACTCCTTTGCTCTCCCATTCCCCTCTACACTGAACCCCTTCCACTGTAACATATAAGTGGAGAGCTGGGGGGAGTAGAGAATCTCTCTCTCAATCAGCCCCCTACATAGGCTTCCTCTCTCTCTCTCTCTCTTGCACATACACTCTCCCTCTGTCCCTCACACATGCACGCCCAATCCCTCTCACACACATACACAATCCCTCACGTAGTCTCCCTCTCTCAGGCACTCACACTCGCCTTCAGCGCACATTACCACACTTCTCTCTCACACAGTTAAAACGGGCAGGATTTTTGTTCCCTCCCTACCTTAGACTTTGCTCTGCACTCGCAAGAGCTTGCAAAGTTCCCACGCCAGTTGTGTCTGGGAGAGAGCGGAAAACACTCCGTCCATCCCCCCCCCCCCCCCCCCCATCGCAAAGGGCAGGCGGCAGGCACTGCAACAGATTTGGGACATGTTGCCTAGCTTACTTTGCTCTTTCTGGCAGACCTGTGCCTTTAAGAAATCCGATCGGGGGCTTGAGAGGGAGGAGGGAGCAGGTCTCTGGCTTTCACGTTCATCATGGTGCTTTGCTGGGAGTGGGGGTGGAGCAATGCCCATGTAAACTCTTCCCATGGTGGCTGAGACCCACGGGCAGGCTGTGACAGCACTGCCTTCCCCCTCAGTTGCGGGATATTTACTTGGCTTCTCCTTACTGCGGGACTCAGGGGGCGGGGGAGGAGGGTGAGCTGCTCTCTGTCAGGCTCTTCACAGCCGGTTTCTACTGCATTTGCTCTGCTCTGGCAGTCCCAATTCCCTCCCCCCCTTCCCCTGCGGTGGACAGACTGGCTCGGCGACTCTTCTACCCTTTCCTCCTCCTGTGTGTAACTGTCCGGCAGTCCCTACTCCCTCCCCCCTTCCCCAGAGGGGGAGGAACGGGCTGAGCCATTTCTCGGAGCGGCGACTCGTCTGCCCTTTCCTCCTCCCCTCTGTGACACCCAGCACGTAGCGCAGAGCTCTATGGTCCGCACATGCGTGGTAGAGCTGCTCTCTACTGCGCATTTGCGGGCCGTCGGTCAGAGCCCATTTATATTGCAGATAGCGTGTGGTGCTTGTATGTCCAACAGATGGCGCTGTTTTTCCAAAAAAGCATGTTTTTACTTGTCACAGGTGTGACATCTATATAATATAGGTATATAAAAACACGCGGGTATTCGAATGCAACGTTGTGTCAAAATTTCAAAGAAATCGGTGAAGAACTTTCGGAGATTTAAGATTTTGAACAAACAAACATTTACATTTTTATTTATATAGATAACAATCTTTCCAACAACATAAATGTCACCCTTTTAACACAAGCAACTCTTTTAAAATTCACTCCTAAGAATTTAGCTGATTAAGTGTACATAAATTGTTTTCTTCTTTAACTTCTTAGGTAGTGTTGTGTTCAGTGGACCGCAGGCTGGGCCAGCCCTCTCCACCTCCTGAAGCCGTGCCAGCTTTCGTGGATGCGGCCACCTGCCACGCCTGCCTCCAGGCTCTCATCTGCTCCCCAGCATCGGGCTCCCCTTAGGGTGCGCGCGAGATAACTGCCCTAAATTTAAAGGGCCAGCAGTGGGAAACCTCCAGAGGCGTCCCCTGATGATGTCGTACAGCAAGCTATAAAGGGCTGAGACGAAGAACTCTCTAGACCCTCGGCAATAGGTCGACTCTTTGGAGAAGTGCTTTGCCTCTGTGTTCCTGATTCCTGGTTCCTGATCCTTATTTCCTGGTTCCTGATTCCGCTGTGTGTTCTGTTCCTAGTTTCTTGGCAGTCTGGTGTAATGATTCTGCACTTATCATTTATCATGAATTAGGCAATTTCAACGAAATTGCCTAATTTGTTGTGGTTCGGGTAGACCTGAACCACAAAACAGATTTTCCCTGAGTTTCAGGGAAAATTCGTTTTTCGGGTTAGTATGGGGGGAGGGGCACATTTATTTTTAA